>NC_091683.1:25911973-26244473 GCF_030179915.1 Drosophila takahashii
AAAAACTTAAATACCAGATAAACTGTTCGTAAAAGCAAATCGGCTTTCTCGACTGCTTTAATTTATCTGAACGAGAAACAATTACAGAGTGCTGTTAACGCACAGAATTGTGCTGTGAAGCGCAAAAAATGGCGTGCTTCGATTATTTCATCAGCTGTTTGGGTATAATTCAAAGGAAAAGTCAGCTGTGATTTCGTTTCTTCTTCTTAGTTGGCTTTGGGAAATCAGCTGTCATTCTATCGAGTCGAAAACGCTTAACAGGGACTCCGAGTCCCTGTCAAACTTAGCTCTCACATTGGTGCTCGAGAAAGCAAAAATGCCTTAGCAGGGACTTTATCTGTTCGAGAAATGTTAGCCGGCACTCGAGAAACCGGCCCTAAATCAAAGAGTATACTCTTTGCCTTAACTGGTAAACATTTTATAAATCATAAATCTTATAACTTTACCTATAAGTCTTAATGTTATGGTACATATTTAAATGAAAATACATGGAAATAAATCTTGCCATATCTCGGCAAATATCCACCCAATTAGGCCAGTTTTTGTTTCATTATAAAGTCAATAGATCAGAGCTTAACTTTTCCATACAGATCAATATGATTGGATAAGTAATGGCAGCGCAGCAGCTCGACAAAGATGAAAAATGTGTTTTTTGGTCCTCTGTAGGTCGGCTGTATGTATCGTAAAAACTCGAAATAAATCCGTTGAAAAATTAAAATGTGTATAAACTTAAAGTTTACATCCCACCGGACAAAACAAGCCGAGTATGGCCCAAATTCATAATAAATTGGATTTATGGTGGATTTTTAAAGTTCGGATTTTTCAACTTTTTTCGGTTGACAAAGGTCAAATTTTAGATTTATCCTAGGTAGCGACATGTAAACAAAAATGAGTGGTAATGGCAGCCGGCTCAAAAAATAGCTAAATCAGATATTTAAAAGCTAGAAAATTATAAAAATGAATTTTATTTTTAAAAATTCCTTAGCAGGGACTTTATCTGTTCGAGAAATGTTAGCCGGCACTCGAGAAACCGGCCCTTAGATCAGAAACTGCGTTTCCAGTAAAATCTTATCAAATTAATAGTTCTGCGGAAAATACTATTAATTTAAAAGAATTTTACCAAAATTGTCAGAAAAATTGAATTTATATTATAAAGCATTGCATGTTAGAATATACAGCCATTAAATTCAACCTAAAAGTTTATGGTACCTATATAAAGCAAACAGAAGAAGGAGGCACAGTGGAAACAACAAAAAATTTCGCAACTGCCAATAGATCGATATACCAAATTGAAAACATTATTCTTGAGTTAAATACGGCAATAGATAGTCTATTAACATTGAGCAGTGAGTTCGAAGAAAAAGACTCTGGTTGGGCAATTAAAAATTTCACATTTTTCGAAATCATGATAATAAAGCTAGAAGACATCCCGGCTAGCGGCTACATCATGGCTCCGAATTCGATAAGACACCAAAATGCACTTATAAATGTACAAAATACAGATGTAATTTGTTTCAAGTGGTGCATACTAGCATATGTATCTAATAAACGCCATGAGAGTACTACCTTTGCAACAAAAGAACAAAGAAAGTATGAGAGAAAAAAATTGACCGACCCCAAGAATTATCAAATAAATATCAATAATGATATAATTGTACATGACGGAATTAGATTGGATTTTTCGGGAAATAATAAATAATAAAAATAATAAATAATAATAATAATGCAGACTTCAGCATTAACATTTACGAAATTGATGATAATGGTGAAAAAGTTATCGGACCAACCTTTAGAACAAAATCTATTTGTTCTAAACATGTTAATATTTTGGGAATCGACAATAAAAGTGAGGAAAATATGCATTACGCCTACATAACAAGTGTGAAGACTTTATGCTACTCGCAACATTCAAAATCGAATGCGGGAGGATACTTTTGTGACAACTGCTTACAATTTTTCACTGTAAGGAATACCACGCATAACAAGCTCGAGTGCGGAAAAATGGCCTCCTTCTATCCAGAACCGAATACCACAACATCCTTTAACACCATTCACAAAAAATTATCTCCTCCGGTGGTGATATATGCCGACATTGAGACTGTGCTTGAAAATTACAGTACATGCCTAAACACATCAACTACTTCGTCGACAACAAAAGTGCAGAAGCATACTGCATGTGCAGTGTCATTTTACATCGCACATAAATATTATCCGGCTCTTAACGAATTATGTACCTATGAAGGTATGTATAAAAAACAAGAGAGAACGCTATAGTCGGGTGCCCCGAATATCAGATACCCGTTACTCAGCTAAAGGGAGTGTGAAAGAGATGAAGAAATACTTTGATCTGCCGTAACTTTTTAACGAATGGTCCGATTTAAAAAATTTCTTCTACATTTCGATAGGTATTGATAAACACAATAAAACTGCATTTTTACTTTTCCAAAATATTGAAATTTTTAAAATCGTATATATGCGATTGTGGGCGTTAGAGGGGGCGTGGCACCCTTTTGAAACAAACTTGCGCTGCGTAGGAACTCCTAGAATCTGCATGCAAAATGTCAATCTTCTAGCTTTTATAGTTTCCGAGATCTCAGCGTTCATACAGACAGACAGACAGACGGACAGACGGACATGGCTAGATCGACTCGGCTAGTGATCCCGATCAAGAATATATATAGTTTATAGGGTCGGAAACGCTTCCTTCTACCTGTTACATACTTTTGCACGAATCTAATATACCCTTTTACTCTACGAGTAACGGGTATAATAAAAAAGATATAAATATTTAATACTAATAAAATTTTTTTCTAAATATTATAGGCCCTGGCTGCATTAAAAAATTTTGTGAATCACTCAAAGAAAAAACTGAGAGTTTGTATTACAAATATTGGTCAACCCCGAAAAATCCGAGTACCGACTCAATCAATGAAGATGAACAGGAAGGTTGTTGCTGCGCCTGTGAAAACGGAATAAATGCTGAGGACCTGGATAATCACTACGATCAATTTACTGGAAAGTACATTGGTCCCATTCATAAAAATTGTAAGCCTAAATATAAATTAATTGATCCCTTCTTTCCTGTAGTTTTTCATAACTTATCTAAATATGATATACATTTATTTATCACTGAATTAGAAGGAGACTTAAGTTCCATACCTTGTAATAAAGAACTTTACATAGCACTAACGCAGACAATTAAAATAAATTCAAAAAGTAGATATAAAATAAGATATATAGATTCAATCAGGTTTTTAAGTTCACGTTTAGAAAAACTATCTAGTTTTTTAGAGGATAAACACTTTAAAGTTCTTAGTACTAAGTTTCAGGGTGAAAAATTTAAGCAAATGCGTAGGTAGGGTGTCTTCCCATACGACTATTTAGATAGTTTTGAAAAATTTGATGAGACCAAACTTCCTGGCATTGATAGTTTTTATAATTCTCTAAATGAAGAAAACTGTAGTACTGATGATTACAATTTTGCCCAAAAGGTTTGGAGAACTTTTAATTGTAAATCTATAAGAGATTATTTAAAACTTTATTTAAAAAGTGACGTTTTAATTTTAACCGATGTGTTTGAAAACTTTAGGGAAATTTGTAGAAGAATTTATAAGTTAGACCCTATTAACTATGTAACCGCACCGTCAATATCTTGGGATGCTATGCTCAAGTATACCAATGTAAATTTAGAACTGATTAGCGATGGAGACATGTTCAATTTTTGAAAAGAGCAACACGAGGGGGGTTAACTCAATGCACCCAAAGAATTTCTATTGCTAATAACAAATATTTAAATAACTTCGGCAACAGTAAACCAAATAACTTTCTTAGTTATATTGATGCAAATAATTTATATGGATGGGCAATGAGTCAACCCTTACCACTTTCAGGGTTTAAATTACTGAATAGGGAACAAATAGACACGTTCGATTATAAAAATATTTCTAATGATGGAAATGTGGGATACATATTAGAAGTGGACTTAGAATATCCTATCGAATATCCTTAGAATATCGGCTTTCTCGACTGCTTTAATTTATCTGAACGAGAAACAATTACAGAGTGCTGTTAACGCACAGAATTGTGCTGTGAAGCGCAAAAAATGGCGTGCTTCGATTATTTCATCAGCTGTTTGGGTATAATTCAAAGGAAAAGTCAGCTGTGATTTCGTTTCTTCTTCTTAGTTGGCTTTGGGAAATCAGCTGTCATTCTATCGAGTCGAAAACGCTTAACAGGGACTCCGAGTCCCTGTCAAACTTAGCTCTCACATTGGTGCTCGAGAAAGCAAAAATGCCTTAGCAGGGACTTTATCTGTTCGAGAAATGTTAGCCGGCACTCGAGAAACCGGCCCTAAATCAAAGAGTATACTCTTTGCCTTAACTGGTAAACATTTTATAAATCATAAATCTTATAACTTTACCTATAAGTCTTAATGTTATGGTACATATTTAAATGAAAATACATGGAAATAAATCTTGCCATATCTCGGCAAATATCCACCCAATTAGGCCAGTTTTTGTTTCATTATAAAGTCAATAGATCAGAGCTTAACTTTTCCATACAGATCAATATGATTGGATAAGTAATGGCAGCGCAGCAGCTCGACAAAGATGAAAAATGTGTTTTTTGGTCCTCTGTAGGTCGGCTGTATGTATCGTAAAAACTCGAAATAAATCCGTTGAAAAATTAAAATGTGTATAAACTTAAAGTTTACATCCCACCGGACAAAACAAGCCGAGTATGGCCCAAATTCATAATAAATTGGATTTATGGTGGATTTTTAAAGTTCGGATTTTTCAACTTTTTTCGGTTGACAAAGGTCAAATTTTAGATTTATCCTAGGTAGCGACATGTAAACAAAAATGAGTGGTAATGGCAGCCGGCTCAAAAAATAGCTAAATCAGATATTTAAAAGCTAGAAAATTATAAAAATGAATTTTATTTTTAAAAATTCCTTAGCAGGGACTTTATCTGTTCGAGAAATGTTAGCCGGCACTCGAGAAACCGGCCCTTAGATCAGAAACTGCGTTTCCAGTAAAATCTTATCAAATTAATCGTTCTGCGGAAAATACTATTAATTTAAAAGAATTTTACCAAAATTGTCAGAAAAATTGAATTTATATTATAAAGCATTGCATGTTAGAATATACAGCCATTAAATTCAACCTAAAAGTTTATGGTACCTATATAAAGCAAACAGAAGAAGGAGGCACAGTGGAAACAACAAAAAATTTCGCAACTGCATATAGATCGATATACCAAATTGAAAACATTATTCTTGAGTTAAACACGGCAATAGATAGTCTATTAACATTGAGCAGTGAGTTCGAAGAAAAAGACTCTGGTTGGGCAATAAAAAATTTCACATTTTTCGAAATCATGATAATAAAGCTAGAAGACATCCCGGCTAGCGGCTACATCATGGCTCCGAATTCGATAAGACACCAAAATGCACTTATAAATGTACAAAATACAGATGTAATTTGTTTCAAGTGGTGCATACTAGCATATAAATCTAATAAACGCCATGAGAGTACTACCTTTGCAACAAAAGAACAAAGAAAGTATGAGAGAAAAAAATTGACCGACCCCAAGAATTATCAAATAAATATCAATAATGATATAATTGTACATGACGGAATTAGATTGGATTTTTCGGGAAATAATAAATAATAAAAATAATAATTAATAATAATAATGCAGACTTCAGCATTAACATTTACGAAATTGATGATAATGGTGAAAAAGTTATCGGACCAACCTTTAGAACAAAATCTATTTGTTCTAAACATGTTAATATTTTGGGAATCGACAATAAAAGTGAGGAAAATATGCATTACGCCTACATAACAAGTGTGAAGACTTTATGCTACTCGCAACATTCAAAATCGAATGCGGGAGGATACTTTTGTGACAACTGCTTACAATTTTTCACTGTAAGGAATACCACGCATAACAAGCTCGAGTGCGGAAAAATGGCCTCCTTCTATCCAGAACCGAATACCACAACATCCTTTAACACCATTCACAAAAAATTATCTCCTCCGGTGGTGATATATGCCGACATTGAGACTGTGCTTGAAAATTACAGTACATGCCTAAACACATCAACTACTTCGTCGACAACAAAAGTGCAGAAGCATACTGCATGTGCAGTGTCATTTTACATCGCACATAAATATTATCCGGCTCTTAACGAATTATGTACCTATGAAGGTATGTATAAAAAACAAGAGAGAACGCTATAGTCGGGTGCCCCGAATATCAGATACCCGTTACTCAGCTAAAGGGAGTGTGAAAGAGATGAAGAAATACTTTGATCTGCCGTAACTTTTTAACGAATGGTCCGATTTAAAAAATTTCTTCTACATTTCGATAGGTATTGATAAACACAATAAAACTGCATTTTTACTTTTCCAAAATATTGAAATTTTTAAAATCGTATATATGCGATTGTGGGCGTTAGAGGGGGCGTGGCACCCTTTTGAAACAAACTTGCGCTGCGTAGGAACTCCTAGAATCTGCATGCAAAATGTCAATCTTCTAGCTTTTATAGTTTCCGAGATCTCAGCGTTCATACAGACAGACAGACAGACGGACAGACGGACATGGCTAGATCGACTCGGCTAGTGATCCCGATCAAGAATATATATAGTTTATAGGGTCGGAAACGCTTCCTTCTACCTGTTACATACTTTTGCACGAATCTAATATACCCTTTTACTCTACGAGTAACGGGTATAATAAAAAAGATATAAATATTTAATACTAATAAAATTTTTTTCTAAATATTATAGGCCCTGGCTGCATTAAAAAATTTTGTGAATCACTCAAAGAAAAAACTGAGAGTTTGTATTACAAATATTGGTCAACCCCGAAAAATCCGAGTACCGACTCAATCAATGAAGATGAACAGGAAGGTTGTTGCTGCGCCTGTGAAAACGGAATAAATGCTGAGGACCTGGATAATCACTACGATCAATTTACTGGAAAGTACATTGGTCCCATTCATAAAAATTGTAAGCCTAAATATAAATTAATTGATCCCTTCTTTCCTGTAGTTTTTCATAACTTATCTAAATATGATATACATATATTTATCACTGAATTAGAAGGAGACTTAAGTTCCATACCTTGTAATAAAGAACTTTACATAGCACTAACGCAGACAATTAAAATAAATTCAAAAAGTAGATATAAAATAAGATATATAGATTCAATCAGGTTTTTAAGTTCACGTTTAGAAAAACTATCTAGTTTTTTAGAGGATAAACACTTTAAAGTTCTTAGTACTAAGTTTCAGGGTGAAAAATTTAAGCAAATGCGTAGGTAGGGTGTCTTCCCATACGACTATTTAGATAGTTTTGAAAAATTTGATGAGACCAAACTTCCTGGCATTGATAGTTTTTATAATTCTCTAAATGAAGAAAACTGTAGTACTGATGATTACAATTTTGCCCAAAAGGTTTGGAGAACTTTTAATTGTAAATCTATAAGAGATTATTTAAAACTTTATTTAAAAAGTGACGTTTTAATTTTAACCGATGTGTTTGAAAACTTTAGGGAAATTTGTAGAAGAATTTATAAGTTAGACCCTATTAACTATGTAACCGCACCGTCAATATCTTGGGATGCTATGCTCAAGTATACCAATGTAAATTTAGAACTGATTAGCGATGGAGACATGTTCAATTTTTGAAAAGAGCAACACGAGGGGGGTTAACTCAATGCACCCAAAGAATTTCTATTGCTAATAACAAATATTTAAATAACTTCGGCAACAGTAAACCAAATAACTTTCTTAGTTATATTGATGCAAATAATTTATATGGATGGGCAATGAGTCAACCCTTACCACTTTCAGGGTTTAAATTACTGAATAGGGAACAAATAGACACGTTCGATTATAAAAATATTTCTAATGATGGAAATGTGGGATACATATTAGAAGTGGACTTAGAATATCCTATCGAATATCCTTAGAATATCGGCTTTCTCGACTGCTTTAATTTATCTGAACGAGAAACAATTACAGAGTGCTGTTAACGCACAGAATTGTGCTGTGAAGCGCAAAAAATGGCGTGCTTCGATTATTTCATCAGCTGTTTGGGTATAATTCAAAGGAAAAGTCAGCTGTGATTTCGTTTCTTCTTCTTAGTTGGCTTTGGGAAATCAGCTGTCATTCTATCGAGTCGAAAACGCTTAACAGGGACTCCGAGTCCCTGTCAAACTTAGCTCTCACATTGGTGCTCGAGAAAGCAAAAATGCCTTAGCAGGGACTTTATCTGTTCGAGAAATGTTAGCCGGCACTCGAGAAACCGGCCCTAAATCAAAGAGTATACTCTTTGCCTTAACTGGTAAACATTTTATAAATCATAAATCTTATAACTTTACCTATAAGTCTTAATGTTATGGTACATATTTAAATGAAAATACATGGAAATAAATCTTGCCATATCTCGGCAAATATCCACCCAATTAGGCCAGTTTTTGTTTCATTATAAAGTCAATAGATCAGAGCTTAACTTTTCCATACAGATCAATATGATTGGATAAGTAATGGCAGCGCAGCAGCTCGACAAAGATGAAAAATGTGTTTTTTGGTCCTCTGTAGGTCGGCTGTATGTATCGTAAAAACTCGAAATAAATCCGTTGAAAAATTAAAATGTGTATAAACTTAAAGTTTACATCCCACCGGACAAAACAAGCCGAGTATGGCCCAAATTCATAATAAATTGGATTTATGGTGGATTTTTAAAGTTCGGATTTTTCAACTTTTTTCGGTTGACAAAGGTCAAATTTTAGATTTATCCTAGGTAGCGACATGTAAACAAAAATGAGTGGTAATGGCAGCCGGCTCAAAAAATAGCTAAATCAGATATTTAAAAGCTAGAAAATTATAAAAATGAATTTTATTTTTAAAAATTCCTTAGCAGGGACTTTATCTGTTCGAGAAATGTTAGCCGGCACTCGAGAAACCGGCCCTTAGATCAGAAACTGCGTTTCCAGTAAAATCTTATCAAATTAATCGTTCTGCGGAAAATACTATTAATTTAAAAGAATTTTACCAAAATTGTCAGAAAAATTGAATTTATATTATAAAGCATTGCATGTTAGAATATACAGCCATTAAATTCAACCTAAAAGTTTATGGTACCTATATAAAGCAAACAGAAGAAGGAGGCACAGTGGAAACAACAAAAAATTTCGCAACTGCATATAGATCGATATACCAAATTGAAAACATTATTCTTGAGTTAAACACGGCAATAGATAGTCTATTAACATTGAGCAGTGAGTTCGAAGAAAAAGACTCTGGTTGGGCAATAAAAAATTTCACATTTTTCGAAATCATGATAATAAAGCTAGAAGACATCCCGGCTAGCGGCTACATCATGGCTCCGAATTCGATAAGACACCAAAATGCACTTATAAATGTACAAAATACAGATGTAATTTGTTTCAAGTGGTGCATACTAGCATATAAATCTAATAAACGCCATGAGAGTACTACCTTTGCAACAAAAGAACAAAGAAAGTATGAGAGAAAAAAATTGACCGACCCCAAGAATTATCAAATAAATATCAATAATGATATAATTGTACATGACGGAATTAGATTGGATTTTTCGGGAAATAATAAATAATAAAAATAATAATTAATAATAATAATGCAGACTTCAGCATTAACATTTACGAAATTGATGATAATGGTGAAAAAGTTATCGGACCAACCTTTAGAACAAAATCTATTTGTTCTAAACATGTTAATATTTTGGGAATCGACAATAAAAGTGAGGAAAATATGCATTACGCCTACATAACAAGTGTGAAGACTTTATGCTACTCGCAACATTCAAAATCGAATGCGGGAGGATACTTTTGTGACAACTGCTTACAATTTTTCACTGTAAGGAATACCACGCATAACAAGCTCGAGTGCGGAAAAATGGCCTCCTTCTATCCAGAACCGAATACCACAACATCCTTTAACACCATTCACAAAAAATTATCTCCTCCGGTGGTGATATATGCCGACATTGAGACTGTGCTTGAAAATTACAGTACATGCCTAAACACATCAACTACTTCGTCGACAACAAAAGTGCAGAAGCATACTGCATGTGCAGTGTCATTTTACATCGCACATAAATATTATCCGGCTCTTAACGAATTATGTACCTATGAAGGTATGTATAAAAAACAAGAGAGAACGCTATAGTCGGGTGCCCCGAATATCAGATACCCGTTACTCAGCTAAAGGGAGTGTGAAAGAGATGAAGAAATACTTTGATCTGCCGTAACTTTTTAACGAATGGTCCGATTTAAAAAATTTCTTCTACATTTCGATAGGTATTGATAAACACAATAAAACTGCATTTTTACTTTTCCAAAATATTGAAATTTTTAAAATCGTATATATGCGATTGTGGGCGTTAGAGGGGGCGTGGCACCCTTTTGAAACAAACTTGCGCTGCGTAGGAACTCCTAGAATCTGCATGCAAAATGTCAATCTTCTAGCTTTTATAGTTTCCGAGATCTCAGCGTTCATACAGACAGACAGACAGACGGACAGACGGACATGGCTAGATCGACTCGGCTAGTGATCCCGATCAAGAATATATATAGTTTATAGGGTCGGAAACGCTTCCTTCTACCTGTTACATACTTTTGCACGAATCTAATATACCCTTTTACTCTACGAATAACGGGTATAATAAAAAAGATATAAATATTTAATACTAATAAAATTTTTTTCTAAATATTATAGGCCCTGGCTGCATTAAAAAATTTTGTGAATCACTCAAAGAAAAAACTGAGAGTTTGTATTACAAATATTGGTCAACCCCGAAAAATCCGAGTACCGACTCAATCAATGAAGATGAACAGGAAGGTTGTTGCTGCGCCTGTGAAAACGGAATAAATGCTGAGGACCTGGATAATCACTACGATCAATTTACTGGAAAGTACATTGGTCCCATTCATAAAAATTGTAAGCCTAAATATAAATTAATTGATCCCTTCTTTCCTGTAGTTTTTCATAACTTATCTAAATATGATATACATTTATTTATCACTGAATTAGAAGGAGACTTAAGTTCCATACCTTGTAATAAAGAACTTTACATAGCACTAACGCAGACAATTAAAATAAATTCAAAAAGTAGATATAAAATAAGATATATAGATTCAATCAGGTTTTTAAGTTCACGTTTAGAAAAACTATCTAGTTTTTTAGAGGATAAACACTTTAAAGTTCTTAGTACTAAGTTTCAGGGTGAAAAATTTAAGCAAATGCGTAGGAAGGGTGTCTTCCCATACGACTATTTAGATAGTTTTGAAAAATTTGATGAGACCAAACTTCCTGGCATTGATAGTTTTTATAATTCTCTAAATGAAGAAAACTGTAGTACTAATGATTACAATTTTGCCCAAAAGGTTTGGAGAACTTTTAATTGTAAATCTATAAGAGATTATTTAAAACTTTATTTAAAAAGTGACGTTTTAATTTTAACCGATGTGTTTGAAAACTTTAGGGAAATTTGTAGAAGAATTTATAAGTTAGACCCTATTAACTATGTAACCGCACCGTCAATATCTTGGGATGCTATGCTCAAGTATACCAATGTAAATTTAGAACTGATTAGCGATGGAGACATGTTCAATTTTTGAAAAGAGCAACACGAGGGGGGTTAACTCAATGCACCCAAAGAATTTCTATTGCTAATAACAAATATTTAAATAACTTCGACAACAGTAAACCAAATAACTTTCTTAGTTATATTGATGCAAATAATTTATATGGATGGGCAATGAGTCAACCCTTACCACTTTCAGGGTTTAAATTACTGAATAGGGAACAAATAGACACGTTCGATTATAAAAATATTTCTAATGATGGAAATGTGGGATACATATTAGAAGTGGACTTAGAATATCCTACTGACCGGCATGATTCACATAACTACTTGCCATTCTGTCCAGAAAAGAAAATTCCTCCCGGAGGGAAGCAGGAAAAATTGATAGCGGATTTGACAAATAAAAGCGAATACATTATTCATTTAAAGCAGCTTCAGCTATGTATTGATCATGGATTAGTTGTAAAAAATATACACAGGATTTTATCCTTTAATCAATCATGTTGGTTAAAGCCATATATTGACTTGAATACTAATCAAAGAAAACTAGCTAAAAATGATTTCGAAAAAAACTTTTTTAAGTTAATGAATAATGCGATATATGGAAAAACAATGGAAAATGTCGCTAAGCGTAGGAGCATAGTTTTAATAAAACACTATAAGTCAAAACAAAATTCTCCAGGTTTTAGACAACGCATAGCTAGACATGACTTCCATAGCGTTGAGCTATTCGGGTCTGATCTAGCAGCGGTTGAGTCAACTCCAACACAAATTTTGTATGATAAACCAATATACATAGGAGTTGCTGTTTTTTTTAAGATGTGACTTATGCTCTACCCTGATCAACAATTATGCCTTCGATAAGCACTATCAAAACTGTGAAGGGCGCAAAACTGCGTTCGAAATATTAATGAATGGTGGAAAACGACAATCAACACAACAACACCAAAAACAACAACAGCATCAAAAACAACAACAACAACAGGAACAACTACAACAACAGGAACAACAACAACAACAGGAACAACAACAACAACACAAACACCAGGAGCAACAACCTCAAGAACCACAGCACCAGGACCAATTGAATCAAAGTATATCAAATTTAGACGATCGTCCTACAACATCCGCTAATGCTCTCAAACGAATGAGAGTGGAGAAGGGTAAGGAGACAGTTGATCAACATAAAGAAGTTGAAATTACCGAAATCATAAATGATTTACAAGATGAACTTTTATGTTATACTTGTGGAGAAAAATATCTTGCCTCAAGAGAACATCACCACAAAATTACCGAAAATGATTTGCAAGATGAACTTTTATGTTTTACTTGCGGTGAAAAATATTTGGCTTCAAAGGAACATCACCACAAAATTACCGAAAATGATTTGCAAGATGAACTTTTATGTTTTACTTGCGGTAAAAAATATTTGGCTTCAAAAGAACATCACCACAAAATTACCGAAAATGATTTGCAAGATGAACTTTTATGTTTTACTTGCGGTGAACAATATTTGTCCTCCAGAGAAGATCAACATATATTAAGCGATGTGCATAAAAATGCATTGAATCTAAGTATCCCAAATTTAGATGATCTTCCTACGACATCCGCTAATGCTCGCAAAAACTGTGACCGAAAATGAATTAGAAGATGAACTTTTATGTTCTACTTGCGGTGAAAAATATCTGGCCTCAAGAGAACGTCGGCATATATTAACCGATAACCATAAAAATGCATCGCGCCGAGAGGTCCAGAATAATAAAAATATTATTCGACTTAGGGCCGGTTTCTCGAGTCCCTGTCAAAGTCCCTGATAGCTGTCTGTTCGAAAAACTTAAATACCAGATAAACTGTTCGTAAAAGCAAATCGGCTTTCTCGACTGCTTTAATTTATCTGAACGAGAAACAATTACAGAGTGCTGTTAACGCACAGAATTGTGCTGTGAAGCGCAAAAAATGGCGTGCTTCGATTATTTCATCAGCTGTTTGGGTATAATTCAAAGGAAAAGTCAGCTGTGATTTCGTTTCTTCTTCTTAGTTGGCTTTGGGAAATCAGCTGTCATTCTATCGAGTCGAAAACGCTTAACAGGGACTCCGAGTCCCTGTCAAACTTAGCTCTCACATTGGTGCTCGAGAAAGCAAAAATGCCTTAGCAGGGACTTTATCTGTTCGAGAAATGTTAGCCGGCACTCGAGAAACCGGCCCTAAATCAAAGAGTATACTCTTTGCCTTAACTGGTAAACATTTTATAAATCATAAATCTTATAACTTTACCTATAAGTCTTAATGTTATGGTACATATTTAAATGAAAATACATGGAAATAAATCTTGCCATATCTCGGCAAATATCCACCCAATTAGGCCAGTTTTTGTTTCATTATAAAGTCAATAGATCAGAGCTTAACTTTTCCATACAGATCAATATGATTGGATAAGTAATGGCAGCGCAGCAGCTCGACAAAGATGAAAAATGTGTTTTTTGGTCCTCTGTAGGTCGGCTGTATGTATCGTAAAAACTCGAAATAAATCCGTTGAAAAATTAAAATGTGTATAAACTTAAAGTTTACATCCCACCGGACAAAACAAGCCGAGTATGGCCCAAATTCATAATAAATTGGATTTATGGTGGATTTTTAAAGTTCGGATTTTTCAACTTTTTTCGGTTGACAAAGGTCAAATTTTAGATTTATCCTAGGTAGCGACATGTAAACAAAAATGAGTGGTAATGGCAGCCGGCTCAAAAAATAGCTAAATCAGATATTTAAAAGCTAGAAAATTATAAAAATGAATTTTATTTTTAAAAATTCCTTAGCAGGGACTTTATCTGTTCGAGAAATGTTAGCCGGCACTCGAGAAACCGGCCCTTAGATCAGAAACTGCGTTTCCAGTAAAATCTTATCAAATTAATAGTTCTGCGGAAAATACTATTAATTTAAAAGAATTTTACCAAAATTGTCAGAAAAATTGAATTTATATTATAAAGCATTGCATGTTAGAATATACAGCCATTAAATTCAACCTAAAAGTTTATGGTACCTATATAAAGCAAACAGAAGAAGGAGGCACAGTGGAAACAACAAAAAATTTCGCAACTGCATATAGATCGATATACCAAATTGAAAACATTATTCTTGAGTTAAACACGGCAATAGATAGTCTATTAACATTGAGCAGTGAGTTCGAAGAAAAAGACTCTGGTTGGGCAATTAAAAATTTCACATTTTTCGAAATCATGATAATAAAGCTAGAAGACATCCCGGCTAGCGGCTACATCATGGCTCCGAATTCGATAAGACACCAAAATGCACTTATAAATGTACAAAATACAGATGTAATTTGTTTCAAGTGGTGCATACTAGCATATAAATCTAATAAACGCCATGAGAGTACTACCTTTGCAACAAAAGAACAAAGAAAGTATGAGAGAAAAAAATTGACCGACCCCAAGAATTATCAAATAAATATCAATAATGATATAATTGTACATGACGGAATTAGATTGGATTTTTCGGGAAATAATAAATAATAAAAATAATAATTAATAATAATAATGCAGACTTCAGCATTAACATTTACGAAATTGATGATAATGGTGAAAAAGTTATCGGACCAACCTTTAGAACAAAATCTATTTGTTCTAAACATGTTAATATTTTGGGAATCGACAATAAAAGTGAGGAAAATATGCATTACGCCTACATAACAAGTGTGAAGACTTTATGCTACTCGCAACATTCAAAATCGAATGCGGGAGGATACTTTTGTGACAACTGCTTACAATTTTTCACTGTAAGGAATACCACGCATAACAAGCTCGAGTGCGGAAAAATGGCCTCCTTCTATCCAGAACCGAATACCACAACATCCTTTAACACCATTCACAAAAAATTATCTCCTCCGGTGGTGATATATGCCGACATTGAGACTGTGCTTGAAAATTACAGTACATGCCTAAACACATCAACTACTTCGTCGACAACAAAAGTGCAGAAGCATACTGCATGTGCAGTGTCATTTTACATCGCACATAAATATTATCCGGCTCTTCACGAATTATGTACCTATGAAGGTATGTATAAAAAACAAGAGAGAACGCTATAGTCGGGTGCCCCGAATATCAGATACCCGTTACTCAGCTAAAGGGAGTGTGAAAGAGATGAAGAAATACTTTGATCTGCCGTAACTTTTTAACGAATGGTCCGATTTAAAAAATTTCTTCTACATTTCGATAAGTATTGATAAACACAATAAAACTGCATTTTTACTTTTCCAAAATATTGAAATTTTTAAAATCGTATATATGCGATTGTGGGCGTTAGAGGGGGCGTGGCACCCTTTTGAAACAAACTTGCGCTGCGTAGGAACTCCTAGAATCTGCATGCAAAATGTCAATCTTCTAGCTTTTATAGTTTCCGAGATCTCAGCGTTCATACAGACAGACAGACAGACGGACAGACGGACATGGCTAGATCGACTCGGCTAGTGATCCCGATCAAGAATATATATAGTTTATAGGGTCGGAAACGCTTCCTTCTACCTGTTACATACTTTTGCACGAATCTAATATACCCTTTTACTCTACGAGTAACGGGTATAATAAAAAAGATATAAATATTTAATACTAATAAAATTTTTTTCTAAATATTATAGGCCCTGGCTGCATTAAAAAATTTTGTGAATCACTCAAAGAAAAAACTGAGAGTTTGTATTACAAATATTGGTCAACCCCGAAAAATCCGAGTACCGACTCAATCAATGAAGATGAACAGGAAGGTTGTTGCTGCGCCTGTGAAAACGGAATAAATGCTGAGGACCTGGATAATCACTACGATCAATTTACTGGAAAGTACATTGGTCCCATTCATAAAAATTGTAAGCCTAAATATAAATTAATTGATCCCTTCTTTCCTGTAGTTTTTCATAACTTATCTAAATATGATATACATTTATTTATCACTGAATTAGAAGGAGACTTAAGTTCCATACCTTGTAATAAAGAACTTTACATAGCACTAACGCAGACAATTAAAATAAATTCAAAAAGTAGATATAAAATAAGATATATAGATTCAATCAGGTTTTTAAGTTCACGTTTAGAAAAACTATCTAGTTTTTTAGAGGATAAACACTTTAAAGTTCTTAGTACTAAGTTTCAGGGTGAAAAATTTAAGCAAATGCGTAGGAAGGGTGTCTTCCCATACGACTATTTAGATAGTTTTGAAAAATTTGATGAGACCAAACTTCCTGGCATTGATAGTTTTTATAATTCTCTAAATGAAGAAAACTGTAGTACTGATGATTACAATTTTGCCCAAAAGGTTTGGAGAACTTTTAATTGTAAATCTATAAGAGATTATTTAAAACTTTATATTTTAACCGATCTGTTTGAAAACTTTAGGGAAATTTGTAGAAGAATTTATAAGTTAGACCCTATTAACTATGTAACCGCACCGTCAATATCTTGGGATGCTATGCTCAAGTATACCAATGTAAATTTAGAACTGATTAGCGATGGAGACATGTTCAATTTTTGAAAAGAGCAACACGAGGGGGGTTAACTCAATGCACCCAAAGAATTTCTATTGCTAATAACAAATATTTAAATAACTTCGACAACAGTAAACCAAATAACTTTCTTAGTTATATTGATGCAAATAATTTATATGGATGGGCAATGAGACAACCCTTACCACTTTCAGGGTTTAAATTACTGAATAGGGAACAAATAGACACGTTCGATTATAAAAATATTTCTAATGATGGAAATGTGGGATACATATTAGAAGTGGACTTAGAATATCCTACTGACCGGCATGATTCACATAACTACTTGCCATTCTGTCCAGAAAAGAAAATTCCTCCCGGAGGGAAGCAGGAAAAATTGATAGCGGATTTGACAAATAAAAGCGAATACATTATTCATTTAAAGCAGCTTCAGCTATGTATTGATCATGGATTAGTTGTAAAAAATATACACAGGATTTTATCCTTTAATCAATCATGTTGGTTAAAGCCATATATTGACTTGAATACTAATCAAAGAAAACTAGCTAAAAATGATTTCGAAAAAAACTTTTTTAAGTTAATGAATAATGCGATATATGGAAAAACAATGGAAAATGTCGCTAAGCGTAGGAGCATAGTTTTAATAAAACACTATAAGTCAAAACAAAATTCTCCAGGTTTTAGACAACGCATAGCTAGACATGACTTCCATAGCGTTGAGCTATTCGGGTCTGATCTAGCAGCGGTTGAGTCAACTCCAACACAAATTTTGTATGATAAACCACTATACATAGGAGTTGCTGTTTTAGAATTATCAAAATGGCTAATGTATGAATTTTATTATAATTTTCTATTGCTTAAAAGTCCTTCTTCTAAAATTATATATATGGATACAGATTCATTCATTTTATCTTCAGAAGAAGATTTTTATGAAAATATTAAAAATAATCCGGAACGCTTCGATACCTCGAATTATAAGATAGAAAACCAATTTAATATAGTTCAGGCTAATAATAGAGAGCCAGGAAAAATGAAGGATGAACATGCCGGTAGGGTGATGACTTCCTTTGCAGGACTGAAAGCTAAGGCGTATTCCTGTTTAGTTGATAAGGAAGGAAATGAAAGCGATTGTATAAAAAAAATTAAAGGTGTTAAGAAATCAGTTATTAAGAAACTAAATCATGAAGATTATATCGAATGTATAAAATATAAAAAAACATTTTATGGAGATCAGCGAGTAATTCGTAGTAGATCCCACATCCTCTATACAGAAATCTATATATATAAACCTATCAGTAAGAAAACTGGGAATCAACGCACAGCCAAAACCACTGGTTAACAATATTAATATGCATTTCTATTACATTCTTATAACTTTAAACTGATTTCCTAAGATTTATTGGGGCTCCCCAAATGGCCCCAATCGCTTCCAATTGGAAAAAGGAAAATTTTCCTTTCAAAAATTCTGGACTCTAAACCGTTTAACCAATCAACTCCGTGTTTTCGCCTAAAAATACTTTAAGACATATTACATGTTTGAAAAATATGACTGCTTAGTTTTAATGCTTTTTACTATTTTTAGAACCCCTCCTAAAATTACAATTTAGCCAAAAATATCTTCAAACGTCGAAAAATGGTACTTCTAAGCTGAATATGAAAAATTCTTTCGGTAAAGTTTTTCCTTATGCCTAGTACTCACTTCAATCGAAAAGCCTACGAAATGAAAATCTCCAAACAAATTTTTGATCACGAAATTTTCCGCCTGTCATTTTTGTATAGAAATTTTCGTTTCGGTGCCTTTTTGATTGAAGTGAGTACTAGGCCTTAGGCTTTAACGATTCATTTGAAGGTTTTACCAAAACTTTAGCTATCTTTTAAACAAAGAAAATAAGAAAAAGTCGATATATTATCGAATTCAAGTGTCTCCATAAGCATCATACGTTTGCTGCCTGCATATTGTTATCTCTCTCTGCATTTTCATACATATTGTCAACAAATGATTCCGTCTCCCTCCCTCTCCCTACCCGATTTAAAAGTAGCCGATGTTGCACACGCTTGCAACTATGTATATATCTCCATCTCCTTTCCACCCCCTGACTCTGCTTTATGATTCTTCGAAATACCATTACAAAAAGTAATTAAAGTTGGTTTAACTATATTACTTTATATACTTTCTATACTTATACTTATACTCTATATACTTTACCTAAAATAGGAGATGGAGATTATCCAACTGTTGATGGAAAAATAATAACTTCATCAAGTTTAGGTACAGTTGTTAACACTTTGGAAGAACTTACATCAACAAATTTTCCAGATATTTCAAATATTGTTCACAAGTCATTGGACTGGCTATCAGAAAGAGCAATATTAGCTTCAAGAAATGACAGAGCTGCTTCAATAAATAATCATCATTCAAAATCATTTAATGGTGAGGAAGTTACATACAAATCAGTTGACACTGTTACTGAGGTAGAAGATGCTGTGCATTATCCTACTGAATTTCTTAACATGCCGAATCCAGCAGGATTGCCTTTGCACGTTCTTACGCAAAAAATTGGTACACCAATAATGTTGCTAAGAAACTTAAGTCCCCCAAAGTTATGCAATGGAACGAGATTGCAAGTTAAAGCTCTTCACAAATTTGTTATTGAAGCCGTTATTTTTACCGGCTGTGCCAAAGGAGAGACAGTATTCATACCAAGAATTCCTCTAACGTCATCCAACTAACCATTTGAGTTTAAACGTCTACAGTTTCCTGTAAAGGTCTGTTTTGCCATTACAATAAATAAGACACAAGGGCAGACTTTGAAAGTAGCTGGATTAGATCTTAGGGACGATTGTTTTTCCCATGGACAATTTTATGTGGCCTGTTCAAGAGTTAGCTCAGCAAAGAGCTTATCCTATCATCCTATCTCCTGATGGCCAAACAAAAAATGTTGTTTACAGAGGGGTTTTAAAATAACTTTTAAAAATATTTGAACTTATATTGTGGACTAGGCCTATTTAGGGGAAACCACATTTAAAAAAACGCGCCGAATCCTCTACCTCTAAAAGTTTCATCCAAAACTACGAATAAATTTAAACTAACTTCTAAAATGCAAAATTATATAATTCTACTGCAAACTATTTCATATGAAAAGTAGCTTCAGATATTTGGGTTATCCGCAAGCGAAGCTGCGGGCACCCTGCTAGTTATGAATAAAATTAGTCTAAATTATAAGGATGATAAGAGATATATTTTATCAGATAATTGTAACACATTAGCTCATGGTCATTATAATATTGAAAATCTTAGCAGTAACCCAACATAGTAATATGAAATATTTGTATAATAACATTACATAAATATATAAATAAATGTAAATAAAAAAAATAACAATAATAAAAAAAGCAAAATTTAATTTACCTGTGTTGTGTTTTATTACTTTAACAGGTCATTTACAGAAATCCATGAGTTGTGACCGGAATCAAAACCGCTCCACTTTACTAGCACCTGGTTATTTTTTCTCTTAAGTATTTTCTCTACTAGGAAAGCATTTTTATCTTTTACTTTTTGAAGTTCCTCTTGATAAAATGACCCTTTAATAGGGGTACTCATATAATCTTCTATTTCATATGTAACAGGGTTGGTACACTTAACTTTCAAAATTTTAAAAACTTCTGTGGTCCAATTTGGTTCATAGCCCTTCATGAATATTCCCTTGTATTTACTTATTCTTACGAAATCACCTACGGAAAATTTATGTTTTGGAAATGTTTTTGGAATACTATACACTGATTTTAAAATAAACTCTTCATTTTTAGAGTTGACCTCTATAGGTTTCATTTTAATTGTTCGGTGATATGAATTGTTGTATTGTTCTACGAGGCAATTGATATTATTAATCCACCTATATTTCCCCTGCATACTAAACATTTTCCACATACGATTTTTTAATGTTCGATTGAAGCGCTCACATATAGAAGCCTTAAGATGCGTATAGGTATGATAATGATTAATCTGAAATTTGGTAATTAATTCCTTAAAAGTGGAATTAAAAAATTCTTTTCCTTGATCTGACTGATCTATTCTTGGGTTTAATTTTACTCTTTTTAAAAACAGTTTCCATTGCCTCTGCTACATCCTGAGCAGACTTTGTCTTAACTGCTTCAGCGTAGGCATACTTTGAGAACGTGTCAATAACGGTCAGTAAATATCTGAAACCCTTATTTTCTTGCCTAAACGGAATCATTTCAACTAAATCAATTTGCCATGTGTCATTTAACCCTTTCTGAACGAACTTTCGGCGAATAAAGTTTTTTCGCGCTGGTTTGTGAATTTCATCAACAACTTGTTGTTTGCTCATTTTAGGATGATGATTTAATAGTGTTTTATTTTTTATTAGATGACGATGATTGCTTAGCTAATAGTGTTTGCTTATATACAAGTACATCTCTTTTTATTTCTGTACGCATCTTTTTTGAAATTTCAAAACATAATCGCGTTAAATCTATTTGTACATCTTTGTCATAGGATCCCTCTAGATCAGATAATTGAATATCAAATCTTTGTTAAGATGCACACTTAGGAATAATATGATTATTGTAGATGAATATTACTTGCTGTCGTAATATAGAATTCCAACATAAAAATGTAGTAAAAAATATAGCTAATCGTAGTAATGATCTCCAGGACTCAGAATCAAACTCAATTTTGTTACCATACTGATTAATTACAAAAACGTACTGCTTATCTGATTTTCTAAATCTAAAATTACATTTGATGGAATGCATGTATGGATGATCAATAATTGTATCAGGCATCAAGAAGTCATACTGGTCCAGCTTTAACTGAATAAAATCCTTATATGTAAGCAGTTGCATCCATTCGTCTTTGTCAAATCCAATAAAATTATTTTTACTTTGCTGCATCCAGATCATAGGCGAAAATTTTCGAGTAGTTGACAGACCACATTTCAACTTTAAGTTATGGACTACATAATATTCAAATCCAAAAATAACTTCATGGTCTTGTTTCTTTCGAGAAGTTTTATTTCGTTTTGTCACACACATGTCCATTAGGTAAGAGTACTTTATTTAAACTGCAAGTATGTCCAACTCTTACCGGTATATAAAGGAGAAAGCCCTCACAAGCACACCCTCAGTTGATTAAAAAATCTCAACCAATCATGAACATTGTTGATCGTAATTCGAGCATTATAGTAGATTTTCAATATGTACTTGGAAACAATAAACAAGTTTTTGTTAAGGAGCTGGCATTCATGGCTGCGGGAACTGTAATACCAAATTTTTTTCATTTCCAACCTCCATTTAACATAAAAGAATTGGATGATGAAGCCCTTAAGCAGCAACACCTAAATCAGCAGAATATAAACGGATTGGATTGGTCAGCTGGAGATATTCCGTATACACGTCTTGAAGAAATACTAACACCACTTAATAAGTATCATACAGTAATTGTTCGCGGTGAAATTAAAAAACATTTTTTAACTAAGCATTTATCGACAAACATTATCGATATTGATATTGGAAAAAGTTTAACCCAACTACCCAATTTTTTCACTAATTGTAGAATACATAAAAAAAAACGTCCACTACGGTGTTCACTAAATAATTTGTTTAAGCTATTTGTATTCTTAGAAAACACAAATTATGAAATATACAGTAACGGTGAAACATATGTTTTAAATTCAGTAAAACATATTTAGTGAACCAATCCGGTTCTTTTACAGTATGGAATCCTTTAAGAAATTTTTTGGAAATGATCCTAGTAAAAAGGGATATAAGCAACTTATTTATTGTAATTATTGCGGATCTGATACTCATTTCGATAAGAACTGTGCCAAGAAACGCGATCAGGAGAAACATAAAAAAGACTAGTGTAATTTATAAAACATTATATAAGAAAATAAATCAAATCTTTTAAAATTTATGTAGAATAAAATAAAAGCTTTAAATAATATATAAAAAATGTTTACGCGATTTATACATCTTTTCACAATGCTAATTTGTGGACCATCAGGATCGGGAAAAACAACCTTTTTGGAAAATCTAATTACTAAGAAGCAGGGACCGTAATCATTATAAGTGAAAAAATAAAAATCTCCATTTAATGATTATTTTGTAAGCGAAAAAAATATCGCTCAAAAATAATGATTAATTTGTGAGCGATATTATTTCGCATAAAAATATCACTCAAAGTGCGATTACAGCCGTTCTGTACGGAATTTTACAAACTTTTAAATTTCTGCTTTTAGGTAGAACCACTGAGCACACATCGAGTTAATAAAATAAGGTGATTTCTTTGTATAAACTTTTTAAAACGCGGTTTTTAGTTGACAAGAGGTATGCTTAAATACAAAAAGTTGTATCAACCTTAGAACTTTATGTCATTTATTTATTAGTAAAACGACTTAACAAGATGTTATGAACTATTCCACTTAGATCCAACCCGACATGTGGGCTGGGTGTTAGTGTGTTGGTCCACCGAGCTGTAAGCACGAGTTCGATTCCCACAGAAAGTGTTTTTATACAAAAAGATTTTTTTGTTTTTTTAAGCGGTTTATACAAAGAAAATTTATTTTTTTCTTAACGGAATATGTGCTCCGTGGTTCTACCTACAAGAGCACATTTAAATCTTTGTGAAATTCCGCGTAGGACGGATGCAATCCCACTTTGAGTGATATTTTTGAGCGAAATATATCGCTCACAAAATAATCATTATTTCTGAGCGATATTTTTTTTGCTTACAAAATAATCATTAAATGGAAAT
Organism: Drosophila takahashii; assembly: GCF_030179915.1. Lineage (NCBI taxonomy): Eukaryota > Metazoa > Arthropoda > Insecta > Diptera > Drosophilidae > Drosophila > Drosophila takahashii. The sequence continues at coordinate 25,935,894 of NC_091683.1, forward strand.
TTTTATTTTTTACTCAAAAAAAATAATCATTATTTTCGGTCCCTGCTAAGAAGAGCGATCTTTTTAATATTTCAATAGATCGAATTATTTGGTGTTATGGAGAGGAGAGCGCCAAGCCTAATTTTAATAATGTTGAATACTTTAAAGGAGTTCCTGAAACAATTGAAAATGAAACAAATTAACCTATTCTTTTAATATTGGACGACCTGATGATGGGAGCGTTTAACAAAAATGTGTGTGAACCATTTACTAAAGGTTCCCACCATAGGAATTTATCAGTAGTGGTGGTAACTCAGAACATATTTCATAAATCTTCGCACACTAGAGATATTTCACTCAATACGAAATATATTGTTGCTTTTAAAAATCCTCGTGATAAGCTTCAATTTCAATGTTTAGCAAGACAAATTTTTCCTGAAAACCCTACTGAGTTATTTAGAATATATAAGGAAGTAACGGAGCAACCATACGGATATTTACTTATTGATCTCACTCAGGGAATTAACGATCTCTTAAGATTTAGATCAGACATTTTTAATTCGGAATATACAGTGTGTTATTCAGATGAAAATGGTTTACAAAAAGAGTCTAAGTCGCTTGAAAGCGAACAAACATTTATTGTATGTGCTCAAAAAAGTCGATAATAGACTACATAAGGCTATTATAAGCAATAGTGATAGTGAGCTCGTAAAAACAATAGTGGAGATTGTATTGAACACATTACAAGGAAACCATAAAGTTACTAAGCCACATCTAAATGCTCTTAAAAAGTATAAAACTGCTTTGCGATATCTTTCCAGTCCAAAGCGTACATTAAACTCTAAGAGAAAAGTTCTTGTTCAAAAAGGAGGATTATTACCTATTCTGATAAGTTCATTGCTTTCTGGAATTTTTGGAAAACTTTTAAAAAATGATTAAAAATAAACACAATTTAACCAAAGTTATTTTAATGCAACCTAACACCTATCAGAAATTGTTAAACAATGATAGAGGAAATAAGTTAATAGATATAAAATTTTTACCAATTTTAAATAATAACAAAATAAGTGATTTAAATAAGTGGGTCAAAATTCGTCAAGAATTGATTTACTATCAAAATAAAAAACGTAATAAATCATGGAATTTCCAGAATGAACAAAAACCGCCACTTATTTCAACCAGAACAAATGAATCTCAAACCAACGATTGGATTGATATGAACCCCAACACATTAAAATCAAAAGGTGAACATTAACCTTTAGAAAAATTACAGTTCATCCCGTTACCACCAGAAACTGATGACGAGGGATTAAATTTAAATATTCCTGAAGAAATGAACGATGATTGGGAAGTCGGTATTATAGATATATATTTGAATAATTACATTAAATATACACCTAATCAAGATAAAAGTGTCGTTGAAGAAACCGAATTTGTTAGTCTAGTAAATGCTGAAACATTTAGATATAAAAATGCATCCGTTGAGACAAACATACCTGAAAATGGACTGATATTTATTTACACGGACATAATAAAACCAAGGTCCGTAGGTAGTAAAACACCTAGATGTCTTCATGTAATGCATTATAACGGAAAGGAGAAAAATATTCAATTTAAAAATATTGAATATTATCCTTTGGATATATGGTCCCCAAATGAAATCTCAATACTAATCACGGATTCAAATGGATACAAGATTCCATTTGAAACTTCCACTGTTCATATTCTCGTTACTCTTCACTTTAGAAGAAAATAAATAAAGCATATCCAAAAACTCTATAAATAGAAACATACACAACAAATATTTACTTAGAACACAAATAGTCATCATGGTGAAATCTTATCAGGAATATTATGTAAATCAGTGTGGTGGCGGGCTAAGCAACATCGGAAGTCTTTATGTATCACCCCGAATAGTGCAACAAGGACGAGGAATAGGAAATTTTTTAGTGGTCTTTTTAATTACATTAAACCACTTTTTTAATGAATGTAATTAATGAATTTGGGAGAAAGCCTTTAAGAAATATAATTCAAGAACAGAGTAAAATTGCTTTACAAAATCTCTCAAACAAAGCAATTGATAAAATGACACGATTTCAAAATGGAAGTGGAAAAAGAAATAAAAAGCGGAGTACTAGAAAAAAACGACTTCATTTAACATCTAAGCGACAACGTAAACATACCCAGACGCATCATAAAAAAAAGAAGTCAACAAGAAAATTAAATATTAGAGATATTTTTTCTAAAGCAAAATGAGTAACCAAATCGAATGTATGAATAGTGAATTAGATTTGTTTGCTCCACACCCTACGCAAAGTTCTATTCTAAGAACTGAAGAAGTCTCATATAATCCAATTGCTTCCTTGGACGGCGCCACCTCAATCGAATTTGTCTGCTTAGGAAATGGTGAAACGTACCGAGATTTATCAAGTGTTTACTTACGACTTCTAGTGCAACTTAGAAAAAATGATAACAACGTCATTGAAGGAAATACTGTAGGTGTTGTAAAAAATATTTTACATTCAATTTTTAGAAGTTCATCAGTTTACTTAAATAATATACTGGTATCGCAGAGTGATAATAATTATCATTATAGAGCGTATTTACAAACAATTTTAAACTGTGGGGTTGATGCCTCTGAAAGTCACTTAGCCTCCCAAGGTTACTTCCCAAATTTTGGAAGAATAACAGCAGGGAAATATGTTTATCCGGACACTAATGAAACTCTTAAAAATGTATTCCAAAATAGTAATAAGGTTGAATTATTCGGAAAAAATCATGGTGATTCATGGTGACTGCTTGTCAATAATGTTGATTTAAGAATTAATTTCAATATTGAAAAAACATCATTTTATTTATTGGAAACCGGCACTGAATCAAATTTAAAAATACTAGAAGCACAACTTTTTATGAATCACATAACAATTAACCCAAGCATTTTGTTGGCACATCATCATGTTTTACAAACAAAAAATGCTCTATACCCATACAGCAAAGTTGAAGTCAAATCTTTTACAATTTATCCGGGAAACAATACACTATCGATAGATAACGCCGTTATTGGTCAGCTACCAAATTTTATGGCTTTTTGTATGGTTAAAAACCGATCATACTCAGGAAACCGGACCTTAGACCCATTTAACTTTGAACATTTTAAAATTCAACAATTTAATCTATTGGTTAATGGAGTTCAAGTTCCCTCCCAGGCTCTGGAATTTGATTACTCTAACCCTGAAAAGGTGCAAAGCTCCAGAGGATATAATATGCTATTTAGATCATGTGGAATAAGACATTATGATCGTGGACTACAAATTACAAAGGAAATGTTTGATACTAACAGTTTTATACTAGCCTTTGACTTAACTGCTGATCAATGAAATTCAACTGTTTGTTCAAATTTAATCTCGCAAGGTACTATAAGAATCGAAGGAAGATTTTCAGAACCACTTTCTGAAGCAGTTACTTGTTTGGTATACTGTGAATACGATTCCATGCTTGAAATTGATAAGCATAGAAATATTAGGACGCTTTTTTAAAATGAATACTTTACAAATTCAACATTTGCTTTCTAAGCATTCAAAAACACGATCTATTTTTAAAGGAGTTTATCCTTCTGACCGGTTACCCAAATCTATATTAAAGTATCCAGCTTTAATAATTGCTAACACCGATACTTCTGATCAGAATGGAACTCATTGGATTGCATTTTATTTTGATAGTCGCAAGTCAGCTGAATTTTTCGATTCATATGGACAATATCCCCAGAAAAAGGAATTTGTAAAATTTTTAAAATCTAACTCTCATAAATATTTTTTTAATAAGCAACAACTGCAGGGATATTTTTCCAGTACTTGCGGTCATTATTGTATGCTGTATGGTCTTTTTAAAAGTAAAAAGAAAACACTTAATTGTTTCTTATAAAACTTCAAGTAAATCGTCTTTTGATACAATGATAAATTAATAATAAAAATGTTTTAGATCGATTTTAAATTATAAAAAACTCTTTATTAAGTCAAATCAATTTATTTTATTTATGGTTTTTGGAGCAATTCGTTTGTTTAACCTATAATATTTTATCATAAGATTAAGGGCTTCTTTTTGTAGTACCGGCAGCATATGACACTGGCATGTGTCTGGTCCAGATGAAGCATCATCGTCGCTCCAGGGGCAAAGTTTGTAGTGGAATCCAAACTTTGAATGGATCAACTCTTTTTCCTCTAAGTCCTCCAGAGTAGCTTGTAGATATTCCATTCTTTGTTGGTGTTGTTCGAAAAGCACTCCTTCGAATTGCATTAAAAATACTTCTATTTGTAGAGCGTACATTTTTTTGTTGTTTCCTTTTTTAGACTGATTTAAGACTGTTGTTGAATCTTAGAACTCAGTCATTTATATTGGGGAATTTCATTTACTTTAGGTATGTACTGATAAAAATTCAATTTGCGCACCGCTATATCTATTCAGACCTGTTCCTTTATATACCATATGGGAAATACCATTTTCAATTAATTTCCTAAAAGGTGTCTTTGAAGAAAATTTGTTTACATAACTTTTAGGTAGAAATATCCAAACATCTTTGTCGTCCTTATCTGTTAAATACAGGGCTATTTTAGATCCATAGGGCGTCTTTTTCAGCTTACATCCAGTGATCTTATACTCAAATCCAGTACATAGATTTTCAATTTTTGTATAGCCAATCACAGGCTTCAATTCATTTAGGGTCTCTAAGAAGTCCTACAAAATTCACTTGAATTAGTTGATATTTTATATATTTATATATATTTATATATATAAACATACCATTGTTAAACAGCTTGAGATTGGATTCGTTATGCCTTAGTACCTAACCGTCGTATACTAATTCGTTTACTCAAAATTACATGGTCTTTTATACTGGTCCAAACTTATAAATATTACTAACAATACATGTAGAGCTAAAGAGATAAGAACATACCTAAATTATAGATATATATAAGTACATAGACAAAATGTCATTCAATCCATGTAATTCTTGAGATTGCGATAAGAAAGAGAGAGCAGTATCATCTATCTCTTTTCATATTTATATAAATATGTCAATAGAGAAATGTAAAATAAGGGTCAATTATGTAAAAACAAGATAGCTATGACGCTATAAAAGACACTCTTTTTATAGAAAATGCAGTTTATTTTTTCCACCATCGAAATGGAAAAGTTTCATTATGAGTTATGTTCAGAACCAAAATCCTTTACTACTCGAAACGGGCTGAAAGCGCATACCTTAAAAATACACAACTTCAACTATCAAAAATCGAAATCTTCCTATTACTGTTGTTATTTCTGTCCTGAAGTACGAAAAATTTGGTTGCGAAACAACTATAATATGCACATTCTATTGATGCATAACGAAGAGATAAAAAGTATTCGTAAAGCTGAAGAAAATTATCGAATAAATAAAAAGCGTTTATAGAAACTCCATTTCAAAATTGTTTTTATTTGATATAATTTTATTAATTAAAATATATATGGTTACAATTTAAAACTTAGGACTCCAGACTAAATAAAACATCCAGTAAGGCGTTATCATCCCCGTCATCCAACAAACTCAAAAACTGGTTTGTTGATTGTGGTGGCGGCTCTACAATTTCATCAAAGATTTGATCATCGTCTGGAAACAGCTCTTCTTCTACCGTGGGGAGATGTTCGTCCAATCCTATATTCTGTTCACTCAGAAATTGATCCCGGGGTTGTAGTGGGGGCTCTACAATTTCTTCGAAGATTAGATCGTCATCGGGAAACATGTTGTCTTCTGCAGACGGGCTATGTTCATCCATTTCAAATGCCTGTCCACACTGATATTGCTCCTGGCTTTCATCGTTGAGGATCATGGACTCCAGAGCAGCTTGCGTAGCAGTCCCCATCAGGTCTGAAAATTCTGGCTCCCTCTCTTGGGTAGAAGTTGCTGTAGGTTGAAACACTCCTCGTAGGATAAGATCAACCGTATCTTCTGGACCAGAATCATCCACAAACTCCTGATCCGAGTTTTCAATGATCTCGATATCAGAGTCCTGCGTCTCCGGTATTTCAATGCCATCAAGCTCAACCTCAATACTGGAATCAATAAAATCCACAGATAAATCCATTGGTATGCAATACTGAGGCATTTGAATAACTGATCCTGAGCAATTTGAGTGGTGTAATTTTTATAGTCTAGAATGCTCACTTAACAGGTTGTTATTTACAGGGAGTGCATACAGGCATGTTGTACTCCTAGGACCAATCCGATTGGTTCTCGAATATACGAAGCAGACCAAGACCCCAGTCGAATGGTTATTAGAGGGAAAAGGAATACAAGTTTACAAGGTTACGATGGTTTAGGAAAGGTAATCTCTGTGTAAGCAAGATACGATACATTTCCACAAGACGTTGCAATGCAACCATTTTCTCAAGCCTTAAGCTAAAAGTAGCTAGAATTAACGGGAGCGGCGATTTTTATACCCGTTACTCGTAGAGTAAAAGGGTATACTAGACTCGTGCAAAAGTATGTAACAGCTAGAAGGAAGCGTTTCCGACCCCATAAAGTATATATATTCTTGATCAGGGTCACTAGCCGAGTCGATCTAGCCATGTCCGTCTGTCCGTCTGTCCGTCTGTCTGTCTGTCCGTCTGTCCGTCTGTCCGTCTGTATGAACGCTGAGATCTCAGAAACTACAAAAGCTAGAAGGTTGAGATTTCCCACACATATTCTTTGGCTTCCTACGCAGCGCAAGTTTATTTTAGCCGAAAGCCACGCCCCCTCTAACGCCCACAATCGCCCACTAATGATTTTAAAATGGATCCTGCGCCCACATCTTTAAAGATTTCCGAGAAGTATAAATGCAATTTTGTGGTTTATATTTATACCTATCGAAATGTAGAAGACATTTTTCAAATCGGACCATTCATTAAAAAGTTATACGCAATCAAAATTTCTATATCTATCTCCCTCGCACTCCCTTTAGCTGAGTTACGATTATTAGTCGGGACACCACCCCAACACAGCGTTCGCACTCCCTTTAGCTGAGTGACGGGTATTAGATAGTCGGGACAACAACCCGACTATAGCGTTCTCTCTTGTTTTTTGTAATGGGTTTTCGAAGAAAAAAATGACAATCATAAAGCAGAGTCAGGGGGTGGAAAGGAGATGGAGATATATACATAGTTGCAAGCGTGTGCAACATCGGCTACTTTTAAATCGGGTAGGGAGAGGGAGGGAGACGGAATCATTTGTTGACAATATGTATGAAAATGCAGAGAGAGATAACAATATGCAGGCAGCAAACGTATGATGCTTATGGAGACACTTGAATTCGATAATATATCGACTTTTTCTTATTTTCTTTGTTTAAAAGATAGCTAAAGTTTTGGTAAAACCTTCAAATGAATCGTTAAAGCCTAAGGCCTAGTACTCACTTCAATCAAAAAGGCACCGAAACGAAAATTTCTATACAAAAATGACAGGCGGAAAATTTCGTGATCAAAAATTTGTTTGGAGATTTTCATTTCGTAGGCTTTTCGATTGAAGTGAGTGCTAGGCATAAGGAAAAACTTTACCGAAAGAATTTTTCATATTCAGTTTAGAAGTACCATTTTTCGACGTTTGAAGATATTTTTGGCTAAATTGTAATTTTAGGAGGGGTTCTAAAAATAGTAAAAAGCATTAAATCTAAGCAGTCATATTTTTCAAACATGTAATATGTCTTAAAGTATTTTTAGGCGAAAACACGGATTTGATTGGTTAAACGGTTTAGAGTCCAGAATTTTTGAAAGGAAAATTTTCCTTTTTCCAATTGGAAGCGATTGGGGCCATTTGGGGAGCCCCAATAAATCTTAGCAAATCAGTTTAAAGTTATAAGAATGTAATATAAATGCATATTAATATTGTTAACCAGTGGTTTTGGCTGTGCGTTGATTCCCAGTTTTCTTACTGATAGGTTTATATCAAATAAAAACACCTCTTAACGAGGTAAAAAACTAGTATCGATCGCACCTTCAACATACAAAAGTTCTGATATCAACATTTGTGACGAAAAATTATTACACTCGTCATTAAATAGACTTTCTAATATTTTCTCATTCGGCCCGCCCTAGCAAACTATTCCAGTCTTTTTCCCTTCACAGGCATTCTCTATTGTAGCGTGAAAACTGGCTTGCTCGTGAAAACTGGCTGGTCAACACATGCTGTAGCGAGCGTAGCGTCAGCTGTCAATGGGGGACTTTTTGCCGTTTTGTATGGGAAACCGCTGTGCGCCCTTCTTCAAATCGATATTGCGAAAAACCTTTGGCCGGGCCACTCTTTTTTTTTTTTGGATCTTTTTCGTAATGAATCAAACTTTATTTTCAAATGGTTTTAAACTCTATAGCTGGTGAAAAACACTAAAAAAAATAAAAACAAAAAAAAAATGTTAATTTATTTTTAAGAACAAAAATTTTTAATTTTTTTTTACGTTTTTTTATGGAAAGCCATAATAATTCTTGAGCGATTAGTGAAAACATCATAAAGATATCTCTAACCGTTCCGAAGTTATGAATTAATGACTGAGTGCAACTTTTTCGAAAAAGTGACAAAAATGCCATGTTTTGACCCCTATAACTCCGGTAAAACTCAAAATTTCGCAAAACCGTTCAAATGAAGTTCTTATATTTTCGTTGTGAACCGGAAAAGTGAAAAAGTTCGATGAAAATCGGACCTTCGGAACAGGGGTGGCCCACTTGGCAGATTTTGACTCAAATATAACTTCAAATGTTACCACTTATAACAAAGAAATAACAACTTAAATGCTAAGGATTCTGGCTTCGATGCGTGGCATCGCACACCTGAGCAACTTATCTGCAAGCATAAAGCTATGAAGCCAAGCAATAGTACCTCCGCATTTTCTTCACTTTTCAGCACCCAGCCAAAGACCAGGCTACGGAGAACTAGACATCCACCACATTCTTACCTCATCCGTCTGTCATAGAGTAAGAATGTATGTAGGGAAGAGTGGGGTAATTTCGTCAGCATTTTTTCAAAGCTATTTTTTGTCCATCTTGAGACACGTTATCATATTTCTATTTTTATTGTTGAATGCGGTTAGCACCAAGCTTTAAAATGTGACATTCCCCTATTTTTTTAATTACCTTGCTGATTTATAAAAAATTAAAAAGTAAAACCAATATACTGGGGCAATCTCGCCACACAACTGGGGAAATTTCGTCACCTGAAAAATGTATGGAACTTTACGCCTGTAAGTATGCTGCACTGATCAAGCGTACCATTTTTGTTGACGTCCTATATTTGTTGCTGCTGCCGGTAGTCTGTTCGTTAGCCAGCTCGTACAATAAAAAAATATGTATTTAAAATAGGTGCGAATTTACCCTAAGCATAGGGTGACGAAATTTCCCCAGACAGTATTTTTTTAGAAATAATTATTTTTCTTCCGAAATTAGGCGCGAAGTTAAAAATCACTAACGCAGAAATGCACATTATAGCACTGTGTATTATATAAAAAATCGTGTATCTTATCCCTTTTCAATTGTGGCATACAGAAAAAATTTCGTCGAGAACTAAATGTAGCTTTTGAACTGTTAAAACACATTTAATAATATAGCTTAATTATCTTGGCCTTCTGTGCAAAAAAATGCATTGGTTGTGTCATGCCGTCTTGGGGGACTAAAACAAAAAAAATTATATATTTTTAAGACTTATGGATTCCGAGATATTGCAGGTGACGAAATTGCCCCTGTGACGAAATTACCCCACTCTCCCCTAAATGTAATGTAATGTAAATGGGTATAAGTCCAGGGCAAAATCAGCTGTGATTTCAAAATGCCTTAGGCTGGGATGACTCATTAATTTTTTTTTTTTTTTTTTTGGACGTTGATGCACAATCAAGTCAGTACAATCAAGTGGCCCTTACGACACCAAGCAATGCTTGTTACGCGCGGGGCCCTAAACCGTTTTGGGCGAATAAACGAAATCGCGGACAAAGAAGACAATTAAAAATACATGCAGGTCAAAATACGAGTAGTCAAGATACATAAAGTAGAACTAATTATTTGCTAAGTAGGATAGTATTATTGCTTTAAAGATAGGCAGTGAGTCGGTAGTAGATATTAGGTGATATAGTCTATTATAGTCATTGCAGAGTACTCTAAAAGGTTCATGCATTGCATAATTAGAAATACAATGATTTAAAACTAGAGGAATATAGTTTCTTGTGAATCTATTTGGCACATTAAAATGCAGGCGACCCAGTAACTCGGGACTCTCCACATCCCCATGAATAAGATTCCTAATAAACGTAATACCAAGCATAGTTCTTCGATCAACTAATGATGGCAAGTTAATTAGAAGTAGTCTACTAGAATAGGATGGCAGTATTAGGCTTGTACCCCCGTTATGTCCCCGTAAGGCAAATATTGAAATGTTTTTTTGCACAGACTTAATCCGGTCTATATGCACCCCTTATTGGGGACTCCAAACTGGAGCGCAGTACTCAAGAATTGGTCGGACAATCTGAGATCAGATTGTAGAGCTAAACTTTGTGCGGGATCATTAAAATGCAGGCACAACTTAACGTCATCTGCGTACATAAGTACACGTGAGTTCGTTAGGACTAGAGGAAGGTCATTTATAAATAATGTAAACAGGAGCGGACCTAGATGACTTCCTTGTGGTACACAGGACGTAACTCGGATTAGGGATGATAAAGAGTTTTTAAAAATGACCCTTTGAGTCCTGCCATTCAAATAACTTAAGATCCACCTAAGAAGATCATCAGGAAACCCCAAAAGGTCCAATTTCCGAACTAAAATCGGATGGTTTACAGAGTCAAACGCCTTACTGAAATCAGTGTAAACCACATCAGTCTGACAATTTGTTCTAAAACCATTTAACACAAATGAAGTAAACTCCAAAAGGTTGGTTGTCGTGTCCTACGTTTTATAAATCCGTGCTGACAAGAGGAAATAAGAGACCTACAACTGTGTTTCAAATGGGGAGTAATAATGTTCTCGAAGAGTTTCGGAATAGCAGATAGCTTTGAAATACCTCTGTAATTACATGCGTTCAATTTGCTCCCCTTTTTATGAAGCGGGATAACAAACGATTCCTTCCATCTATGCGGGAAATCTGACGTTTCTAAAGACAAAGTAAAAAGTTTATGCAATGGTCTACACAAAGTCTCAGCGCAATACTTGAGCACACATCCAGGGACTCCGTCAGGACCCGGAGAGTAGACTGGTTTGACCCTTTGCAAATCTAAAAAAAGTGAGCTTTCACTTATAACTGGACAAAAAATAAAGTTTGATTTAGGAATGTAATATGGGTAAGACCGTTCTGACGGACTTGTTGTTGAAGAGGTGGTTTGGAAAAACTATGCAAAAAGATCGGATATGGCCTGATCAGTTTTTGCGGCGGAATTTTCAAATTTAAGGGTTGATGGGTAACTTGAAGATTTACGCTTTGTGTTAACAAAATTATAAAACTGTTTTGGATCCAGTGTAAACTGCGCCTTACAACGAGCTAAATAGTTTTTGTAACACTGAGCGTTAAGCACGGTAAAATCCGACCGAGCACTTAAGTATCGGGAAAAGGCAGCTTGTGATCCGGAAGCTCTAAACTTTTTGTAGAGTCTAGACTTCACATTTTTAAGTCGTGACAACTCTTTACTAAACCACGGAGGTTGGCTAGAAATTTAAGGATAATACGTAGGAACGCATGTATCAAAAACTGCGTTTAATACATTATAAAATATATTAACAGCTTCAGTCATATTAGTACATAAGTACAGATTAGACCAATCCGAGCAAGCGATAAGGCTATTGACAGGTGCAAAGTTTGCTCTACGGAAGCAGGGGATGCGTTTAGCTGACTTTTCACATATTTCAATTAATTTTGTACCCGTGTCAACAGTTAGCTCTAGCGTTGGGTGATATGGTCTTCTGGTAAAGTAATTGCAGAGGTTAACTATGCAGACACAATCTGGACTTGAAACAAAGCATAGATCCAGTAATCGTCCTAACGAATTTAGAACATGGTTTACTTGAGACAATGAAATATCAAGCAAACCATCAAGAAAATCATGCTGCGTTGAGGGTAACAATATATTCGAGGTTTCAACGGTGGACCATGTCGCTAAAGTCACCTAAAACTATTAACTGATCCCTATCTGATAGTTTACTTGAAATAAACTGGATAGCGGACAGATGATTAGCATATATTGGGAATTCAGATGACGGCGGAAGGGATAGTTTTATACACAGAAATTCAATGTCCATTATTTCGTCGGACGTTATTTCTTCAGACGTTAATTCTGAGTTGACTGCAATTAAAACTCCACCTCCACGTCGGGAGGGACGATCAAGCCTGTACGTTGTGAACTTACTTGGAAAAACTTCGGAACTAAGAATTTCCGGTTTTAACCAAGTTTCTGTGAACACAATAACATGGGAAGACAAGGAAAAACTATCAGTATACAATTTGGTCAACTTACTTTGTAAACCTCTCATGCGGCAAAATCTCACGATCTTTACATTCGGATACCGAATCTTTTTTAGCTTTCGACCTCAGTACCATTTGTGCGGCAGCTGAGATCGACTGCTGTGCTGCAGACCCCGGATCGCCAGAGAGAGATGCACTAGCGTCTTCCGTGGGTTGTCTATCGACCGCGATCTTTTTACGCTTAGGAGAATCGGGCTCAGATAGCATACGGCTAGTGAGCTGCGACTCAAGCGCCACAAGCAGATCCGTATTTCTACGGCTGTTACGAATTAATTCCGTTACAGTGCTTTTTGTGAGCCGTCTTATAGAGATTGCCTGGGTTTCATACGCGATACATTCTTCACAATAGTAGCGCAAGCCACTTCTCATGTCGATTGCATCGCGAACCAGGCCCGAATAGCCAAGACATTTTGCATGAAAAATACTATCGCACGAATGGCACGAAATGCTCTGTTGTTCAGCCAAAATCAACGACTTGCATTTCTTCGAACAACAGACAGCCATTATCGCTATATTCCGAACCACGGTGCAAAGAGAAAAAAGCTACGAGAGTAAGAGAGAGCGGGAGAGAGTAAGCGGGGGAGCGTAAGTTTAAGCTGTGCCAACAACAACGTTTTTTGCGGGAGTGCGGGAGAGCGAATAACTACCGTATAGATTCTTACCGCTCCAAAAAGCGTTTGGAAGAAAAGGAGAATGCAATAAGATAAAACAATAACAACAAACACTGCACAGAGACTGGGCGTGCAAACTAATTTAGTTAATTTAAACACAAAACAATCACTATGCACTCGCGAAGCGAACGGATGTTGTTAGTGACATAAAAAGCTATTTAAATGTTAGAAAATTCGAATTAAACCCCGATGGTTTATGGACAAAAAGAACAAAAATTCGGAGCGCAAGACAAAAACACGACCGTTCACTGAAAGAGCGAAAGAGACCTCAATTTATTGTAACAATTTTCTGAAAAAGGCTGCCCTATTCACATTAAAACTTAATATTGTTTTAATTAATTTATTAGAAGCGCGTAAAAAGAAAAGGAAGAAGTTTTTTCAAACTGGCTATTGAAAAGGGAGGAAGAAGGTAAAATCTTAATTATGTGAAAACTGTGACTGGATAAAATAATAGAATATGGTGTGTAGGATTAAGCCACAGGCTTATGCGCGAAATAAATGATGAAGATGAAAGTTTATACATCCGCACCCTACGGATGACGCCACATCAGTTTGGACAACTTTTGGAAAAAGTCAAGCCATTTGTTCAAAAGAAAAAATAAATAAAATAAATGTTTCTATTGCTTTTTTATGATCTGGCGATGATGTATTCCAAATATACGGTGCATTTTGAACAACATCAATAAGGCAATTGATGTCCTCGTCTCGCCAGCAAACCTTTTTCACTAGAACTATTTATTTGCAAAACTTGTCACATGTAAATGTTACCATTCAAAGTTAAAATTCCGTAAAAATAGTACAAATACTAAGCAAAAATAAGCGTAATGGGGAAAATAAATACATAAATACAATAAATACATATCATTTGAATTCGCCAAGTTCGCCGCACAATAAATTGATGATAAAAATTTAATGAGTCATCCCAGCCTTAGCAGGGACTTTATCTGTTCGAGAAATTTTTGTGCTGCAATATTGTAATATTTTAAACTAGCAATACCCGAAGCGACGTTGTCCGCTACTATTAGCAACGCATTTATTGCTGATTTTTTATATATTTAAATTCAAATTAATATCAGAGTAAAATCCCGCGTAAACAGTAAACCCACCTAGAACGCACTAATATTCTAATCCTTCTAACCATAACATACCTTACCTTTACACTGCATTAACCCTAATATTACCTCGCCTTAACCCCACCTATTTTATTCTAAAACTTGGCACACTTTTTTAGCACCTTAATGCTTTTTTCACTATTTCCTGTTTTTCCTCTTCTTAGCTAACCTAACTTTGGTCTCACCTGAAAAAAAATTTTCCCTACTATACTTACTTGCTAAACTGTTGAATTATAAACTCAACTTCTATAAACATAGGTCGATTAAATCACTAATTAACAAAAAGGGAGACACGCCCTATAACAATCGCATCATGCAAATTTCATTAAAAAATGCGTACATTTCGAATACAACAATTAAGTAATTAGTTGTTGTTATTCACGTCTGAAAAATTGGGAAACAGATTGTTTCCAAACAGACAACGAATATAGCTTTCACACACTTTAGAAGTTTAGCGACGAAGCTTTGACGTAAGTCACACCTATAAGTATGTAATGCTTAATTACATATTCCTAGATGTGGTATAAATAGAAGTTTCGACCCTCAGCTCTCATCCTCTTCTCTGGCTGATGAGGTAGCGTTGACGACCTACCGAAATTTGCAAATCCCAGAAAGTCCGAGGTTCACTCCTCACCGAGTGCAGTGTGTTGAAATGCTAAACTGTTGAATTATAAACTCAACTTCTAAAAATGACCTCGAGTCCGCTAACGCACTCAATAGTAAACATAGGTCGATTAAATCACTAATTATAATACAAATATTTCGAAAGAGTCATATCCCAGAGAAGAAGAGAATACAATAAAAACCTACAAAGAAATAATTCAAAAGTAGGAGGCTATACATATGTCCAAGAACACCCAAGATATATTTTTTTCCGATTATTCCTATGGGAGCTAAATGATATAGTTGTCCGATCCGGCTCGTTCCGACTTATATACTAACTGCAAAAGAAAGAAGACTTTTGGGAAAGTTTCATCCCAATGGCTTAAAAACTGAGAGACTAGTTTACGTAGAAACGGACAGACGGGCAGACAGGCGGACAGACGGTCATGGCTAAATCGAATCGTCTAGTGATGCTGATCAAGAATATATATACTTTATAGGGTCGGAAACGCTTGCTTCTAGCTGGTACATACTTTTGCACGAATACAATATACCCTTTAACTCTTTGAGTAACGGGTATATTTAACAAAGATATAATTTTAATCATATTTGTTTCCGTTTAATTTTCCGACCCATTCTATAGCATCTATATGATATAGTTTTCCGATTTTTTAAAAATATAATTCGATAATAAAATCGGACCATTCGTTAAAATGTTATGCGCGATCAAAGTTTTATATCTCCATCTCCCTCGCACTCCATTTAGCTGAGTAACGAGTATTTGATAGTCGGGGCACCCGACTTTAGCGTTTCTCTTGTTTTTATTTTATTATCTTTTCTGAGGGATATACTTTTTCTTCAACATTTCAAAATTTTGAATTTAAGCCACCACCGCTCCAACATTTTGGTCCTTCGAGCCGGATTTCCAGTATTCCATATTTATATATCATTCTCTGATCAGCGCTCGTGTCGACCAGACGTATTTTTTCGCTATGTCTTCTAATTCGTGCGCGGAGTGCAAAGCTGAAGTCACAGCTGCACAGCTTCGCGGTTTTGATGCAGTTCGTTGTTCCTCTCTTTGTCGCCGCAAGTTCCACACTGCTTGTGTTGATTTGCCAGAGGATGCAATCAAACTTTTAACTACCATGCCTAATCGTATTTGGCAGTGCGACAGTTGCGTTGTGAGCAATGATTCGCATTCCAAGACGGATGAAATTATGAAAGAACTTAGTGATCTTAAAAGCCTTTATTTAACTTTAAATGCAAAATTTATAAAAGCCTTCCCGGAACCTGAAAACCAATCAGCGGAGAGTGGATAAGCCTCTTATCCCTGTTCCAGTTGAATCAACATCCGATCAAGTTAACCCTTCCTCAAACCACGATCCCGTTGTACCAACGAAAGTGGCGGAAAAGAAGCGCAACAAGAATCACAAGAACAACAAGAAGAAGAGGCACTTTATTGGTTTGGCTCCTCCTTGTGTTCTATTCGAAGCTTTACCAAGCAAACGTTTTCTGCACTTCGGCAAATTTCCAGTAAACACACAGCCAGAGGCGCTGTGTAAATATGTTGCGGAAAAGCTGAGCGTTAATGAAAAATTGATTATCTGCAATTCTTTAACTAAAAAAGACGTGGATATTAACACGTTAGCATTCATCAATTTCAAACTTGGAGTACCGGAGCAGCATTACCAAACGGTTTTCAGTGATGAATTTTGGCCACAATCAGTAAAAGTGAGCCAGTTCATTTATAGAGAGAGATCCAAACCCCCCTTGGATTCTACGGTTGTGAATTTCTTAGAAGGAGGACCGTTGCGTACTTCGACTCCTTTTAAAGGTGAATCAAAATACCCCCAATAGTCGACGTCACTGACATTGACGTCACTTTCGGCCTGATCTTGGATCCTATTGCTCTTCGTTTCGCTTTACTACTCTATTCACAACATTAGCGGTCGGCTTTTTCCCCGGCTGCCCATTTATTTTCTGGACCAGATGTCATCAAGCTCAGTTTCGGCTTAAGAGAAACAGTTCATCGTGAGCTGTTTCAGCTTCTTCAGTTTCCATTGCGTTGCTTTTGCTCGCATCGTACAATTGATACTCTCCCTAATTGCGCTCTCTCTGGATTGGCGCTCTCTATTCATCATTCTACGCTCCTGCATTTGCCGTTTGCCTTTTGCAATATTGCTCGCCGCACTCTGCCTACACTCACTACCTCTCCGCTTTCTGCTGTTTCATGGTGGAACTATACAAGGTGGTCTCGTCAGCTCTGCTGAGGATGTTAAATATGTTTACCTCTCTGTCTCTCTTAGGCGATAGAATGAGATAGCTAGATAGAGACTGACACAAATAACGTCCTCAAAAGAGGGCAGCTCTCGCGACGAGATCACCTTGTATAGTTCCACCATGTGCTGTTTCATCGCAGACGCTTACATTTACATTTACATTACATCTTCGAAATTATGTTCTCTACTTATTCGCCGCTGGAGTTAAATCAACATTGGATGCTGCTATCTTCATATTCGGATTCTAATGAGCTCAGCGCGTCTCGTGAGATGGCGTTCTCTCATCCGAATAGTCTGATACTCGCTTCACTATGCTCTTCACCGTCTCTCTCTTTTGATATGATTTCTTCTGCGCTCTTTGGATGGCCCTCACAGAATAGGCAAGCGTCCGGAGGTAAATCATTTACATATACCTGCACTTCGATTCCTAGGAACATGATCTTAACCCGCTTGTGATCCGGAAGCTCTAAACTTTTTGTAGAGTCTAGACTTCACATTTTTAAGTCGTGACAACTCTTTACTAAACCACGGAGGTTGGCTAGAAATTTAAGGATAATACGTAGGAACGCATGTATCAAAAACTGCGTTTAATACATTATAAAATATATTAACAGCTTCAGTCATATTAGTACATAAGTACAGATTAGACCAATCCGAGCAAGCGATAAGGCTATTGATAAGTGCAAAGTTTGCTCTACGGAAGCAGGGGATGCGTTTAGCTGACTTTTCACATATTTCAATTAATTTTGTACCCGTGTCAACAGTTAGCTCTAGCGTTGGGTGATATGGTCTTCTGGTAAAGTAATTGCAGAGGTTAACTATGCAGACACAATCTGGACTTGAAACAAAGCATAGATCCAGTAATCGTCCTAACGAATTTAGAACATGGTTTACTTGAGACAATGAAATATCAAGCAAACCATCAAGAAAATCATGCTGCGTTGAGGGTAACAATATATTCGAGGTTTCAACGGTGGACCATGTCGCTAAAGTCACCTAAAACTATTAACTGATCCCTATCTGATAGTTTACTTGAAATAAACTGGATAGCGGACAGATGATTAGCATATATTGGGAATTCAGATGACGGCGGAAGGGATAGTTTTATACACAGAAATTCAATGTCCATTATTTCGTCGGACGTTATTTCTTCAGACGTTAATTCTGAGTTGACTGCAATTAAAACTCCACCTCCACGTCGGGAGGGACGATCAAGCCTGTACGTTGTGAACTTACTTGGAAAAACTTCGGAACTAAGAATTTCCGGTTTTAACCAAGTTTCTGTGAACACAATAACATGGGAAGACAAGGAAAAACTATCAGTATACAATTTGGTCAACTTACTTTGTAAACCTCTCATGCGGCAAAATCTCACGATCTTTACATTCGGATACCGAATCTTTTTTAGCTTTCGACCTCAGTACCATTTGTGCGGCAGCTGAGATCGACTGCTGTGCTGCAGACCCCGGATCGCCAGAGAGAGATGCACTAGCGTCTTCCGTGGGTTGTCTATCGACCGCGATCTTTTTACGCTTAGGAGAATCGGGCTCAGATAGCATACGGCTAGTGAGCTGCGACTCAAGCGCCACAAGCAGATCCGTATTTCTACGGCTGTTACGAATTAATTCCGTTACAGTGCTTTTTGTGAGCCGTCTTATAGAGATTGCCTGGGTTTCATACGCGATACATTCTTCACAATAGTAGCGCAAGCCACTTCTCATGTCGATTGCATCGCGAACCAGGCCCGAATAGCCAAGACATTTTGCATGAAAAATACTATCGCACGAATGGCACGAAATGCTCTGTTGTTCAGCCAAAATCAACGACTTGCATTTCTTCGAACAACAGACAGCCATTATCGCTATATTCCGAACCACGGTGCAAAGAGAAAAAAGCTACGAGAGTAAGAGAGAGCGGGAGAGAGTAAGCGGGGGAGCGTAAGTTTAAGCTGTGCCAACAACAACGTTTTATGCGGGAGTGCGGGAGAGCGAATAACTACCGTATAGATTCTTACCGCTCCAAAAAGCGTTTGGAAGAAAAGGAGAATGCAATAAGATAAAACAATAACAACAAACACTGCACAGAGACTGGGCGTGCAAACTAATTTAGTTAATTTAAACACAAAACAATCACTATGCACTCGCGAAGCGAACGGATGTTGTTAGTGACATAAAAAGCTATTTAAATGTTAGAAAATTCGAATTAAACCCCGATGGTTTATGGACAAAAAGAACAAAAATTCGGAGCGCAAGACAAAAACACGACCGTTCACTGAAAGAGCGAAAGAGACCTCAATTTATTGTAACAATTTTCTGAAAAAGGCTGCCCTATTCACATTAAAACTTAATATTGTTTTAATTAATTTATTAGAAGCGCGTAAAAAGAAAAGGAAGAAGTTTTTTCAAACTGGCTATTGAAAAGGGAGGAAGAAGGTAAAATCTTAATTATGTGAAAACTGTGACTGGATAAAATAATAGAATATGGTGTGTAGGATTAAGCCACAGGCTTATGCGCGAAATAAATGATGAAGATGAAAGTTTATACATCCGCACCCTACGGATGACGCCACATCAGTTTGGACAACTTTTGGAAAAAGTCAAGCCATTTGTTCAAAAGAAAAAATAAATAAAATAAATGTTTCTATTGCTTTTTTATGATCTGGCGATGATGTATTCCAAATATACGGTGCATTTTGAACAACATCAATAAGGCAATTGATGTCCTCGTCTCGCCAGCAAACCTTTTTCACTAGAACTATTTATTTGCAAAACTTGTCACATGTAAATGTTACCATTCAAAGTTAAAATTCCGTAAAAATAGTACAAATACTAAGCAAAAATAAGCGTAATGGGGAAAATAAATACATAAATACATATCATTTGAATTCGCCAAGTTCGCCGCACAATAAATTGATGATAAAAATTTAATGAGTCATCCCAGCCTTAGCAGGGACTTTATCTGTTCGAGAAATTTTTGTGCTGCAATATTGTAATATTTTAAACTAGCAATACCCGAAGCGACGTTGTCCGCTACTATTAGCAACGCATTTATTGCTGATTTTTTATATATTTAAATTCAAATTAATATCAGAGTAAAATCCCGCGTAAACAGTAAACCCACCTAGAACGCACTAATATTCTAATCCTTCTAACCATAACATACCTTACCTTTACACTGCATTAACCCTAATATTACCTCGCCTTAACCCCACCTATTTTATTCTAAAACTTGGCACACTTTTTTAGCACCTTAATGCTTTTTTCACTATTTCCTGTTTTTCCTCTTCTTAGCTAACCTAACTTTGGTCTCACCTGAAAAAAAATTTTCCCTACTATACTTACTTGCTAAACTGTTGAATTATAAACTCAACTTCTATAAACATAGGTCGATTAAATCACTAATTAACAAAAAGGGAGACACGCCCTATAACAATCGCATCATGCAAATTTCATTAAAAAATGCGTACATTTCGAATACAACAATTAAGTAATTAGTTGTTGTTATTCACGTCTGAAAAATTGGGAAACAGATTGTTTCCAAACAGACAACGAATATAGCTTTCACACACTTTAGAAGTTTAGCGACGAAGCTTTGACGTAAGTCACACCTATAAGTATGTAATGCTTAATTACATATTCCTAGATGTGGTATAAATAGAAGTTTCGACCCTCAGCTCTCATCCTCTTCTCTGGCTGATGAGGTAGCGTTGACGACCTACCGAAATTTGCAAATCCCAGAAAGTCCGAGGTTCACTCCTCACCGAGTGCAGTGTGTTGAAATGCTAAACTGTTGAATTATAAACTCAACTTCTAAAAATGACCTCGAGTCCGCTAACGCACTCAATAGTAAACATAGGTCGATTAAATCACTAATTATAATACAAATATTTCGAAAGAGTCATATCCCAGAGAAGAAGAGAATACAATAAAAACCTACAAAGAAATAATTCAAAAGTAGGAGGCTATACATATGTCCAAGAACACCCAAGATATATTTTTTTCCGATTATTCCTATGGGAGCTAAATGATATAGTTGTCCGATCCGGCTCGTTCCGACTTATATACTAACTGCAAAAGAAAGAAGACTTTTGGGAAAGTTTCATCCCAATGGCTTAAAAACTGAGAGACTAGTTTACGTAGAAACGGACAGACGGGCGGACAGGCGGACAGACGGTCATGGCTAAATCGAATCGTCTAGTGATGCTGATCAAGAATATATATACTTTATAGGGTCGGAAACGCTTGCTTCTAGCTGGTACATACTTTTGCACGAATACAATATACCCTTTAACTCTTTGAGTAACGGGTATATTTAACAAAGATATAATTTTAATCATATTTGTTTCCGTTTAATTTTCCGACCCATTCTATAGCATCTATATGATATAGTTTTCCGATTTTTTAAAAATATAATTCGATAATAAAATCGGACCATTCGTTAAAATGTTATGCGCGATCAAAGTTTTATATCTCCATCTCCCTCGCACTCCATTTAGCTGAGTAACGAGTATTTGATAGTCGGGGCACCCGACTTTAGCGTTTCTCTTGTTTTTATTTTATTATCTTTTCTGAGGGATATACTTTTTCTTCAACATTTCAAAATTTTGAATTTAAGCCACCACCGCTCCAACATTTTGGTCCTTCGAGCCGGATTTACAGTATTCCATATTTATATATCATTCTCTGATCAGCGCTCGTGTCGACCAGACGTATTTTTTCGCTATGTCTTCTAATTCGTGCGCGGAGTGCAAAGCTGAAGTCACAGCTGCACAGCTTCGCGGTTTTGATGCAGTTCGTTGTTCCTCTCTTTGTCGCCGCAAGTTCCACACTGCTTGTGTTGATTTGCCAGAGGATGCAATCAAACTTTTAACTACCATGCCTAATCGTATTTGGCAGTGCGACAGTTGCGTTGTGAGCAATGATTCGCATTCCAAGACGGATGAAATTATGAAAGAACTTAGTGATCTTAAAAGCCTTTATTTAACTTTAAATGCAAAATTTATAAAAGCCTTCCCGGAACCTGAAAACCAATCAGCGGAGAGTGGATAAGCCTCTTATCCCTGTTCCAGTTGAATCAACATCCGATCAAGTTAACCCTTCCTCAAACCACGATCCCGTTGTACCAACGAAAGTGGCGGAAAAGAAGCGCAACAAGAATCACAAGAACAACAAGAAGAAGAGGCACTTTATTGGTTTGGCTCCTCCTTGTGTTCTATTCGAAGCTTTACCAAGCAAACGTTTTCTGCACTTCGGCAAATTTCCAGTAAACACACAGCCAGAGGCGCTGTGTAAATATGTTGCGGAAAAGCTGAGCGTTAATGAAAAATTGATTATCTGCAATTCTTTAACTAAAAAAGACGTGGATATTAACACGTTAGCATTCATCAATTTCAAACTTGGAGTACCGGAGCAGCATTACCAAACGGTTTTCAGTGATGAATTTTGGCCACAATCAGTAAAAGTGAGCCAGTTCATTTATAGAGAGAGATCCAAACCCCCCTTGGATTCTACGGTTGTGAATTTCTTAGAAGGAGGACCGTTGCGTACTTCGACTCCTTTTAAAGGTGAATCAAAATACCCCCAATAGTCGACGTCACTGACATTGACGTCACTTTCGGCCTGATCTTGGATCCTATTGCTCTTCCTTTCGCTTTACTACTCTATTCACAACATTAGCGGTCGGCTTTTTCCCCGGCTGCCCATTTATTTTCTGGACCAGATGTCATCAAGCTCAGTTTCGGCTTAAGAGAAACAGTTCATCGTGAGCTGTTTCAGCTTCTTCAGTTTCCATTGCGTTGCTTTTGCTCGCATCGTACAATTGATACTCTCCCTAATTGCGCTCTCTCTGGATTGGCGCTCTCTATTCATCATTCTACGCTCCTGCATTTGCCGTTTGCCTTTTGCAATATTGCTCGCCGCACTCTGCCTACACTCACTACCTCTCCGCTTTCTGCTGTTTCATGGTGGAACTATACAAGGTGGTCTCGTCAGCTCTGCTGAGGATGTTAAATATGTTTACCTCTCTGTCTCTCTTAGGCGATAGAATGAGATAGCTAGATAGAGACTGACACAAATAACGTCCTCAAAAGAGGGCAGCTCTCGCGACGAGATCACCTTGTATAGTTCCACCATGTGCTGTTTCATCGCAGACGCTTACATTTACATTTACATTACATCTTCGAAATTATGTTCTCTACTTATTCGCCGCTGGAGTTAAATCAACATTGGATGCTGCTATCTTCATATTCGGATTCTAATGAGCTCAGCGCGTCTCGTGAGATGGCGTTCTCTCATCCGAATAGTCTGATACTCGCTTCACTATGCTCTTCACCGTCTCTCTCTTTTGATATGATTTCTTCTGCGCTCTTTGGATGGCCCTCACAGAATAGGCAAGCGTCCGGAGGTAAATCATTTACATATACCTGCACTTCGATTCCTAGGAACATGATCTTAACCCGCCTATAAAAATACGTACGGATACGTTGCGCAAAGTACTTCTTAGTACTTATGATCATGCAAGGCCGACATCTAATCTGGATGTTGAGAGTTTCTCTTCAATAACATGCGTCGACTGGCAACCTGCTAGTGCCTTGTCTGCTGTGAATTCAAACAGCCATCATTCAGCGAATAATGGCCTGAAAATATACTTTCAAAATATATCCGGCATGAGAACTAAAACGCAATCTGTCTTTATGAATACTTCTAACAGTGATTATGACATAATCATACTGGTTGAAACTTGGTTAAATTCCAACTTCAGTTCGAATGAATTCTTCGATCCTAATATATTTCAAGTATTTCGTAAAGATAGAGAGGAGGTGGCGTTATAGTAGCTGTTAGTCGTAAATTCTGTTGTATGGCAATTCGACTAGTTAATGATGACTCGCTTCTGGACCAGTTGGCGGTGACGGTGTCAGGCTCATCCGGGAAGATATCGATTGTGGCTTTCTATATTCCTCCGGGCAGTGATTCTGGACTTTACCAGGCTCACCTTGACACCACATCGAACATCCATGCCAGCTTGGAGGACTCTGATGCAGTGCTGCCATCACTCAGCTTGAAAAACAGGACAGATAAGCCACAAAAAACAGGAAAAAAAAAGACAAAAAATTTAAGAAAAGGACAAAAAAAAGGACAAAAGTAAATGTGCCTACATTTTTCTGTTTTTACCAATGGGTTATATATTTACTTAATATAAATGGATTTTAAATAAAATTTAATTATGTAATGATCTACTGCGCCCGACTCACAACCTTCTTTGTTTGATCATTTTACCATGGTAAATTTTTGTGCGTATACGTAATAATCTAAAATTATTATAATAACACTGTGCAGCATTTTTAGTGTTTTTTAAATTTATCTCGATGGATGCTATATTTTTGGATTCGTTACGAATTCCCAAGTTTTTAAAAGATACACCCTTTATCTTTTAAACCCCATACTTAAAAAATGTTTAAGATTTTTTTTAAGGCAGAAACAAATTCTAGAAAACATAGTCAAAAAACATAAAAGTATACAGCTGCGGTTAAAATGGTAGTAGTGTTGCCGCCCTGTGTATTTAAAAGTTTGTTGTTGTAATTGATCTTTTCCTGGTAATATTGTATTGATTATAATTTTACTATTAGACTAATTGGATAAGAAAAAATTACAATATCAAACTTTTAAAAACACGAGGCGGCGACACTGCTACTATTTAGACCGCAGCTGTATGTTTTTCAGTTTTTTGACTATGTTTTTTGGAATTTATTTCTGCCTTAAAAAAAATCCTAAAATTATTTTATGTATGGGGTTTGAAAGATAAAGGGTGTATCTTTTAAAAAACTTTAACTTCGAACCAAGCCATGCATCCATTTGCCTCTGAGAGCTCCGCAAAGTTGGCCAATTTCAGCATTTTTCGAACTTTGAGGTCCTTTTGCTAAGAATCCTTGCGTCGGGGAACTCTTTGGAAAAAACAGTTTAACTTGGGAATTCGTAACGAATACAAAAATATAGCATTCATCGAGGTTAATTTTTGATGCTGCATAGTGTAATTAATGCATTTCAAGTAACTATATTCGTAATACAAAAAAATTAAATATCTGCGTCAAACCCGAAAAATAGTCGTTCAAATCTGAATTTTTTTTCTGAAAAAAAAGCAGAGAGTACAAATTAAGAAATTTTAAAAGTGCTTTCCTCTTTTTTTGCTACAGAAAAAATCGTACTATAAAGAAAATCCATCGACTGCTTTACGTCTCTTTGATAATTTGTAAAAAGAATTATTTTTTAAGTGCCGAACTGTAAGAATGATAGTTAAAAAGGCATTTTAGCATATAAAAACAGGTTTATACACTTTCGACTAGCAAAAATAACACTCAAAACCTTTTTTTTGAAAAATAGATAGATTTCCGGATAGGGGATGTTTGAAATTTTTTCCGGATAAAGCCGTTAAAAAAAGGACAGATCTGTCCGGAAAGAGGACAAAATGGCAGCACTGCTCTGATGGCATATGTGTGGCAGGAGACTTCAACCTCAGTTCTGTTTTCTGGACGTGTGACCCACAAGCAGCTGCTACGGTGCCCGGAAAGTGCATCATTCACATGAAATAATTGTCATTGATGACTGTTTTAGTATGGGCACCCAAATTAATAATATTTTCAATGATTTCCAACAGCTTCTTGATTTAATCTTCATTAATTCCATTGTTCATTCTAACGTAACTCTTGCTGAATTTACCATTTCAAATTGTGTTGTCCATAACAAACCCTTGTGCTTTAACATTGAATTTCATAGCTTTCTGTATTTATTGATTCTAATCCTAGATATATATTTGATCCCTCTAGTTTGAGTTCCCTAAGGGATTGCCTGCTATCCATGAATTGGTGTGCCTTACTATCTAACCCTTGCATTGAAACTAATTATAAAACCTTTCTTTCAACTATTAGAAATACTCTTGACAGCATAGTCCGTTCCAGGGTACGGGGTTCCTACAGGCTTCCTTGGTATACGAAAGGACTGCAAAAATACAAAAACCTTAGGAACAAATATTACAAGAAATTTTCTGGAACACATAACCCAGCAGATGGTGAGAGATACAGGCAGCATAAACGTGAGTTTGAGTTTCTCAATAAATTTCTTTATAACCAATACAATTGTGAAGTTGAGCATAGCTTGAAGGACAACCCTATGGCGTTTTGGCGCTTTGTTAATTCTAAGAAATCTCATTCGTCTATACCTTCAGCTATGTCTTATGGTGATATTGTTGCTTCCACTGAGGCCGATATCGCCAATTTGTTTGCTGTGTGTTTTTCCTCAAACATTGAACCTTCCAATGAATGGTATGATCAGGAAACATTAAATTCAATTCCAGAAATTTGCAGCATTGGAAGTCTGGACATATCGTATGATGACATTTCTGAAGCAATCAGTTATTTTGATGATTCCCCAAGGCTAGACTTTGATCTAATTTCTTCATTCTTCCTTAAGAATTGGCAGTCTGTACCTACCTCTGCAGATCTTGTTTTCTTCTTCTTTGTCTCAGGGTAGATTCTCAATTAGATGGAAAATTTCTAGAGTTATGCCGGTCCATAAAGGAGGAAGTAAATTTGACATTTCGAATTATAGGCCGATTGCTAGAATCGGCAACATTTTTCAACAATTTTCAAAAAATTATCTTTCTTAATAAGGTCTTAAATAGAACCTAACCAACATGGCTTCATGCCTGGTCGATCTACGACAACCAACTTGGCCATTTTTACGATTCACTGTGTACATGCATTTGAGGATCACTCACAGATGGACACGATTTACACAGATTTTGCCAAAGCTTTTGACAAGGTGTGTCACTCTGCCCTTAAGGCTAAACTTTCGAAACTAGGCTTTCACTCCTCATTTCTTAATTGGATAGCATCGTATTTGGATAACCGACGCTATCATGTTGAAATAGGTGGTGCATTATCCCATCCCTATAAAGCGACATCAGGACTTCCTCAGGGCCCTTTACTTTTTATTATTTTTATAAATGACATTTGCGCGTGTATCAAATTTTCTAACTTCCTTCTTTATGCGCATGATCTTAAAATTTATAGGACTGTCAAAACTGTAAATGATTCGATATTGCTTCAATCAGACCTAGATAGTATCGGTACTTGGTGTTCCAAGAATAATTTGCCCTTAAACCTTCACAAATGCCACATCGTTCATTATTCGAAAAGGTTTGTAACCATCCCATCCACTTATCTCATCAATAACCACCCTCTCTCTGTTTTAAATGAAATAGTTGATCTGGGGGTATTATTTGATGACAAATTTCTGTTTAATGAACATCTGAATTTTATATTACCAAAGGCATATGCAATGTTCGGCTTTGTTAAGCGAAACACGGTCTTATTCAAAGATCCGTATTCCAGATTATCTGTTTACTCTGCGTTTGTCCGTTCCAGGGTTGAGTATGCTTCCTTTATTTGGAATCCCTCAGGAAGTGTCCAGATTAATAGGCTTGAGAGGTTGCAGAACACACTGCACACTTGTTCCTTGCAAGATCGCCGTGCAATTGCAGGACTTCTTTTTCTTAATGATTTACTGGTAGGTAATCTTAATTGTCCTTGTCTGTTGGAATGCATTAATTTTAATGCTCCTGACCATTTCTGGAACGTTGTGTCAGGACAAATTATTTAATTAATTAATTAATTAGTAAGTTAAGATGTAGCCAGATAAGGATTTATCGGTTGGCGATAAATAAATAAATAAATAAATAAATAAATTAAAAAAAAAAATAAATAAATAAATAAATAAATAAATAAATAAATAAATAAACAAATAAATAAATAAATAAATAAATAAATAAATAAATAAATAAATAAATAAATAAATAAATAAATAAATAAATAAATAAATAAATAAATAAATAAATAAATAAATAAATAAATAAATACATAAATAAATAAATAAATAAATAAATAAATAAATATTATTTATTTTATTTAATATTTATTTATTTATAAATAAATATTATTTATTTTATTTAATATTTATTTATTTATAAATAAATATTATTTATTTTATTTAATATTTATTTATTTATAAATAAATATTATTTTTTTATTTATTTATTTATTTATTTATTTATTTATTTATTTATTTATTTATTTATTTATTTATTTATTTATTTATTTATTTATTTATTTATTTATTTATTTATTTATTTATTTATTTATTTATTTATTTATTTATTTATTTATTTATTTATTTATTTATTTATTTATTTATTTATTTATTTATTTATTTATTTATTTATTTATTTATTTATTTATTTATTTATTTATTTATTTATTTATTTATTTATTTATTTATTTATTTATTTATTTATTTATTTATTTATTTATTTATTTATTTATTTATTTATTTATTTATTTATTTATTTATTTATTTATTTATTTATTTATTTATTTATTTATTTATTTATTTATTTATTTATTTATTTATTTATTTATTTATCGCCAACGGATAAATCCTTATCTGGCTACATCTTAACTTAATAATTTATTTATTTATTTATTATTTATTTATTTAAATAATATTTATTTATTTATTTATTTATTTATTTATTTATTTAAATAATATTTATTTATTTATTTATTTATTTATTTATTTATTTATTTATTTATTTATTTATTTATTTATTTATTTATTTATTATTTATTTATATATATATATATATATACGATTTTTCCTCTCCTGGAATTTTTCTGGATTTTTACCAGCAGCTACGGTGGCTTAAACCGTTCCAGATAAGTCCCGCTTATTATGAATACATCAGTTTACAAATAAAAATCGATGGAATATACCATGAATGAAACCTTTGTTTTCCGGTAAGGTACGTCTTCCTGATTAAGAAAATGGCATTTAAATTTTTTTTTATGGATAACATTTTTTTTAAGTGTAAAAAACCTTTTAGACACTTTTTTAATTTCTAACTTGAGTTGTGGTTACCCGATTTCAACCGATTTCAATGACTCATTTTACAGGTAATAAAATACCCTCCAACTTTCTTAAACATTGCATTGAGTTCCATTCATTAGTTTAGCAGCTACACTTCGTCAAAGTTGTAAAAGTGAGAAAAAAAGCAAAAATGCTGGCATAAATGACATCGTTAAAAATACACGCCTAAAAACCGAAATTGTGTGGTGGTCCTTTCCACACTTGTGGCATCTATGGTCGCTACGGCAAGATCCTTCTGAATGATGGTGGGCCAAACAATTTTTGCAATATTGATGCAGTTGTACTGCCTGGATCCGTTGTTCGGCAGTTAGCGTCAGGAAGCGGTGACATTTCCGTAGAGGATGGATTTTTTGGCAGACTCGGCATTGGTAGGATTTAATACCTCGGGAACGCCTGCCATCCAAGGCGGTATAAGGAACCCAATAGTCGGATGAAATATTGGTAGGAGGTATTTCTTGTACATTGTTTAGAGAGGACAATTTGCGATTTCCATGAGTGTTGAAAATTTGCGCTGAGAAGGACGAAATTCTAAGTGGGGTTGAGGCAGACACTGGCCTGGGAGGAATTGTAGAATTGTTGCTTGGATGCAACAGTGTATGATGCCGACCTTGGCAAGTGAAGCAGTCTTGTGCGCTTGTGCACTCACCTAGGGGATGGCTGGTTGCAAAGCAATTTGAGCACAACTGTTTATCGCGGATGTAGGCTGAACGATCATTCACCGTCATTTTTAGGAAGCGTGGACATATACGCACGGGATGGTTCTTCTTTGAACACAGATCGCAAACTTTGGGTATCGGCACTACCCTCGTAGTGAATGAATTTATTCTTGACAATTCTGCCATTCGATGTGTCTTTTTGGGCTCGACGTTGAGTGAATTATCAGACCGGATACTATCGACGGCCTCTAGTGTTCGATGGCGCTCAGTTAAAAAGGAATTTAGCTCTAGCCAAGTAGGAATTTCAACCTTATTACGTAATGATTGCTCCCATAAGGAGAGCGTAAGCTTCGGAAGCTTTGTAGAGCAAACGTAGACTAGTATAGGGTCCCAATTCTCAATTTTAATTCCGGAGAGTTGTAAGGCAGTTAAACAACCCAGAATGGTGTTTTCTAGTTCCTTCAAGGCATCTCCAGACTCTTGTGCTATGGATTGCACATTGAACAATGTTTTTAGGTGGCTGGTCACCTGAAATCGCTTGTTTTCGATACGCTCAGTTAGATTTGTCCAAGCTGAGCGGAAGCCATTATTGGTGAGTGGGGACCTGGAAACTACATATATCATGAGCTTCGCCACTGGTTTTGGCATTTAAATGGTACAGCTTTTCAACAGGCGTAAGACTCGGATTGTCTATGTAGATCGCCGTGAAAAGGTCCCGGAAAGTCGGCCAGCGAAGATAATCGCCTGAGAAAATCTCCGTATCGATCGGAGAAAGCTGACAGCCAAACGAAATTTGATTTTGGGGATAAGATGCTGGAGGTTGAGATGATTGGGAGGAGCCCTGTTCGATTTGTTCGAGGATCTGAGCGGCCAACTTTTCGTATATATCGTACGTTTGAAAGTATTTAATTTTGAGGTCCGATTTGGAGTCTGCGGCACTTTCGCCTGCCGCCACAATGCACTTTAAACATACGTCGTATGCGTCCTCCACCTTACGCCATAAAGCTTGGACTTGGTCGCGACGGACCTTGCAGGCGGATACGGATGGAATCGAACCATCTGGACTGCTGACGCTGGCCTGAAAATGGCTCACACGGTCAGCTGTGGCACTAAATAGGTTTAATGCTGCGGTTGCCATTACGGATATAATTTAAATTAAAATTGATGACTCAAAAAATTAATTAAAAAATGACTAATTTTTCGGAAGCGAATTGGAATTTTAGGAACCAATCGAAAGTGCGTAAGGATATACGGTCACTCTGATGAAGGTTTACGGAAATGAAATTTATATTTCGGAATAATTCCGAAAATAAATAATAACGTGTGTGAGCCCAAAATAAACAATAATTGAATTATGTAAAGAAAATAAGGTCACACTGGCGCACGGATAGGGAAAAATATTACTTGCCTAATAATATTAAAATTCGGATTGTATTATATTTTTATGGATTTAATTATTGTTTGCACTTGACCCACTGTGCGCTGCAGAATGCGTGGAGAGTACATATGTATGTATGTATGTATGTCAGCTGGATATCGGATGGGCACCGATTGCGGTAATTGTGGAGACTTCGATTACGAATAGCGGAATAGCTTCGAAATGCAAAATATATTTGCAGGAATTTATTGAAACAATTAGCTCTAAAATTTATGTGGATGGAGTGGACTGTATTTTGATATTTATGTAAAAAATATATGCCCGCAGCAGGAACACATTAAAAACACAAAGCTGCCAATTTCGGCGGATCACTTTGAATTTGAAATATTTACTGTGGCTGGATTATATATTTTTAACAGACACTCGGAAAATGTAGTTTATAGACCACGAATTTATATTAGGGTCTTGAAATTGATTTAGACACGCAGAGTAGTAGAAGTGGACTGTATTAGAATATTTATGTATAAATATATACACGCAGCTGGAACACAGTAAAAACGCAGAGTGCAATTTTTGCGGAACAATCACTATGGACGGCAGTCCATGTAGTGACGAAGCGCACCAGGAGAGTGTGCGAAGGCGACTACTATATATACACGAAGAAATGAAAATCTACTGTGATGGCCCGATCATAATGAATAATACACCTATCGAAAGGTATTGCGAAAACTAACAGGATTGCATACCAAGACTTTAAGAAAATCAATTGGCTTGGGAGAGAGAGCGGTGAAAGTGAAAAAGTGAAAATTTCGAAATTTGGAGCTGTTGGGGCCGGTGGGGATAAATGCCCCCTCGCAATTTTAGTTGTATTTCTTTTGAAAATACCCGTCGAATGAGGGGTCATTTGTCAAAATCCGACTCTCCGTTCAAAAGTTATAGCCAAAATAAGATTTTCTTCTTCTTCCCAAAATGAAAATTTAATTCTGTTTGTCAGTTTGTCAGTTTGTCCAAAATATGTTTTTTAAGTTCTGAAAATTTGATATGACGTTCATCACATCGATATAAAAAACTTTTGTTCTACCACTTTTGGAAAAACCCGCTAGTTTAGCGGGAAATCAGCTATAAATAGCTAAAATTCGGAAAGCCGTAACTTCTATACTACTAAAGCTACAGACTTTTGCTGGATCTCGTTTGAAAGGTATTTTTAAATGCTATAAACGCCTTCCATATGCAATTTGTGTAAATGTAATAGTTAAAAAGATATGAACAAAAGAAAATTTGTTTAAACTTTTTTTTTAGCTTTTTTTTAATTTTCTCAAAAACGGCTCTAACGATTTTCCTTACAACTTTAAACTGTATAGCCCTTGAGATTCCTTAAATTTTGGTATATATCATGTTTATGTAAAAAATCGCGTTTAAAAGTTATTCAGAAACGAAAATAGCCACTTTTGCCAGCTCAGAACAACTAACGCTCCCTGAGTATTGAATTTTGTGGGAGGGTATCCGAACTGTATTTTAGGGTCATGGAATCAGTAAATTTGCACTTAAGAGTTCCATATAGGAATCTTTTGTTCTACGACTTTTGGAAAAAGCCGCTACTTTAGCGGGAAAAAGCTAAAAATAGCTAAATTTCGTTAGTTTGTAAGTTCTACACTACTAAAGGTACAGACATGTGCTATACCTCGTTTAAAACGTATTTTGAAATACTTCAACGCCTTTTTAACTTAATTTGTTAAAATACAATAGTTTAAAAATTATGATTGACCAATTTAAATTTAAATGTATATATTAGCTCCTATGAGAGCAAATGTAAACAAACAAAAACTTCTAATATCAAATAAAAACACCTCTTAACGAGGTAAAAAACTAGTGACGACCGCACCTTCAACATACAAAAGTTCTGATATCAACATTTGTGACGAAAAATTATTACACTCGTCATTAAATAGACTTTCTAATCTTTTCTCATTCGTCACGCTGCAATAGAAAATGCCTGTAAAGGGAAAAAGGCTGGAATAGTTTGCTAGGGCGGGCCGAATGAGAAAAGATTAGAAAGTCTATTTAATGACGAGTGTAATAATTTTTCGTCACAAATGTTGATATCAGAACTTTTGTATGTTGAAGGTGCGGTCGTCACTAGTTTTTTACCTCGTTAAGAGGTGTTTTTATTTGATTTAATAGGCTTCTAAAAATTGAATTAACGAAAAATAACGAAATGCGTTGAAAACATCAATGCATTGATGTTTCTAGCCGATGTTCCACAAAACATCGATATATCACTTGCAAACAACGATGAATATCGAAGTTTCGACCCAAATTTACATCACTTATTCTTAGTGTCAAATTATTTCCAACATTGTGCACATACAAAACAAATAGTTAATGGATCCGGTTCCACATGCCCATTATTATATTTTATTAAAAAAATATATATTTCCGTGTTCCATTTTTTGTCCCTTTGCTTATATTTATTCATTTATTATTTCTTTCTTATTTCCTGGTGCTTTCCAGGATTTCCTGATTTTCTTATAAATTAATGCACTAGTCACAAAAACAATATTAAGTATTCTAAAAATATGTAGGCCCCCTACTTGGTGAACTTCTGAAGAGGGCGCGATTGCGTCAGTATGTTCCAAGCCCCAGCGTTCCTTTCCCGCTGATTAGGTGCATTGTCTGCGAGAGACTGGGATTGCGCCCGCCGAGACTGGGGAATTCCCCTACCTCGTTTAGATCGGCGGTAAAGGCGGTGTGGTCGGTGGGCTAGATGAAACCGAGTGTCGGCTGCTAGAGGGAGAGATGTCCCCGGATTGGTGCTCCTTCTTAACGCGCGACCCCGGCAGTGAGTAAACCGAGTCGAATGAGGACTCCTGGGCGAGTGAGGAGTTGTCCGAGTTAATGACGCGGTAGTCAGTGTTGGGAAAGGTACTGTGTTTTTTTACCTAGGTAAGGTAAAAGGTATTGTCAAAAATAAATACCTAGGTAAGGTAAAGGTACTTAAATTTCCCAGTACCTAGGTAAAGGTAAAAGGTATTTATAAGGTATTTTTTATTTTTTATAATTTTTTGGTTTTGTTCAATGTAATCATTTAAACTTAAAATAAGACTAGTTTTCAGTTTTTAGTCGTCTTAATCAAACAATATCTTTTCATTTCATTTAAATTTAAATGTTTTAATTTTGTGCATATATTTTTAAACCACGCGGCATGAATAATTTTATGCACGTATCACTTCATTAATGTATTTATGAAACCCTCATGTACATATTTGGCGCGCAAAAATTCCGTATGTAGAAACATTGACTATATATTGTGCATATGCATGTATATGCCGTTTGTTTACGTACAAATTAATCTCTGCGGCGACTGGCCCGGCGGCGGTGCCGCTCCTGGACTGGCCAGTGGTAGACGGGGCACCGGCGGGGTGCTGGGTGTAAGTAAGGGTTATAGCTGTCTGCTAGACAACTATGATCGCTGATGGGCTGGACGAAGAGTAACCACTGCGTGGCTGTCGTTCAGGTGGTTGGGAGCTGGCTGCTGGCAACTATAATCGCTGACGTACTGGATGGGGGCAGCCGCTGCGTAACTCTCTTCCGAGTGGTTGGGGGTTGGCTGCTGGCAACTATAATCGCTGACGTACTGGATGGGGGCAGCCGCTGCGTAACTCTCTTCCGAGTGGTTGGGGGTTGGCTGCTGGCAACTATAATCGCTGACGTACTGGATGGGGGCAGCCGCTGCGTAACTCTCTTCCGAGTGGTTGGGGGTTGGCTGCTGGCAACTATAATCGCTGACGTACTGGATGGGGGCAGCCGCTGCGTAACTCTCTTCCGAGTGGTTGGGGGTTGGCTGCTGGGCAACTATGGCCACCGATGAGTCAACTGAAGATTATGGTGAGGGGATGACTGTCCCCCTATGCCCCTGGCCTTAAGCTCAGTGGACGGCGATGCCGGAGTAAAGTCAACGAGCAGCGTGCTCTTTATTTAAGGCATGAAACAGTACTGTTCTTAAAGACAAAACTTAGAGCTAACAAAAGCTCACAGCGGCCACGCAAATATGCAGTGTCTGCCGCTGTGCACGAGCTTCCGGCCCATTGCTAGGTCAGCAATTTCGGCCGGAGCTTATTTTCGAAGTAACTGCGGTCAACGATCTTGATCGGGTTGACCACAGTTAACTGCTCCCCCTTCTAAGTTAAGGCCGCCCTCGGCCGTTTGTAATTCAGCGATAACCTGTCTAATTTGGTCTGCGGATTTTCTTGCCCTAATAAGTCGCTTAAAAGTGAGCCCGATGCAGATGAGTGCGCAGCATATTGCTCCTGCAATAATTGCTGCGAGACTTGTCTGGTTGTTGTCGATCTCTTCTCTAAACTCCTTGATGAACTCCAAGTTTCGTTCACTTAGGCGGTGAAGATACGGGAGGCTGAGGACATCTCTGCTAGCGGTGATGTTCAACAAGGGGAGACTTGCTGTCCCTGGAGCTCTCTTCCGGGTGTTATCGTGGTTGGTGAAGAGTGTGTCATTTATCGTGGCTTGTTTGTCAAAGGTTATGAGGTGTGTGCCATGAGTCCAGGTCTCTGTGCCGTTGTCAACTCGAACTTTGGCCGATCCGTCGTTGATGATTATAATTCCCTCGTCCACATAGGTTATCGGGTGCAGATCACTCTCTTGGACTCGGCAGTGTGCTACCCCACCGGCATGCAATTCCTTGGCGCATGAACTCTCTGAAGCCAGGCGGCAGAACGTGGCCCCCGGTGATACGGAGCAGTTTTTGATGGCGTAAATTTCTCCGCTGCATTCGGCAATGACGTTGTCTATTATCTGCAACATTGTCTCACCATGGGCGACTGGAAAAACTGTAATCTTTTTGCAGGCTAGTTTAATTTTCGGAAATTTTATGATAAAATGTAAAATGTTAGTGGACTGCAGAATTTTTACAGACGAGACGGACAAAATGTCTCCTATAGGTGTGTTGGTGGGTTCCTCAAGCCAAACTGTTTTTAAGTCTTCATGATCTAAAATGTTCGGACTAACAATATTAATTTTAGCAAGGGTTACGGCAAGCATTAAATTTTGTAGCTCCGTCATCAGCATTCGGTTTCTAGCAAGCAGTGTCTCGTATAAATAATAAATAAATAAATAAATAAATATAATAAATGTCCGGTGTCTACTTGTGAGTTTTTGGCTGATTTCAAAATTGAATTGACGGTAGAGGTTAACTGATTAATTTGGTTTTGGATTTTAGTGTTAATTTGAATTTGTCTATTGCTTGACTCGGCTAACTTCATTTCGGTAAATCTGATTTTCTCTAAGTCACCGGCATTTGGTGTCCCTGCCACGACCTTTAGCATTGATCCCAAGAAATCCAAACTCCTAGCTACTCTGTGATGAACGCCCAACGACTCTAACAAGTCTTGGAGATGAGCCGTATCCACGCTTAGAAGCTTCTGCATGTGGGATAGTGGAAACATATCAATCATGCTGTTTGTCTCCTCTATTACACGCCCATATTCTGAGAGGTTCGCTGTATGTGTGACGTAAGCGAACTCCTCCCATACTAGGATTTCACCATCCACGATGGGAATGTACTTGGCCTGCGAGTAATCGGTAATGTGGGCCGACGTCAAGGACAGGAATATGCAAAGTATGGGTCCGAACCTGTGAAATTAAACTTTTAGCTATTTCTATGCTTATAGAGGGTTTTCCCACCACCGAAAAAATGAACTTAAAGTTAGGCAAAATATGCGCCAAGTGGCTTGAATCTTAAAGTTAGAAAAAATATGCGCCAAGTGGCTTGAATCTTAAAGTTAGAAAAAATATGCGCCAAGTGGCTTGAAAGTGTAAAAAAATAAAAAAAAACATGGAGGACATCGTTGGTGATATTACTTGAGATTGTCCTTGTGGACCACCCTCCCCTTAATGAGGACCGTGGTCCCCAGGTCCGCTTCTACGGCTTTCTCCTCACACAGGGGTGTGAGTTTATTTCCTAGCCTTCTGTTGGATTTTACCAATACCTTTTCCCCAACCTCGAAGACCCTATTCTGCCGGGATGTGTTTTCCCGTTTTCTTAACGCGTCCTGGGCGCTTTTTATTTTTTCTTGGATTTCCATCTGTAAATCTTCCGAGTTCGTCTGTACAACATCAGCTGGTCTTTTGTTAATGACCGAGTGAATTGATTTGTTGTATTTGGCGGTGGCTAATAAAATCAACTCTATGGTATCAGCTATACCTTTGTCAATTTTAATGCATCTAGCGAGTTCTATCAGGGTGCTGTGAAAGCGTTCAACCTGTCCGTTAGATACACTGTGTAAGGGTGGTGCGTTTGCGATGCCAACCCCGAAGTGGTTAGTCAGCATGGCCGAGATCGTATGCGAATTTAGTGAAGGCTCATTGTCGCAATAGATCGTTTTGGCCTTTGGAAAATAGTTCATTAGCTGTAGCACCGCTGGTTTTAGGTCCTCAATTGTTCTAGAGGGAATGGGTTGCACGACTGCGAACTTTGAAAATTTGTCAATGCACGTCAGGAAATATTTCCTATCTGTTGAGAAAATATCAATGTGTAATATTTCCCCTGCGTGGGATGGAATCGGTGATTCGCCGATTTCCTGTTTTTTGGGGTGCCTATCATACTTGGCCCTTGCGCAGGTCTTGCAATTTTTGACAACTTCGTTGGCCAATTTAGTCATTTTAGGAAAATAATATTCGGAGAGTACCTGTTTGACATTCTCCTGTGCCGATCTGTGTGCCCTATTGTGCTCGGCAGTAATGATTTCCCGTCGCTCCTCGACTGCAAAAATGTCTGTCACTCGGTTTTTGCAATACCAGAATTTGGTGGCTGGGAATTGCCGGACCAATTTATCCTGTACCATTGCTAGCGTATGCAGATCACAATGAATGGCATTTACGCCCCTGGGGACTATGGTGTCCGCGAGCTCTTCTAGCAGCGACTCCGTGCCTGTAAAGTTAATGTTGTGCCGTCTTTTGTTTCCAAAGAGCACGAAGGTGCGTTTAGACGGGAAGCGTGCTTCCTCCAGAGTTATCTGGTTCTGAAAGCAACTTAGTGGCTTCTCTGTTGCTTCGATGGTGTGTGTGAGCGACACTTCACTGTGGATAGTAGCCGCGCACGAATGAGCTTCTTCCGCCTCCACAACGTTAAGTTGCTGTCTGGAGAGGGCATCCGCGACGAGATTCTCTTTGCCGGGCTTATAAAACATTTTAGCGCCGGACTCGTCGATGCGAGCTTTCCATCGTTTGATTTTCGCGCTCGGATTGGATTCCGATACTGCGAATGTCAATGGCTGATGATCAGTGTATATGTTTATATCTTTTACTGCATACAAATAGTGCCGCAGCTTGGCCAGTGCCCAAACTATGGCTAGGAGCTCCCTCTCGTTTGTGGCGTAATTAACCTCCCTGTCTTTCAACGTCCTTGAGATCATTGTTATTGGGCGTCCTTCCTGGGACAATACTGCGCCAATACCATAGGCCGAGGCATCTGTCGTTAGATCAAATGCTTTTTTGTAGTCGGGGTATCTTAGCATCACGTCGTCGGATGCCAGAATGTTTTGTAGTTTCTGGAACGCTTGTTGTTGCGCCTCAGAGAACTAAACCGGAATGTTTCGTGACTTGTGTCTACTAACTGTTCCGTTTTCCCCTTTCAGGATGTCCGATATAGGTCTTGCTATTGCTGCGAAGTCCTTAATGAAACATCTATAGTAGCTGGCTAGGCCTAGAAATGACCGTACCTCAAAAACACTTTTAGGTTCCGGAAATTCTTTTATGGCTTTTACCTTCTCTGGGTCTGTTGTAGCACCGTTACAGGTGACTATAAACCCAAGGAAGCTCACGCTTTTCTTAAAAAAGCTGGATTTTTCTGCCGATACTCTCATGTTCGCATCGTACAGGCTCTTCAGAACCCAATCTACGTGCTTGACGTGAGAGTTTTCATCTTCCGAAAAGATGATTACGTCGTCAACGTAAACATAGCAGAACTTGCCGATTTGTTCCCGTAGGATGTCGTCAATGGTCCTCTGAAAAATGCTGCCTGCATTCTTGAGGCCGAACGGCAGTCTGCGGAACTCATATTTTCCGCCATTCACTGAGAAGGAAGTTTTTTCTCTATCGCGTTCTGCGAGTATTATTTGATGATAACCGGACTTGAGGTCCAGCGTTGAGAAATATTTAGCATTGCCCAGGTTGCCTAATATCATGTTTATGTTTGGCATGGGATACTTGTCGGACACGGTTCTTTCGTTTAATTTGCGGAAGTCAATAACTAGTCGCATTTTCCGATTTCCGAGCTCATCGGTCCCTATTTTATCCACCACCCATATCGGATTGTTGTAAGGGGATACCGACTTTTGAATTATCCCGTTTCTGAGCAGATCCTCAATCTCTTTGTTGACGAAATCCGCTGCTCCCATGGGGTATGGGTATAATTTCGCGTATATGGGCTCCTCACTAACCGTTTTGATGGTAGCTACCACCGACGTGTTGTAAGGTAAGCCTCATTGGGGTCCGCAAAGGCCCTTTTCCTGGTCTTTAGCATTTCTAAAAACGCGTTTCTTGCCAATGGCGGTGCATCTGAGCAATTCACGTTAGTGAAGTTTACATCAGCGCACGTATGGAAATCAATCTGCTCTACCTCGGTGCCCCATTTTAGGTGGCCGGAAGCTAAACAGAGTGATGCCCCTGCCTGTTTTAACAGGTCAAGGCCGATTATTCCATCGAATGTATTTAAGTCTGGTAGTATGAAAAAGGTAGCCTTAATTTTAAATATCGAGACAAAACATTTATTTGTGATAGTTGTACCCCCATGGATTGAATGAATGGTGAATGGGGAGTCTACTGGGCGAACGCCTTTCAATCCTTTGTGGGGTCGGATGAAATTTTTTGACGCGCCCGTGTCGATTAGGAATCTCATATAGGTCCCCGCTACTCTTCGTCTGATGACGGGTAGCAGGGATCTTCCCCTAAAAAATTTATTGCAATTTTGGCCGCTGCACTGGAGGCTGCGGTGGTGTATTCTTCGTCAGTTTCGCCCACGCTCTGCGTGACGTGGTTGACCCTCTGCCTTTTTTGCGGGCCCGGTCGATCGGATGCGGCCGGCTTTCTGTTTTGGTAAGCCGGTGCCTGAGAAGGCTTGAGTATTTTGGAAAACGAAGGGTCAATTTCCATGGGTTCGGCAGTATTTTTACGAGACGAGCCACTGCGTGGGGCAGGGTGAACTTGAGCTTTGTGCTGCTTCGTGAAATAGGGATTTTTGGCAGCACCTGATTGGGTATTATTTTGAGGAGGGGTTTGTTGACGCTCTTGCGCCTTTGGATATTGTTTTTTATCCTTTTCCTCCTGGCTCCTTGCAAAAGAGGCCGCGAAAGAATATCTCTCGTGATTTGCCTCCACCTCCTGAGCCAAAGCAAGTGCTGTTGGCATGTCCTTGGGCTTCGCCGAGAAGAGGACATCTGTGAGGCTGCGTTTTAATCCCGAGATGAACACTCGAAGTGCATCATCCCGGAATTTTACGCACAGGACTTCGGCCGCCGAAGCGTCGTGCGACATGGTGGCCTTGTTTGTGAGAAGGGTCAGTTTCTTTTCAACCTCATCATAATACTGTAACAGTGAGAGATTTCCCTGCCTTAGGGTGCCCATTTCCTGTTCTATGACATGCATTGGGCGCTTATCGCTATAGGTAAAATCGAGACGACTTATAATCGCATCGAAGTTGAGTACTGTCCCGAAGGACGATAATACCGCGTCGGCGGGTCCCCTAACCTTGCTCCTAATGATTATTACAGCTTGGTAATAGCGAGAGCTGCCATCGAATCGCCTAAAAATGTGATAGGCCGCTACGGCCGCCTGCCGCCAGGAGACATATGCCTCCTGTGCTCCCGAAAATTCGGGCAAGCATTTTACAGCATCTAGAGGTTCATTACATTGAACAGTGTCTACTATCTCTATGGCTTTATATGTTACTATCTGGGGGGTCTGGGCTGAAGCTGGCGGAACGTTGATTGCCGTTACTCGCCTGGCCAATTCCTCAATTTGTTGCATAAGCGCTTGCTCCCTTGCTTGGCTTTGAGCGGTCTGTTCTGCAAGGGCATTTGCAACGACAGCCTGTATAACATTTCGGAGCTGATCGGGGTCCATTTCTGTAGGGGGGGCTGGGGTTCTGAGTATCGGAGTTGAATTGTGGATCCGCCCTGCACTCTCAGACTCTGAGTCGCTAGAGTCTTGTCTTTTATTCCTATACTCCAGAAACGGATTATTCATGTGCAGCTGTGCACAGAAATTCGCGCGAGTTACCGTACCGGTACCATCGACTATGCCACCGCCTAAACCTCCCCGT
The DNA here is from genome assembly GCF_030179915.1 of Drosophila takahashii. NCBI lineage: Eukaryota > Metazoa > Arthropoda > Insecta > Diptera > Drosophilidae > Drosophila > Drosophila takahashii. The sequence continues at coordinate 25,977,379 of NC_091683.1, forward strand.
GTTACCCTCTTCCAAGTGGACAGTGACCGACAGCTAGCCGTTCGTTGTCCCACATAAGATCGACATAAGAAATGCAACATCAGCACAAGGCAGGATGTTGCTAAACGACACCCACTCAGCAGAGCTCCAGAAAATACTTTGTTAGCATTTAATCACATACACATACATAATTATAAACATATAAAATTCTTTGGCAGAGGTTTGATTCGAATCTCAAACCACAATAAAATTATTCCGTTTGGAACTACCAAAGAGAGCACAGCTAGTGTTAATTCAATTCGCATTTAAATATTGGATGACCGAGAAGCCCCCCTTTAACCACTTCATACTATAACTGGCGCAGCCGGACCTATCAGCCGGAAGGAGGAAGGACACACATACCCGGAGGACTGAGAGGACCGAGATGAGGAAATCAATTATTTTTGTAATCTATATACAGTAGTAAGTCAAAAAGTGATGTGATGGAAGTGAGGTGTGTGGTAATAGAAAAGAAAAGGTGTACAGATGTAATAACAACAACAAAGAACATTGGCAAAAATAAATTAAATTAAATAATGTGGAATGTGAATCTTGTGCGACGCAACCTGGCGACCTGCAACGTCGTCGAACCATTTAGTTCGACGGATTGAGTTGCAAGTAAGATGTTCGAAGGTTCGATGTTGGACGCGACTGGCGACTTGCAACGTCATCGAACCATTTAGTTCGACGGATTGAGTTGCAAGTAAGATGTTCGAAGGTTCGATGTTGGACGCGAACATCAAACATGTAACTTGGGAAAAGAAACCCAGGTCGCTGGTTGAATACTCTGCATGTCAATAAATGAAAAAGAAAAGATTATAAAAGAAATATCTATTGCAAGTGACTGTCCGCTCGTGGCTGGAATAAATGCATCGCGCAGGAATTCCAGTTAGCTTCAGCACAGTGCAAAAAATGAGAAAGTGTGAAAGAAAAAATTGTTTATTAGTTGCTGCCATTAGTACAACTGCATCGCGCAAGGGTAACCGATGGACAGCGTAAAATAGAAAAATATAGTAAACAGACAGGGAAATCCCAAAGACCACTGCATCGCGCAAGGGTATATGGTGAATCTCAAAGTTAAATAAAAGAAGGAATAAATTATAACACATACAAGAAGAAATTTTGCCATATCGGAAACCACTGCATCGCGCAAGGGTGACGGTTATGCATAATAATAGAATATATATATGTTACAAAAATACAAGGGAACCCGATACCACTGCATCGCGCAAGGGTATGGAGGGTGAAAAGAAAATTAAGAAACACATACACAACACTTTCAACACAGTACAAAAAAAAAAAAAAATTTTATAGTTAATAAAACAATTGAACAAATGATAATAACAAAATTTTACAGATAAAAGACACCGACACACACCTCACTTCTAAGGAAAAGGAATTATTAAAGACGCATCAGGAAAAAGCTAAGAAAATACATAATACAATATATACAGATATATCAACATACACATATACCATAGAATAAGCATAAACAAAAAAAAAAAAATAATAATAGTTAAAGGAGTAAACAAAAGAGAATTGTAAATGTCAAAAATTAGCAAAGTCAAAGAGTCACTTAGACCCCTGACTAGAAGTAAAGTTATAAAAAAGGCTACCAGTTTGCCAACGATAGTTGAACAGTTAAATTTTGAGCCCTCAACTTCTGGAGCAGTGCAGAACAGGGAAGCTAATACAATGGCGCATCAGGACAATTTAGGAATGCAACAGGCAACATTTGAGATGTTAGGTACTGTGAAAATTTCCGACGTGATCCGGTCGATGCATGTTTTTATGGGGGAAAAAGAAAGGATAAACGAGTTTATCTTAAACGCAGAAGAGATTCTTTTAATGATTAGAGGAATGGATCAAACACCTATGGGATTAATGATCCTTAGGCAAATAAGGAATAAAATCCAAGGAAAGGCCGATGACATTTTGGTAAAATCAAATTGTGGATTAAATTGGGATGAAATTAAAAGAATTTTAATAGCCCATTTTGCAGACAAGAGGTCAGAACCTGATTTACTGAGGGAGTTAAACCATTTGGAAAATAAAAAATTAACAGTAGAAGTATTTTACTCGGAGATATCTGATGTACATAAGGCATTGTGTAATGTTATAGACAGGACAGATACGAACCCCATCGCAATTCAGGCGAAGAAAAAGTTATATGAGGAAACGTGTCTGGAGGCGTTCGTAACGGGTCTTAAAGGCAATTTAGGTAGTGCCGTTAGGGGAAGAGTTCCGAAGACGCTCTTGGAAGCATACGAGATAGCGGTTAAGGAGAGAGACATTTATTACCGGTCTAAAGAGGTACCCAGGAACAATAATTTTAGTATGGCAGGGGGTTATAACAGGCAGAACTTTGGATATAATAGAAACAGAGGATACAATAACAACTTTAACAGAGATAATGAAGGATATAGGCAACAAGGAGGATATAATAGGAACCCCAGGTGGAATAAGGAAGGAAATAGGAATAGAGGATATGACAATCAGTCGACCTCTAACTCTTCAGGGTATAATAAAAAAGCAATAATGCCAAAACAAGAAATTGCAGAATGCTCAACAACTGGGCCTAAAAGTGCCAAACGATGGCAGTCAGGGCAATTAAATACAGTAGAAAGAGAGGAGGAGCAGGAGTTGAATAACATTGAGGACGAAGGAAATTTTTGCCAGAATGCCTCAAAAAACAGACAGGGTATATAAGGAAGGATACCCATCAGGCGACATTACCATACGTAATAGTTAAAGTAAATAACGAAAAAGAATTAAAATTATTAATAGATTCGGGAGCTCCAAACTCGTACTTAAATCCTGCAATGGTTAGTAAAGATCAACAGCAAAAATTGAAAGAAAACTTTGTAGTTAAAACTCCAATAGGGAGTCATAAAATAAACAGTTATATAAAGGATGTTGAGCTGCAGGAAATTGCAAAAGGGGAATCGTTTGATTTCTTTTTATTTCATTTTCATTCCTGGTTTGATGGATTATTGGGAATGGACATATTAATTAAGTTAGGTGCAAGTTTAGATTTAGAAAATCTCGTATTAAGAACCAAGACAGGGACAGCTAAAGTTCATTTGAAGCCCAATAGGACCACTGACATACATATTCTGGAGGAGGCGACTAAAACCAGTTTCAGTAAACAATGGGTCATTTTTGATACAAACGACACTAGTGGAAGAAGGGTTAGAAATAACTGGTGGAATTTATTATGCAAAGAAGGGACAGGCCGACCTAGAAGTTGTCAATTTCACAGGAAAAGAAAAGAAATTATACCTGGAAAAGCCGTTGGTTGTCACTGCATATGATCCCAAAGATTATGTAGAAATCGAAATGCTAAGACCATTTAAACAGGAGTATGTATGCAGGGAGATTAACACAATGGAATTAGCTGGGGGTGATGCAGGACATGCAAAATTGGATATGTCCCATCTAAATACAGAAGAGGCGGCAAGCCTTAAAAAACTGTATTCGGAATTTCCAAGTATTTTTCACACAAAGGGAAATCAACTGACATTTACCAATGCGGTAACTCACTCAATTCCAACAACGGACGATATTCCTATCTATAAAAAGCCATATAGATATGGATTTAAACAAAGAGAAGAAATAAAGAATCAGATACAGGAATTGTTAGAACAGGAAGTTATTAGACACAGTCACTCACCTTGGAGTGCACCAGTTTGGCTAGTACCAAAGAAGATGGACCTGTCAGGAAAACAAAAGTGGAGATTGGTGGTAGATTTTAGGAAGTTGAATGAGAAGACAGTGAAGGATAGGTATCCGATGCCAGTAATTGGCGAAGTACTCGATAAACTGGGAAAAGCCATGTATTTCTCGGTATTAGATTTAGCTAGCGGATACCATCAGATTGAGATGGAAAAACAAGACATTCCAAAAACAGCATTTACAACAGATAGCGGGCATTTTGAATATGTAAGGATGCCATTTGGATTGACAAATGCTCCAGCGACGTTTCAACGAGTGATGAATAACCTGATGGGAGAGTTGGTAGGCAAGATTTGTCTGGTCTACATGGATGACATAATTGTGTATTCCCCGTCCCTACAAAGTCACATGCAAGATTTGAGGACAGTTTTTAAAAGGATAAGTGGAGCAAATTTTAAACTTCAAACAGACAAATCTGAATTTTTAAAGAAGGAGATAGAGTATTTAGGGCATGTAGTTACACAGGAAGGAGTCAGACCAAACCCAAAGAAGATTGAAGCCATAAAGCTTTTTCCTTTGCCCAAAACACCAAAGGAAATAAAATCATTTCTTGGACTTATTGGCTATTACAGGAAGTTCATAAAAGATTTTGCAAAAATAACGAAACCATTAACTAAGAGACTAAAAGGAAAACAACAAATAATCATAGATGAGGAGTATACAAAAACTTTTGAATATTGCAAGACGTTGTTATGCAATGATCCATTGTTGAGATATCCAGATTTTACAAAACCCTTTATCTTGACCACAGATGCTAGCAATTTTGCTATTGGTGCAGTGTTATCACAAGGAGCAATGGGAAGTGATCGACCAATCGCATTTGCAAGCAGAACGTTAAATGAGGCTGAAGTAAATTATTCCACAGTAGAAAAAGAAATGCTTGCCATAGTTTGGGGCATAAAACACTTCAGACCGTACTTGTTCGGTCATAAATTCAAAATAGTCACAGATCATCGCCCACTAACTTGGCTCATGGGATTTAAAGAACCAAATTCCAAGTTGGTGAGGTGGAAGCTGCAACTATTGGAATATGACTACGAGGTGACTTACAAAAAGGGGTCACAAAACGTCGTGGCAGACGCTTTGAGCAGAATTGAACTACAAGTTCACAACAGCGAGCTAGAGTCAACTCAGGCTACTTGTGCGGCCCATACAAGTGAACTGGAATTAAGTTGCATTCATGTGGCAGAGAAGCCACTGAATGACTTTAATATCCAGTTAATATTTGAGGTTGGGTCGACACCAGGCAGAACAGTGGTGACACCTTTTAAGAATAAGACAAGAAGGACGATAACAGAAAAGGAATTCACAAAAGAGGAAATTGCTAAAATTCTTAGGGAGGTGCTTAAACCATACAGGTTGTGTGCGATATACACGTCAGATGAAATTTTTAAAAGGGTAGAAGAAGCGTTTCAGAGTTATTTTTGCAGGAGCAAACTGTATAAAGCAGTACGATGTCTTACCTTCATGCGGGAAATAACAGACATTAGTGAACAAAGAGAAGAAATAGAAAGGTATCACACTTCAGGGAATCATAGGGGAATAGATGAAACGTTTTGGAAAATGAGACGTGACATTTATTTTCCATTTATGAAAAACCGAGTAACACAGGTCATTAATGCATGTAAAACTTGCCAGACATTGAAATATGATCGGCAACCGCAAAGGGTGGTATTTGAAAATACGGAAACCCCGTGTAAGCCACTTGATATCGTTCATACGGACTTATATACAGTCAACAAAAACTACGTAATAACAATAATAGACAAGTTTTCAAGGTTTGCTGTGGGATACACTATACCGGCAAGGGACAGTTTAAATATTGTTAAATCAATAAAGAAGTTCATAAGTCAGTACGGCGTTCCTAAAAAGATCATATGTGACCAAGGCGCAGAGTATGCCTCGGCACTATTCAAGGATTTCTGTAGGCAGTACGGAATTGAATTGCATGTGACGTCGTTTCAACAATCGTCCAGCAATTCACCGGTTGAAAGGCTTCATTCAACACTGACAGAAATTTATAGAATAATTATGAAAACAAGGAAGGACTTAAAACTAGAAAATGAGCATGAGGAAGTTTTAGATGAAGTTTTCCTAACTTATAATAACTCAATACACTCCAGTACGAAGTTGAAGCCGTTCGAATTATTCTCGGGGAGAACACACGTTTTTGAACGGGAAATTAATTTCGATACGGAGCATGAGTACTTAAGGAAACTAAATGCGTATCAGGAGGAAATGTATAAGGAAGTTAAGAACAGGTTGGAAAGACAAAAACAGGAAAGGACGCGAAAACTAAATGAAGGAAGAGAAGAACCCATGGAGTTGGAAAAAGAGGATGTAGTTTATAGGAAGGAGAATAGGAGAAATAAGTTAACACCTAGGTTTACGGAACACACAGTAGATGAGGATAATGGCGTTACATTCGTTACAAAAAGGAAACAGAAGATACATAAATCAAAAATTAAAAAAAGAATTAAACAAAATAAAAACTAATCAATCACGGTTACAGGTGCATATTGGTCCATGGACAGACAATGGATGTGCAAACACTAAAACGAGAAGAGGCGATCGTAAAAATGGAACTGGGAAAGGCAAGAGTAATGGTCGGAGCGAAGATGTTCGACCATATAATAAACTTTAAGGACTATGAAGGTAATATCGCACAGATTGAGAACGCGTTGTTAGACATAGAGAAGGTTAGATTCTCAGGTGAGGCAGTCCAGGTGGTTAAGGAAAAATTGTATCAGGTGAAGGAGAAGCTAGAAGTACTTAAACCAAGAAATAGGGTCAAAAGAGGAATTTTTAATGGATTAGGAAGCATGATAAAAATAGTTTCGGGAAATATGGATGCATATGATGAGGAGAAAATAGGAAATAGAATAAAAGAATTAAGAAATGAAACAAGGTTTCTTACAAAAGAAGCGGACGAGCAAAGAACCTTTTATCAGGAAACCATGAGTAGGTTTACGAAAATTACTAAGCATATAAATAAGGAGCAGGAAGATATAAATTTATTTATAAAGAATTATAAGAATAACGTATTTAGGGAACTAACACAAGAGCACAATGAAATACATATGCTCCAGCATTTGAATAGGATTAGTTACAGTATTGATTTGTTAACAGTACACTTGAACAATATTGCGGAAAGCATATTGTTAGCGAAACTTCGCATTGTGCCTAAATTCATTTTAGCAGAGACAGAATTAGATAGGATTATACAGTTTGTCGAGAGTCAAGGGCTCAAAATTGTTTCAAATGAACAAGTATATGAACTAATAAATATACAGACACAAATAAATGAGACAGACATAATATTTAGGGTAAGAGCTCCCATTTTTGAGCCAAATGTCTATCAGCTATATCATGTTATACCAATTCCAATTAATGGAACACATTTATTAATAATACCAAATTATGTAGCAATTAATAAGTATAAAATAAGTTTCTTTAACAACCAATGTTCAAAAGTTCATGAAACTTTTATTTGTGAGAGCGAAGAGTTGGGTGTTGAGACAAAAGGAAAGGAGTGCTTGAGGAAGATTTTAACAAACAAACCACCAATATGCGATTCAGTAAATCTAGAAGGAAGAGAAATGGTTTTGGCACCTGAGGATGGACACATAGTCATTTTCAATGCCTTGAAATTACCTGTAAACAACACGTGTGGAGAAGATATTACAGTATCGGGGGCGTTAGCAATCAAATATGCAAACTGTTCGATCGAAATAAATGGCATAAAATATGATGGCCAAGTTACGGAACATAAAGAGGACCATATAGTACTTACCACTACAATAAGTAAGCAGATACTTATAAATAACACCAAACAGGAGTTAAACCTAGAAGTCCTACATCTTGAAGATATGAGAAACCTCAAAAAAGTAGTGTACATGGGAAAGGTATAGGAAACACATTTTTCCGTAATATATGGTATGCTGGTGTTTCTAGCGATAACGGTACTGGCAATATGGAGAATTAGAAAAACAAGGACAATCTTCACCCCCAATGCTTTTCTGCACAATGTCGCTCTGGATATACCACAGATGTGGCCATCGCTCCATTCCAGGGGGGGAGGAGTTACCGTACCTCCCCGTGTTACCCTCTTCCAAGTGGACAGTGACCGGCAGCTAGCCGTTCGTTGTCCCACATAAGATCGACATAAGAAATGCAACATCAGCACAAGGCAGGATGTTGCTAAACGACACCCACTCAGCAGAGCTCCAGAAAATACTTTGTTAGCATTTAATCACATACACATACATAATTGTAAACATATAAAATTCTTTGGCAGAGGTTTGATTCGAATCTCAAACCACAATAAAATTATTCCGTTTGGAACTACCAAAGAGAGCACAGCTAGTGTTAATTCAATTCGCATTTAAATATTGGATGACCGAGAAGCCCCCCTTTAACCACTTCATACTATAACTCGCGCGTAAGCAAAAACGAAGACAGAAAGCTCTGGGATCGTGTTTCAAAACTGAATGCCTGTGCCAATTAATATCTTTTATATGGGTCACAAAATTTTAATTTTAAAGGTCCGAATTTACAATTTTTTTGGAAGACTTTAAAAATAGTTTTGGCCGAAGGGCCCACTTACATTTTATGTTAGCTCCCACTAATGTAAATCCCTGGTCGTTGGGCGCCAATTAATCTCTTCGGTGACTGGCCCGGCGGCGGTGCCGCTCCTGGACTGGCCAGTGGTAGACGGGGCACCGGCGGGGTGCTGGGTGTAAGTAAGGGTTATAGCTGTCTGCTAGACAACTATGATCGCTGATGTGCTGGACGAAGAGTAACCACTGCGTGGCTGTCGTTCAGGTGGTTGGGAGCTGGCTGCTGGCAACTATAATCGCTGACGTACTGGATGGGGGCAGCCGCTGCGTAACTCTCTTCCGAGTGGTTGGGGGTTGGCTGCTGGCAACTATAATCGCTGACGTACTGGATGGGGGCAGCCGCTGCGTAACTCTCTTCCGAGTGGTTGGGGGTTGGCTGCTGGGCAACTATGGCCACCGATGAGTCAACTGAAGATTATGGTGAGGGGATGACTGTCCCCCTATGCCCCTGGCCTTAAGCTCAGTGGACGAATGTAAATAAGTTTGACGGCGATGCCGGAGTAAAGTCAACGAGCAGCGTGCTCTTTATTTAAGGCATGAAACAGTACTGTTCTTAAAGACAAAACTTAGAGCTAACAAAAGCTCACAGCGGCCACGCAAATATGCAGTGTCTGCCGCTGTGCACGAGCTTCCGGCCCATTGCTAGGTCAGCAATTTCGGCCGGAGCTTATTTTCGAAGTAACTGCGGTCAACGATCTTGATCGGGTTGACCACAGTTAACTTACATACGGCATTTTTGCGCGCCAAATACACTTTGGTTTCATAAATAAATTGATGTAGTGATGGGAACATACATACGTGCACAAAATTATATAAAAAAAAAATCTGCGATTAGTTTTAACTTCACAAAACAAACAATAGAACGGCTGAATTATTAATGCTGCGTTCCGACTATTACAATTCTGAAACGAAACGATACAATGAAACGATACTACAGTGTCGCAGTCAGATTTGGCTATTTTAAATCAGAGCAATGTTTAATACCTATGTAAGTACCTTAATAATTCCAAAGGTATATAAAAATAAATACCTAGGTAAGGTAAAAGGTACTCAATTATTTGTATACCTAGGTAAGGTAAAAGGTACCACTAAATTGTACCTAGGTACGTACCTAGGTAAAAGTATCTAGGTATGTCCCAACACTGGGTATAGCACATGTCTGTACCTTTAGTAGTGTAGAACTTACAAACAAACGAAATTATTTTTAGCTTTTTATACCCTTGTAGAGGGTATTATAATTTCAGTCAGATGTTTGCAACGCAGTGAAGGAGACGTTTCCGACCACATAAAGTATATATATTCTTGATCAGCACCAATAGCCGAGTCTATCTAGCCATGTCCGTCTGTCCGTCTGTCCGTTTCTATGCGAACTAGTCTCTCAGTTTTAAAGCTATCGCGATGAAACTTTACCGAAAGTCTTCTTTCTATTGCAGGTAGTACATATGTCGGAGCCGGATCGGACCACTATATCTTAAGCTCCCATAGGAAAATTCAAACAAATATAAGAAAATTCATTATAATTGTAGGAAGTAGGCGTTTTGATTCTTGACTACTTAAAAACAAAATTGAAATTCCTGGAACAGCACCGAGTAAGCATTACTTTATCTACAAGGGTATATAAGCTTCGGCTGGCCGAAGGTAGCTTCCTTTCTTGTTTCCCGCTAAAGTAGCGGCTTTTTCCAAAAGTCGTAGAACAAAAGATTCCTATATGGAACTCTTAAGTGCAAATTTACTGATTCCATGACCCTAAAATACAGTTCGGATACCCTCACACAAAATTCAATACTCAGGGAGCGTTAGTAGTTCAAGCTTGCAAAAGTGGCTATTTTCGTATAAAAATAAATTTTAAACGTGACTTTTTACAGTAATGTTTTATATATCAAAATTTAAGAAATCTCAAGGGCTATACAGTTTAAAGTTTTACAGAAAATCGTTAGAGCCGTTTTTGAGAAAAATAAAAAAAAGCTAAAAAAAAAGTTTTAAAAAATTGTCTTTTGTTCATATCTTTTAACCTATTACATTTACACAAACTGCATATAGAAGGCGTTTATAGCATTTAAAAATACCTTTCAAACGAGATGCAGGACAAGTCTTAGCTTTAGTAGTATAGTTACGGTATTCCGAATTTCCCGCTAAACTAGCGAGTTTTTCTAGAAGTGGTAGAACAAAAGTTTTTTATATCGATATGATGAACGTCATATCAAATTTTCAAAACTTAAAAAACATGTTTTGTACAAACTGACAAACAGAATTAAATTTTAATTTTGGGAAGACGTAGAAAATCTTATTTTGGCTCTAACTTTTGAACGGAGCATCGGATTTTATCATATGACCCCTCATTCGACTGGTATTTTCAATAGGAACACAATTAAAACATTGCGAGGGGGCATTTATCCCCGCCGGCCCCAACAGCTTTAAATTTCGAAATTTGCACTTTTTTACTTTCACCGCTCTCTCTCCCAAGTCAATTGATTTTCTTAAAGTCTTGGTATGGAATCTTTTAAGTTTTTGCAATACCTTTCGATTGGTGTACTACTCATTACGATCGGACTATCACAGCAGATTTTCCATTTTGCGGCTATATAATGTAGTCGCCTTCGCACACTCTCCTGGTGCGCTTCGTCACTACATGGACTGCCGTCCATAGTGATATACATTTCATAATGCACAATTATAAATTACAATCTTTGTCCATGACCTGCGCAATGCTTAGCTAGCAGTTTTCGTCGATGTGAGTACTAGTCAGTACGCTGCAAAGAATAACAAATTTAATATTTGCCTGTGTTTGTGCAGAAGCAGGGTGTCAATAATAACTTAAAAAGCCGAAGTTTTAATACCCTTTCAGATTTCACAAATTAAAATTTGACTACAACATAAATTAATGAACAACAAAATTGTTCATAATTAAAAAAAATTGTTCCTATGGGAGCTATAGGATATAGCCATCTGATCGGAACGCGCTTGATCAAAGTATGCACAAAAAATACTATTTAGAAAGATTCATGTCAAAAGCTTGAACACTGCGCGAAATATCTTTGAAAATATTAAAGGGTAAACTTCCGTTTAGCTCCTACCCCCAATTTTTTTCAAACTTTCCATATTGACGCGTTACGGGAAAAATATCCAAAGTTGGCGCAAATAACGGGATCTTGAAAAATAACGGTAAAAATCGTAAAATTTTCGGTTTCTTGCAGTTTTTTCGGAAAATAAAAGAAAAATCAAAAAATGTTTTAGACAAAAACAGAAGATATTTATAAAACGGATCTTTTGTGTATTAATCATTTTCTTCGTAAACATAAAGGTTTTCGAGGCAAAACTAAAAGAAGTATTTTAAATTGGGTGTGAACATTTTAAAATACTACAATATCCCGCCATAAAATGGCGACAGATAGTTTTCGATTAGTCGATAACAGCTTTTTACCTTCTACTCTAGTGATGGACCTATTTTGCCTTTTTATTCGATGTATCGTGTTCATGCTCCTCGAAAAAAGGAAATGGAACGGATGACCTGAATGAAAGCTGGATAAGCTTTTAAGGGGTTATATACCTTTTTTGAGCGAAAAAATTGAGGGAACTTTGGATTTTTTTTTGGTGTGTAGCAATTATTTTATGACAGTGAAGTTATTGTTTATTGATAGTACATGTTTTTATCGAAAAACAAACCTTTGTTCTTGAAAAAATATGAAAAATTTACGAAGTTATGGCAATTCTTTCGGAACCCTTTTTTTTATAGCGGCTTGCGGTGACCACGATGGAAGTCCAGCAGGTCAACTTATATCAAAAAACCAAAAATTTTTAGTTAGTATAGTATTATATCCAGTTCGTGAACGATTATTTTTAAGAATATTTGCTTTTTTCTGCATACAGTAACAATTTTTCCAAAAAGTTGATTTTTCGAGTTCTAAAAATTTTATTAAAAAATTCTGATCTGCGAAATTAAAATTGGCGCATAAAAACTGAATCGTTCACGAACTCGGCACAATCATTACGAATAATTTAAAAAAAAATTGAAGAAGATCGATCGAATAGTTCTTGCGCAATCGTGGTCACAGCGAAAGCACTTTTGGAAAAACACGACTTTGAGATAATCGCATTCAAAGTTTTACGTTGACGTTGCAACTATTGAAGTCGAGCGCGTCAAAACGCTGTTTTCCTATCGAACTATTATTCGGATCTGTATGAAAATTTGGGAAGATGTTCTCTAGGGGATATACTTTAGGATTCAGCAAAAAAAAAAATTTCGTTTTTTTTTTAAAAAAAAGGTATATAACCCCTTAAAGAAAGCAGTAAGGTACGGGCGAGGAAAGCGCCGCAGGCAAAAATTTTTTTAAACAAAAATCGCGGCGATTTTTATCAAAAAAATTTTTGCTTGCGACTTTATAAATGATTTATATGTAGTTTTTGTTAATACATTTTATTTCCGTTGTATAATTTGTATTTTATTTTGTTTTCTAAATGTTAAACTGAAATGCTCTTCCTACAAAATGTAATGCCATTCTCGTGCTTAGGTAGTATCATCGCTAATACATCGAGAGACATCCTGATCAGGAATATATATAGTTTACTAGCTATACCCGGAGCGACTTCGTTCGCTTAAAATTAGTTTGCAGTTAGGAAATTAGGTTGTCAGGACTTTCTTATATCTTATTTGCGCGTTTGTTGAAAACCTCGATAAACTTCCGTTTAGCTCCTACCCCCAATTTTTTTCAAACTTTCCATATTGACGTGTTTTTTGGTCATGATTACGGGAAAAATAGCCAAAGTTGGCGCAAATAGCGGGATCTTGAAAAATAACGGTAAAAATCTTAAAATTTTCGGTTTTTTGCAGTTTTTTCGGAAAATAAAAGAAAAATCAAAAAATAATTTAGACAAATACAGAAGATATTTATAAAACGGATCTTTTGTGTATTAATCATTTTCTTCGTAAACATAAAGGTTTTCGAGGAAAAACTAAAAGAAGTATTTTAAATTGGGTGTGAACATTTTAAAATACTGCAATATCCCGCCATAAAATGGCGACAGATAGTTTTCGATTAGTCGATAACAGCATTTTACCTTCTACTCTAGTGATGGACCTATTTTGCCTTTTTATTCGATGTATCGTGTTAATGCTCCTCGAAAAAAGGAAATGGAACGGATGACCTGAATGAAAGCTGGATAAGCTTTTAAATAAAGTAGTAAGGTACGGGCGAGGAAAGCGCCACAGGCCAACATTTTTTTAAACAAAAATCGCGGCGATTTTTGTTAAAAAAATTTTTGCTTGCGACTTTATAAATGATTTATATGTATATTTTGTTAATAAATTTTATTTCCGTTGTATAATTTGTATTTTATTTTGTTTTCTAAATGTTATATTTAACTACGAGAACTGAAATGCTCTTCCTAAAAAATGTAATGCCATTCTCGTGCTTAGGTAGTATCATCGCTAATACATCGAGAGACATCGATATAAATTTTGACACACCGATATAACATGAAGCTTTCGTGCGATATATCGGGCAAAATGACGCAAGTGTGCTCCAAGGGTTTTTATTTGTCAAACATTGTGAAAAATATTCTTATTTAGCGTTTTTAACGAAAACTATTAGTTTTACAGAAAAAATTTATAAAACATAAAATACTCATTTATTTAATAGCTTTCATTTCTCCTAGCTAGCTTTTTGATTAGGTTATTATATTCGAATATATTTAAGAAAAACTGTTTTTACAATTATTTTCCATGATCCCGTTATTTGCGCCAACTTTGACTATTTTTCCAATAATCAGGACCCCAAATAACGTGGATTTTGAAAGTTTGAACGAAATCGGGGGTTGGAGCTAAACGGAAGTTCACCCTAGCTCTCCAATAACCAATATGATAATTTTGGTTAAGATTTATGAAGTTAGAGGAAACATTTTTTTTCATTTATTTTTCACCTTGATTAGAATAATATTAATAATAAGAAAGGCAGGTGGAAGGGGATGCCGTGAATCAAATTGTTTAAACATTTTCATTTGTTTAAACAATATGAGGCGCGTGTAAGGAATAGCAAGAGAATCAATTGATTTGAATACTTCGTTTTTTTTTAATACTTTCAATGATATTTGAATTTTAAAACACAAATATTTGTAAGAATATGTTTTTAATCTATTGTGGAAATGTAAATGAAATATTCTTTAAGCAAATGGATATCAGTATTATCATGAATTTGAATCTAAGCAATTCTCACTTCCTTAGGGCCGGGTTCTCAAGTGCCGGCTAACATTTCTCGAACAGATAAAGTCCCTGCTAAGGCATTTTGGCTTTCTCGTGCATCAATGTGAGAGGTAACTTTGACACGGACTCGGAGTCTCTGTTAAGCGTTTTCGGCTCGATAGAATGACAGCTGATTTTCCAAAGCCAACTAAGAAGAAGAAACGAAATTACAGCTGACTTTTCTTTTGAATTAATGATGAAATAATCGAAGCACGCCTTTTTTTGCGCTTTACAGCACAATTCGTGCGTTAACAGCATTGTTTCTGGTTTAGATAAATTAAAGCAGTCGAGAAAGCGGATTTGCCTTTACGAACAGTTTATCGGGTCTTTAAGTTTTTCGAACAGATAGCTATCAGGGACTATGTCAGGGACTCGAGAAACCGGCCCTAAGAGAGCTCTTTTAGGTAGGGACCAAAAAAGCGGAGATCCAATTCATTTATACCAATCCCTGAGTGGGACAATCGCAGCCGGCGGGCGGTGGCTAATGGGTTCCCTTAAGGGAAGCTAAGCAGATTCTGTGAAATATAGTTAAGTGAATAAATTGTCATAATATGAATATGGAGTAACTTACCTTTTAGAGGGGGAGGGAACATGTAGTCGGGGTAGTCGGGAACATCTACGGCTGCTACGGTTTGGTGGGAGCGCTGAGGCTTTGGATTTACTGTCCTAATAATAATTTGGAATGGAAAGATCTCAGTAAAATTTTTTATGAAAAGGAGGAAAAAGTGGCTAAAATTGTCATTTTCAAAAAATCATAAAAAATACAAGGAAAAATATTTTGAAATTTTTGGTTTTTGCAGTTATTATTAATTTTGCTTGGGGAAAATCTTTGCATCAACAAATTTTTGTTTTAAGCCCCGGAAAAAAAGTTTAAAATTTGACTTGAATTGCCCATAACAATACCCTATCAAAAGATATTCGCTATAGGGCTCCGCTGATTTAAGGGAGACTTTTTGCTTTTTTGCCCCACTGTGCAGCGGGGTAATCTAAAAGTAGGATTGTGAAACTCCAAAATAATTCCATTATATTTTCTCAAAAAGCTCGTAGAGGTTGTGCTAACATTCACGGTACATGGGCAGATTGGGGATCGTTCTAAGAACGTTTCGTGAATATTTCATGAAAATTAAACCCACAGTTTCTGAGAAAATTTGTTTACAGTGTGGGGGTTAAATGGTCAAATTTTGAAATTGGCCGTTTCCCGCTGACCGCGCTAACGAGACCCCTTTCACCCATGACATCAACAATGTAAATATCCATATATTTTCTATCCAAACTTTACTTAATTAATACAGCTCTTACAGAAATTGTGCCAACTTGCACGGTATATCATTAAAAGGGGCATAATTTTAAGTAATTTCTGAATTAATTTCTGCGAAATCAAACCCACTCCAAGACTTTTTATACCCTTGCAGAAGGTATTATGATTTCAGTCAGAAGTTTGAAACGCAGTGAAGGAGACGTTTCCGACCCCATAAAGTATATATATTCTTGATCGGCATCACAAGACGAGTCGATCTAGCCATGTCCGTCTGTCCGTCCGTCTGTCTGTTTCTACGCAAACTAGTCTCTCAGTTTTTGAGCTATCGGGACGAAACTTTCGCAAATGTCTTCTTTCTATTGCAGGTAGTATATATGTCGGAACCGACCGGATCGGACAACTATATCTTATAGCTCCCATAGGAAGGAAACGTTAAAAAATTCTAGCTTCGGTGTTTTTTCAAATATTACCTTCTACTCTTGGGAATATTATTTTTTATATATTTCTGAATTTCGAATTAAATATTTAAAAAATCGGATCGGATATTGCTGCCATAGGAACGGTCGAAAAATTAAATGGAAATTATTAGGAAAAAAATGTATTATTATTTTTATTAAATTCTCTTCTACTCTGGGTTATGACTGTTTTTAAATATTTCCAAATTTCGATTTTAATTTTAAAAAGATCGAACTACTTTATCATATAGCTGCCATAGAAACGATTAAAGTGAAATAATAGAAAATTTAATATATTTGCGATTTTTAAATTAATAGAATGATCAGCAGGGGTATATAAGCTTGCCGAAGCTAGCTTCTTTTCTTGTTTAATATGGCTTTTCCCACCCAGTCACACTGCCCAGCCAGCGAGTATAGCCAAGACATTTATAAAAAAGGGTAATTATATCGTTTTTGTTTCAACTAGCAACTTTTTAGCGCCCTCATCGAAAAACTATATATATTATATAGAAAATTCTCAATGTGATATGTATGCACGCCTAATTGAACCCCTCCTGGCTTCCAAAGTAACAGGGATTGTTTTCAGCAGTATGAAAACTCCAAAATCGCAACCAAAAAAATTATAATAATTCTCCAAACTCAATAAAATGTTAATTTCTACCATAGCACTAGCTCAATTTGTGTATCTTGAAATGTAAAGAGCTCGAAAATATAAATACCGCGCCAAAAAATACTATCGTTTTAGCAAGTACAGCAACCCTTCCTATTTGCAGCTGGTCACGGCAAAATCAAATGTTATCGAAAAGAGCAGATTTTATACAGCCTGAGCATCTCTGTGTCAAACTCCGACAAGTCAAACACCGACAAGTCACTCGTTCTCGAGCAGCTGAACAGAACGCATCGGTGGAACGCATCAGAGTAGTCAACTAGCGACAGTATACGAAGGACAGAAAGATTGCGTCTTGGCTTCGGTGACTGTTGGTAGCAGATCAGTACTTTGTGGTTAACACCACCGCTTTCTGAAAGTCTTTCATGGACCATCCCTCGAAGTTCTTCTCCTTTAGTTCCTTAACTCCTCGTGTTCACGTCCTGGACAATCACCCGGGGATTGGCTGCCAGACTCGCCGAGACTGGGGAATTCCCCTACCTCGTTTTGATCGGCGGTAAAGGCGGTGTGGTCGGTGGGCTAGATGAAACCGAGTGTCGGCTGCTAGAGGGAGAGATGTCCCCGGATTGGTGCTCCTTCTTGACGCGCGACCCCGGCAGTGAGT
Organism: Drosophila takahashii; assembly: GCF_030179915.1. Taxonomy (NCBI): domain Eukaryota; kingdom Metazoa; phylum Arthropoda; class Insecta; order Diptera; family Drosophilidae; genus Drosophila; species Drosophila takahashii. Next base: position 25,994,970 of record NC_091683.1, read on the forward strand.
AAACCGAGTCGAATGAGGACTCCTGGGCGAGTGAGGAGGCGTCCGATTTAATGATGCGGTGGTTGGGTTTTGTTTTGCGATCTGTGGCGTGAATTTAAGAAGTCCCTATTGAAGAAGGCGTCCGTCACGTATTTATTAATGCTCTTATCGGGCAAATTTGTGATTTTTATACCCTTGCAGAGGGTATTATGATTTCAGTCAGAAGTTTGCAACGCAGTGAAGGAGACGTTTCCGACCCCATAAAGTATATATATTCTTGATCAGCATCACAAGACGAGTCGATCTAGCCATGTCCGTCTGTCCGTCCGTCTGTCCGTCTGTCTGTTTCTACGCAAACTAGTCTCTCAGTTTTTGAGCTATCGGGACGAAACTTTCGCAAATGTCTTCTTTCTATTGCAGGTAGTATATATGTCGGAACCGACCGGATCGGACAACTATATCTTATAGCTCCCATAGGAAGGATCGGAAAACTATATCTTATAGCTCCCATAGGAAGGATCGGAAAAAAAAACTTTTAAAAATTCTAGCTTCGGTGTTTTTTGAAATATTACCTTCTACTTTTGGGGATGTTTTTTTTTTTAAATATTTCTGAATTTCGAATTAATTATTAAAAAAATCGGACTACTATATCATATAGCTGCCATAGGAACGATCGGAAAATTAATGGAAAAGTAATAGGAAATAAATTCTAGCTTCTTTGGTTTTTATTGTATTATCTTCTACTCTAGGATATAACTCTTTTTAAATATTTCCGAATTTCAATTTTAATTTGATCAAAATCGGACGACTATATCATATAGCTGCCATAGGAACGATCGGAAAATTAATGAGAAATATTAGAAAATTGAACATTTTTGCGATTTGTTAATTAATAGGAATAATCTGCAAGGGTATATAAGCTTCGGGACCCATTCACTGATCACAATAAGGTAAAATACAATTTTCTTAAGAATCGTTTTTAGTTATTTGAGATAGCCAGATATAAAATAGTGGCATGTAATGTATGTACCAGAGCTCCCCGAAAGTGTCCCCATTTTACAGGCTGTCCGAAAAAGTTATGTTACCTTAGGACACTATGGAAAAATTTATAGAGAGACACTCTTCAAAGTGTCTAGCTCAGACACTGAGCATTTCCGTTTGTTCTATTTAGGAAACTGTTTTCCTGAGACACTTTGCCTTTCAGAATCTGGCGATTTAAAAACGATTTTCCATATTAAATGTGATTTGGCAGTATATGGGTGACACAGAAGTCTCTTCGGGCGGAATTCGGTTGGAATCTGCGTGACCATGAACACAAGTTCCATACGAATTTCGCCCAAAGAGAGTTACGCGCACCCAAGCGGATAACAAATTCCATGAGGCCGTGGCGTCACTTCCTTAATTATGAATTGATAGTTTTTTAAAGACTAGTTTGAGCCAATTCGACTGCATGTTTAGAAATAAATTAAGCGCGTATTCTTCAGAAGAAGAGGACCCTTTGGGAGAATGCGTATTTGGTGTCAGGAGAACTTACTCTCTTCAGACGAATAACAAAAACTTACTGCGAACTCTTCAGAAGAGAAGGACCCTTTGTGATAATGCGTTTTTTGTGTCAGACGAACTTACTTTTTTCAGACAAATAGGAAAAAACCTACCGCGAATTCTTCAGGAGAAGACAAGCCTTCACAACATGTTTGTCGTTTAACAATGAATTACAATATTTAAAAATGTTGCCAAAAAAACAAAATTTAAGTAACCGCAGATATATAATATGTATTATACAACTAGGTACTATGCACTGTATTAATTTCTGGCTCAGATGTTTAGAGCAATATAGGAAAATTAACATTTGTAACGATAACAGGACACTTTTAAATTCCAGTACGAAAATGATGCTCCCTTACTGAACGTAACATAAATGAGTAAAACAAAACAAAGTGTCTTTTCTCAGACAAAGACAGAGCTTTACAAATTTTTTAGTGTTCTGATCGGAGCCCGACAGAGTAAGGAAAAATGATCGAACATTTATTTACGAGCTCTGGTATGTAGGGGAGAGTGGGGGAATTTCGTCACAGGGGCAATTTCGTCACCTGCAATATCTCGGAATCCATAAGTCGTAAAAATAAATAATTTTTTTGTTTTAGTCCTTCAAGACGGCCAGACACAACCAATGCATTTGTTTTGCACAGAAGTCCAAGATAATTAAGGTATAATATTAAATGTGTTTTAACAGTTCAAAAGCTACATTTAGTTCTCGACGAAATTTTTTCTGTATGCCACAATTCAAAAGGAATAAGATACACGATTTTTTATATAATACACAGTGCTATAATGTGCATTTCTGCGTCAGTGATTTTTAACTTCGCGCCTAATTTCGCAAGAAAAATAATTATTTCTAAAAAAGTACGGTCTGGGGAAATTTCGTCACCCTACGCTAAGGGTAAATTCGCACCTATTTTAAATACATATTTTTATATTTGACGAGCTGGCTAACGAACAGACTACCAGCAGCAGCAACAAATATAAGACGTCAACAAAAATGGTACGCTTGATCAGTGTAGCATATTTTCAGGCGTTAAACTCCCTACATTTTTCAGGTGACGAAATTTCCCCAGTTGTGTGGTGATTTTACCCCCCTGTGTGGTGAGATTGCCCCAGTATATTGGTTTTACATTTTATTTTTTTATAAATCACCAAGCTAATTAAAAAAATAAGGGAATGTCACATTTAAAGCTTGGTGCTAACCGCATTCAACAATAAAAATAGAAATATGATAACGTGTCTCAAGATGGACAAAAAATAGCTTTGAAAAAATGCTGAAGAAATTCCCCCACTCTCCCCTACACCTGATTGAAAAACATTTAGTTATTTTTAAACTTGTGTTATTGATACCATAACCTAGTATGAAATTCTGTAATATTTGCGGGGATGACTCCGGAGGGCAAATTATCCAAGTGTTCGACATTATGTATTTACTCTTCATTCTGAAGAAAGAGGTCTTACATATAGCCGATTTGCCCGATAAGAACATTAATTAATTCGTGACGGACGCCTTCTTCAATAGGGACTTCCACGAGGAGAATGATTGCACAAAGTATTGTACCCAAAGCTTGGTATTACTTACATAGGTATTAAACATTGCTCTGATTTAAAATAGCTAAATCTGACTGCGACACTGTAGTATCGTTTCATTGTATCGTTTCTTTTCAGAATTGTAATAGTCGGAACGCAGCATTAATAATTCAGCCGTTCTATTGTTTGTTTTGTGAAGTTAAAACTAATCGCAGATTTTTTTTTTATATAATTTTGTGCACGTATGTATGTTCCCATCACTACATCAATTTATTTATGAAACCAAAGTGTATTTGGCGCGCAAAAATGCCGTATGTACGTAAACAAACGGCATATACATGCATATGCACAATATATACCCTTCAGTTCCAGATGTCACTTTTCCCTCAGTAATCACCAAAGGAAAGCCCGAGGACATGTCATTTGTACCTCAGGACGAACCGAGGATGCCACATAGAGAAAATTGTATGGGAGTTCCGCTTTTTCCTTTAGTACAATTCAAAGGAAATTTGTTCGAAGTCCCCGGGGATATACCAAGGGCCTTATACGAAATTGTCCTTTGAGATGTCACCAACCGGTGACATGTCCCTTATGATTTCACGAGGGACATTCAGAATTTGTCCAATGGGTTGTCACTTAGGAAAATCCATCATCGTGTCACCTTGTGTCATAGGTGATTTCATGGATGACTTTTTAAAAATGTCATCAGCAATTTCATGTACAAAAAAATTCTTTCCTTGCATTATATAAAATAAGAAACATACAAATTTATTTGTAATTTTTATTGGCTCTTTCATTTTATAAATTGTATTTTGTGTTCAATTGTTTTACTTACATTTTCGTACAATTAATTATAAATAATACCCCTTGTTTTTTTTGTTTTTGATTTTTATGTAAGATTGCCGTCCTCATGAATTTGTCCGCGTGAATATTTGACGAAGGATCCTGAAAAAATTAAAGACAGACATATGTTTTAAAAATATGTTTTACTTGTATATTTTTATATTTACCTTTTTAAATCAAGTAGAGACCGCAGCGAGATCCTAAGCATTTTTTAGCGCTGGCCACGGGAAATGTGTGTATGTATGTACATTAGGGTGGACTTATTTTGTATGAAATTTCTAAAGCCATGCTCTCACCCCTTCATATATGACTTTTTTGTATCCTTAATCCATAAAAGAAAGAAAAAGTAAAAAAAAATTAGTTTTTTTTTTTAAGTCCACCCTAATGTACATATTGCAAGAATTTTTCTACCCAGAAACAATAGCAAACCGGACATAAACCTACCGGTTATTTTAATTAATATCAACTGCATATATGTAAATGAATTAAAATGCCACTTACCTAACTTTTAATACAATTGGTAAACACTTGTACAATTTTTTAAATCGCCAATTACAAATTGTCTACGCACAAATTTAAGCACGTTGTTCTCTTCGATTGACAGTCAAAAAATACAGCCAGTCATGATTTTGCTTTCCCGTTTTCTTTTGATTCATCATCGCTTTTGCCGCGTGCCAATGCTTCTATGTATACCCTTTCTATTGAGTAAAAGCACAAATAATTTTTGTGGAGATACAACTTTTAATATTTTATTATTATAAAAATATTATGGACCAATTGAAAAATGAAATGGCATACACATTTCGCTGCGTCACACAAATTTTACCGGCCAAATTTTGGTTGCTAACTGAACATAACTGTAAGGCGAAAAAGAGAATGACGGACCGGCCGAAATTTGTCACTGCTAGCGTCGAGTGCAGGCAAATTATAAGACAAGGAAAGAGAGCGCAATATATAAATATCAGCCTCTCTTTCTTTCAGGTACACGCTGCGCCGACTGCTCTGCTGACGTCGACAGCGGCCGAGCGTTTGGCCTACGGAATTGTCCCCGACATGGGACGCCAGAACTGAAGGGTAGTCAATGTTTCTACATACGGAATTTTTACCTTTACCTAGGTACTGGGAAATTTAAGTACCTTTACCTTACCTAGGTATTTATTTTTGACAATACCTTTTACCTTACCTAGGTAAAAAAACACAGTACCTTTCCCAACACTGACTACCGCGTCATTAACTCGGACAACTCCTCACTCGCCCAGGAGTCCTCATTCGACTCGGTTTACTCACTGCCGGGGTCGCGCGTTAAGAAGGAGCACCAATCCGGGGACATCTCTCCCTCTAGCAGCCGACACTCGGTTTCATCTAGCCCACCGACCACACCGCCTTTACCGCCGATCTAAACGAGGTAGGGGAATTCCCCAGTCTCGGCGGGCGCAATCCCAGTCTCTCGCAGACAATGCACCTAATCAGCGGGAAAGGAACGCTGGGGCTTGGAACATACTGACGCACTCGCGCCCTCTTCAGAAGTTCACCAAGTAGGGGGCCTACATATTTTTAGAATACTTAATATTGTTTTTGTGACTAGTGCATTAATTTATAAGAAAATCAGGAAATCCTGGAAAGCACCAGGAAATAAGAAAGAAATAATAAATGAATAAATATAAGCAAAGGGACAAAAAATGGAACACGGAAATATATATTTTTTTAATAAAATATAATAATGGGCATGTGGAACCGGATCCCTTAACTATTTGTTTTGTATGTGCACAATGTTGGAAATAATTTGACACTAAGAATAAGTGATGTAAATTTGGGTCGAAACTTCGATATTCATCGTTGTTTGCAAGTGATATATCGATGTTTTGTGGAACATCGGCTAGAAACATCGATGCATTGATGTTTTCAACGCATTTCGTTATTTTTCGTTAATTCAGTTTTTAGAAGCCTATTAAATTTCTTGTTGAGATTTTTAACTATACTATATATATATTTCACAATATGCTAACTATATATGACATTGCAAACACAGGGTTAATTAAAACCAAAACCGCGAATTTGTTCGTGCGGCACTGAAACCATATTTTGTGCAATGTTGTAAAACTCGACTCCCGATGTTTTGTTAGACATTGGTGCATCGAAAAACATCGGCATAACATAAATCATCGAAAAACATCACTACCTACGATTGTGAAATGTGTGAACCGCTATGTAATAATTTCGAGTGTACGAAATTTCGGGCAAGAAAAAAATGGAAAAATTGCCGCTCACAAAGAAAGGGAATTGAAGTATATCGGGGGTGTCACAGAAATTATTTCCAACCGAAATCCGTTATGGGTCTTACGTGCATCAATGCAAAATCCAACCGTCTTCGGTTGGAAGAGATTTCTGTGACACCCCTGTATATAAAATGCCGTTGCGTCGGATTTAATCGCTTTTCGATTTAGACAAGATATCACTATGGACGGCAGTCCATGTAGTGACGAAGCGCACCAGGAGAGTGTGCGAAGGCAACTACTATTATATAGCCGCAAAATTAAAAATCTGCTATAATAGTCCGATCGGAATGAGTAACACACCAATCGAAAGGTATTGCAAAAACTTAAAGAATGGCATACCAAGACTTTACGAAAATCAATTGGCTTGGGAGAGAGAGCGGTGAAAGTGAAAAAGTGAAAATTTCGACATTTGGATCTGTTGGGGCCGCACAGTGTAAGATTTTGCCAATCTAGCGGAACTTTTAGCAAAAGTTGAACTATTTTTGAGGTCGATGAGCTTTTAGCAGCACTTTAAGAAATGTTCAACTATTACGAAAACAGGCACAAAACAAAACAAATAATTTTTTTTTGGGAGGTAACGGTTTTTAAAGCTGGACTTTAGAAATGCATGCAAAATTGCACTGGGAAGCGAGCAACAGTTGACACAGTTTAGTCTTATCAATTGCATCGCGTGATCAGTGGGAGCAGCCAAAAGTTATTTTTCCCAGAAACTTTAGACAATTCTTAATCCACTTTTAAAAACAAACAAATTTTTTTGGGACCAAAAATTTTTTTCTCATTTTTTGAAAAAAGTGCCAAAAAGTAAGTGTATTTTTTCATATTTCTGTTTTTTGGTGGAAAAAAACTTATATCATTCTATCGTATTCTATCCAACCAGAACATACATCATTCGCATGCATTCATTCTGATTCAGAATCTAAAATAAAATCTTGCCCATATTTTGCCCAAAGACCTTCTATTTAGAAATGAGTGAAATAAGCCGTGCTGCATTTTTCGAGGTTTGGTCGAAAAACATAAAAACCACCACGCGAGACGCTCTTGTAAAGCACGCAGTGATGGTGTTTGGCAATGACATTGATCACTCCAAATTGAAATTACACTGTCTTTTGAGTCTCAAAACCGATTTGAGAAATCTAGGAGAGATAAAGCCAGGTTTTTTGTTCATAATGCAAGTGGCCTTCAGGTCACATTAAATGGCAAAGACTGTCGCATTGATGTCATTGCTTCCACCTCAAGTACAAGAGGGAGGTCACAAAAAGTCTTTTCTGAGTGTTTTCCTAAAACACAAAAAAGGAAAAGCCAAGAATTGTTGCCTACGATAGATGAGGATCAATTGCTATCAGCTGCAGAGCAGGCTTTGCGGGCAGAAGGAAAACGGGATTCAGCTAAATTAATTAATGAATTACCAAATGCTCCCCCGTCCACGGGGACTATAATTAAGAAAGCTAAATTATCTTCTAATAGCACTGCAAAACACCTTTCAGCAGATCAAGCACTTGCCCTTCTGTAGAAATAGAAGTACAATACCACAAAAATTGTCTGTCCAAAATTATATCCATGTTATGATCTCGTTAAAGAGCCAAAAATGTTATGCTATCCTACTGGTATAAAAGTAAGAGAATCCTATGCTGAAATAAGTTTACAATCCCTTATTGATCATACTGTAAAACGGCTGATAAGTGCTCAAGAAGACATTTTTGAGTCACTGTCTCCACTAGACGATGTACACATGAAGTTTGAATTGTTACCATTTAATAAAAAAAAATCTTAAAAATATAAACCAAAGTTTTTTTGTTTTTGTTATCAATTATCTTTAATATAAAACCTTATTTGCAGCTGCTCAGCTTATAACATCGAAGTTACAGCTAAAAACATGAGCATATAACCAAAATTCAACATTTTTCAAAAAAAAAAAAAAAAGTGGTCTCCAAAAATTAAAAACAAAATTTTTTAAGTTGGCGAAAATTATAACAAAAAATACGAAAATACTTAAAAATGTCGAATATTTTTTTTAAATATTTTTTTTTGCGTTTTTATCTTAAAAAAAACAGTTTTTTTTCAATTTTTAACGCCCCCAAAAGTGCCACGCCCATTTTTTTATGTCCAACATAATCGTTGGGCCTACTAGAATATTCACTCCAAATTTGAAGCCGATATCTTTAAAAATACGACTCCTACTGATTTAAGTTCCCCTAGATTGGCAAAATCTTACACTGTGGACCGGTGGGGATAAATGCCCCCTCGCAATGTTTTAGTTGTGTTCCTATTGAAAATACCCGTCGAATATGGGGTCATATGATAAAATCCAACGCTCCGTTCAAAAGTTATAGCCAAAATAAGATTTTCTTCGTCTTCCCAAAATGAAAATTTAATTCTGTTTCTCAGTTTGTCCAAAACATGTTTTTTAAGTTTTGAAAATTTGATATGACGTTCATCACATCGATGTAAAAAACTTTTGTTTTACCACTTTTGGAAAAACTCGCTAGTTTAGCGGGAAAACAGCTATAAATAGCTAAAATTCGGAAAGCCGTAACGAGTCAATTTTAGGTAGCGTTCTTATTTAGTCGCATCTAAAATTATTTTTCGTCACAAAAGTTGATATCAGAACTTTTGTACGTTGAAGGTGCGATCGTCACTAGTTTTTTACCTCGTTTAGACGTGTTTTTATTTGATCATACAATAAAATGAACAAAATAAGGTTCGAACAACTGGCTGTATGACCGGCAAATATCTGGAACGGCCTAAGCCATCGTAGCTGCTGGTGAAAATCCAGAAAAATTCCAGAAGAAGAAAAAAATATTGGAAATCCGGGGGTGGCTTGATTTTAGAAGGAAAAGTGCGGCTGAAATCCGCGCCGAATTAATATCGAAAAAACGGGATAATCTTCGGCCTATTTCGCGACGTGCGTGTGTTTATTGTTACACTTGTAAATAGGGATTGCTTTAGCCTAACTTAGCTTATGGGCTCCAAAGCAGAGCGGAGACTTGCGGGAGAAAACTTTAATTTATTAAAAAAGAACACTCACTTTGAAAAACTGTATTTCGGATAAACTTCCGTTTAGCTCCTACCCCCAATTTTTTTCAATCTTTCCATATTGACGTGTTTTTGGGTCCTGATTACGGGAAAAATAGCCAAATAACGGTAAAAATCGTAAAATTTTCGGTTTCTTGCAGTTTTTTCGGAAAATAAAAGAAAAATCAAAAAATGTTTTAGACAAAAACCGAAGATATTTATAAAACGGATCTTTTGTGTATTAATCATTTTCTTCGTAAACATAAAGGTTTTCGAGGAAAAACTAAAAGAAGTATTTTAAATTGGGTGTGAACATTTTAAAATACTGCAATATCCCGCCATAAAATGGCGACAGATAGTTTTCGATTAGTCGATAACAGCATTTTACCTTCTACTCTAGTGATGGACCTATTTTGCCTTTTTATACGATGTATCGTGTTCATGCTCCTCGAAAAAAGGAAATGGAACGGATGACCTGAATGAAAGCTGGATAAGCTTTTAAAGGAAGTAGTAAGGTACGGGCGAGAAAAGCGCCGCAGGCAAAATTTTTTTTTAAACAAAAATCGCCGCGATTAAATGATTTATATGTATTTTTTGTTAATACATTTTATTTCCGTTGTATAATTTGTATTTTATTTTGTTTTCTAAATGTTATATTTAACTACGAGAACTGAAATGCTCTTCCTAAAAAATGTAATGCCATTCTCGTGCTTAGGTAGTATCATCGCTAATACATCGAGAGACATCGATATAAATTTTGACACACCGATACAACATGAAGCTTTCGTGCGATATATCGGGCAAAATGACGCAAGTGTGCTCCAACGGTTTTTTATTTTCAAACATTGTGAAAAATATTCGTATTTAGCGTTTTTAACGAAAACTATTAGTTTTAAAGAAAAAATGTATAAAACATAAAATACTCAATTATTTAATAGCTTTCATTTCTCCTAGCTAGCTTTTTGATTAAGTTATTATATTCGAAGATATTTAAGAAAAACAGTTTTTACAGTTATTTTCCATGATCCCGTTATTTGCGCCAACTTTGACTATTTTTCCAATAATCAGGACCCCAAATAACGTGGATTTTGAAAGTTTGAACGAAATCGGGGGTTGGAGCTAAACGGAAGTTCACCCTAGCTCTCCAATAACCAATATGATAATTTTGGTTAAGATTTATGAAGTTAGAGGAAACATTTTTTTTCATTTTGGTTAAGATTTATGAAGTTAGAGGAAACATTTTTTTTCATTTATTTTTCACCTTGATTAGAATAATCTATATATATAAAGCTATCAGTAAGAAAACTGGGAATCAACGCACAGCCAAAACCACTGGTTAACAATATTAATATGCATTTCTATTACATTCTTATAACTTTAAACTGATTTGCTAAGATTTATTGGGGCTCCCCAAATGGCCCCAATCGCTTCCAATTGGAAAAAGGAAAATTTTCCTTTCAAAAATTCTGGACTCTAAACCGTTTAACCAATCAAATCCGTGTTTTCGCCTAAAAATACTTTAAGACATATTACATGCTTGAAAAATATGACTGCTTAGATTTAATGCTTTTTACTATTTTTAGAACCACTCCTAAAATTACAATTTAGCCAAAAATATCTTCAAACGTCGAAAAATGGTACTTCTAAACTGAATATGAAAAATTCTTTCGGTAAAGTTTTTCCTTATGCCTAGTACTCACTTCAATCGAAAAGCCTACGAAATGAAAATCTCCAAACAAATTTTTGATCACGAAATTTTCCGCCTGTCATTTTTGTATAGAAATTTTCGTTTCGGTGCCTTTTTGATTGAAGTGAGTACTAGGCCTTAGGCTTTAACGATTCATTTGAAGGTTTTACCAAAACTTTAGCTATCTTTTAAACAAAGAAAATAAGAAAAAGTCGATATATTATCGAATTCAAGTGTCTCCATAATGCTGCCTGCATATTGCTATCTCTCTCTGCATTTTCATACAAATTGTCAACAAATGATTCCGTCTCCCTCCCTCTCCCTCTGCCATGCATTTCCCTGCGCTTCCTTAAAAATATAAAATGTGCTTTAATATGGTTTTAATTTCTGTAGACTTTAGTTTGTAGTTATTGGTGACCAATCCCTCACCAAAGTGCCCCAAACTCATTCAATTAGAAAATTAAATCCTGTACGCTAAACCGTTAAGCCAATCGATACTAAACAAGAGAGAACGCTATAGTCGGGTTGTTGTCCCGACTATCTAATACCCGTCACTCAGCTAAAGGGAGTGCGAACGCTGTGTCGGGTTGGTGTCCCGACTAATATTCGTAACTCAGCTAAAGGGAGTGCGAGGGAGATAGATATATAATTTTTGATTGCGTATAACTTTTTAATGAATGGTCCGATTTGAAAAATGTCTTCTACATTTCGATAGGTATACATATACACAACAAAATTGCATTTATACTTCTCGGAAATCTTTAAAGATGTGGGCGCAGGACCCATTTTAAAATCGTTAGTGGGCGATTGTGGGCGTTAGAGGGGGCGTGGCGCTCGGCTAAAATAAACTTGCGCTGCGTAGGAAGCCAAAGAATATGTGTGGGAAATCTCAACCTTCTAGCTTTTGTAGTTTCTGAGATCTCAGCGTTCATACAGACGGACAAACAGACAGACGGACAGACGGACAGACGGACATGGCTAGATCGACTCGGCTAGTGACCCTGATCAAGAATATATATACTTTATGGGGTCGGAAACGCTTCCTTCTAGCTGTTACATACTTTTGCACGAATCTAGTATACCCTTTTACTCTACGAGTAACGGGTATAAAAATAGTTAAAAACATAATAAAAGTTTAAAAAATTTGACGGCTTCAATTTTTAACTTTTTACTATTTTTAGTACCCGATTTAAAAGTAGCCGATGTTGCACACGCTTGCAACTATATATCTCCATCGGCTCTGCGAAATAAGTCCCCAAGAAATAAGTCCCCAAAAAAAAAATGAAATAAGGCCCCAAAAATTGGGGAGTTGTTTCATATGAAATAAGTCCCCAATTTAAAAAACGAAATAACTACCCAATCTTAAAAAGTCGGCAATACAAAAAAAAATGAAATAAGGCCCCAAAAGGTTTGGGGAGTTATTTCATATGAAATATAAGTTCCCAATTAAAAAAAAAAAATAACACGCCAAATTTGTTTTAGTTCTTTTGATGTGTGTATTTTACGTTTTCTTTTTAAATTATTTAAAATTAAATAAAGACTTGCATGGTATCTTCAACATCTTTTCTGCAATAAGGGCACTTGTAATGCTCTAAGTTACTTGCAATTGCTTCTCCTTGTAGTTTTAGATGATATTCAGCGCAAGTTTTTAAATGTTTGCATGGAAAAAATAAAATATTTGGAACCAAGTCCAAACAAACCACACATTTACGATCGTCAGTTGTTGCTATCGGATTATTGCGGCTTGCTTCCTATTTTCCTTATACACTGAAAAGTTATTGCAGCCCACCTAATTACAATTTCAGAAATAAGTTAATATTTTTAATATTTTACGTTAAGAGGTGTTACCTTCTTAATCCACTGTTTGTCGAAATAAGTTAAAAAATTGCGAAAATCGTTGTTAACATCAAACATAAAAATTCGAATCTTGATTTCGTGAAAAGCGCTTTCAATTAAATACGGAGGTAGCAATGGTAAATCCAATATTTTGTGAAAATCCGAACTAGCTAGTTTTGAATTCCTAATAAATTCTAGCAAGAACTTTCTTCTTAATGCTTGGCAAAAATAGAACCTTAAAACGAAAAAAATGTAATCGAAAATAAAAACGGCAATTTACATACCAGCAACCAACAGTTTTAACTGTGGGATACACATTTCGGATGGCTTTTCTTATGGCTGCCTCATAATCTGTTATTATTGTTGAAGGCTCCAAATCGAATACATTTTCTTTGATATATTGTAATAATTCTTCATAACATTTTTTATTTTTTTTTATTCATTAAAATGAAAAATACTGGAAATACCTAAGAAGAAAAGGTTTAATTCTTAACACCCTCAACTTCCAAGAACTTATAAAAAGCAAAAAGTCTATAATATTACCCATAAGTATATATGAAATCATATTTATTCAATATACCTTTCCATCGTTAAGCATGTTAAATATTATATATTTATGAATTCATTAATATTCTATTTGTTTGGAAAGAATGCAGTTACTTACCTCCTCAAAATATTGAATATAAATAACAAGTAGCTGTTTAAAGCACCCATGTGGAACTATTTTAAAAGTTTCATCCATTAGGAATCTTCTATTCTGTGGAGGTATGTTTTCTTTTATTCCACTTATTATTTTTAAAGAGGAAAATATGCAAAAAGCTTGTTTTTCCTCCTCGAATATACAAGCGGTAAAGAATGGCAGTGGATTTGACATATCCTTGGTTAGACCAAAAGAAGTCCACACATGCTCAAAATTGAATGCCTCTATAACTTGCACTGGAAGTTGAGGTGAAGTAATGAAGGTTTGGCTAGCGATATATTGTAAGCCGCGTCGAATTTTGCCAAACTCAATGTTTTTTGTATCTTCTGGGAACCTACAAAATAATTAATCTATATATATAAAGCTATCAGTAAGAAAACTGGGAATCAACGCACAGCCAAAACTACTGGTTAACAATATTAATATGCATTTCTATTACATTCTTATAACTTTAAACTGATTTGCTAAGATTTATTGGGGCTCCCCAAGTGGCCCCAATCGCTTCCAATTGGAAAAAGGAAAATTTTCCTTTCAAAAATTCTGGACTCTAAACCATTTAACCAATCGAGTCCGTGTTTTCGCCTAAAAATAGTTTAAGACATTATACATGTTTCAAAAATTTGACCGCTAAGATTTAAGGCTTTTTACTATTTTTAACAGCCCTTCTAAAATTACAATTTAGCCAAAAATCTCTTCAAACGTCGAAAAATGGTACTTCTAAACTGAATATCGAAAATTCCTTCGGTAAAGTTTTTCCTTAAACCTTAACGATTCATTTGATGGTTTTACCAAAGTTATAGCTATCTTTTAAACAGAGAAACTAAGCAAAAAGTCGACCTATTATCGAATTCAAGTGTTTCCATAATGCTGCCTGCATATTGCTATCTCTCTCTGCATTTTCATACAAATTGTCAACAAATGATTCCGTCTCCCTCCCTCTCCCTCTGCCTTGCATTTCCCTGCGCTTCCTTAAAAATATAAAATGAGCTTTAATACGGTTTTAATTTCTGTAGACTTTAGTTTGTAGTTATTGGTGACCAATCCCTCACCAAAGTGCCCCAAACTCATTCAATTAGAAAATTAAATCCTGTACGCTAAACCGTTAAACCAATTGATACTAAAAAATAGTTAAAAACATAATAAAAGTTTAAAAAATATGACGGCTTCAATTTTTAACTTTTTACTATTTTTAGTACCCGATTTAAAAGTAGCCGATGTTGCACACGCTTGCAACTATATATCTCCATCTCCTTTCCACCCCCTGACTCTGCTTTATGATTGTCATTTTTTTCTTCGAAAACCCATTACAAAAAACAAGAGAGAACGCTATAGTCGGGTTGTTGTCCCGACTATCTAATACCCGTCACTCAGCTAAAGGGAGTGCGAACGCTGTGTCGGGTTGGTGTCCCGACTAATAATCGTAACTCAGCTAAAGGGAGTGCGAGGGAGATAGATATATAATTTTTGATTGCGTATAACTTTTTAATGAATGGTCCGATTTGAAAAATGTCTTCTACATTTCGATAGGTATAAATATACACAACAAAATTGCATTTATACTTCTCGGAAATCTTTAAAGATGTGGGCGCAGGACCCATTTTAAAATCGTTAGTGGGCGATTGTGGGCGTTAGAGGGGGCGTGGCGCTCGGCTAAAATAAACTTGCGCTGCGTAGGAAGCCAAAGAATATGTGTGGGAAATCTCAACCTTCTAGCTTTTGTAGTTTCTGAGATCTCAGCGTTCATACAGACGGACAGACAGACAGACGGACAGACGGACAGACGGACATGGCTAGATCGACTCGGCTAGTGACCCTGATCAAGAATATATATACTTTATGGGGTCGGAAACGCTTCCTTCTAGCTGTTACATACTTTTGCACGAATCTAGTATACCCTTTTACTCTACGAGTAACGGGTATAATAATTCAAGTTGGTATCAATATATTTATATTTATTTTACTAGGTGATAGAACGGCCGGTGTTTTTGCCCAAACTTTACCTAAAGTAGGAGATGGAGATTATCCAACTGTTGATGGAAAAATAATAACTTCATCAAGTTTAGGTACAGTTGTTAACACTTTGGAAGAACTTACATCAACAAATTTTCCAGATATTTCAAATATTGTTCACAAGTCATTGGACTGGCTATCAGAAAGAGCAATATTAGCTTCAAGAAATGACAGAGCTGCTTCAATAAATAATCATCTTTCAAAATCATTTAACGGTGAGGAAGTTACATACAAACCAGTTGACACTGTTACTGAGGTAGAAGATGCTGTGCATTATCCTACTGAATTTCTTAACATGCCGAATCCAGCAGGATTGCCTTTGCACGTTCTTACGCAAAAAATTGGTACACCAATAATGTTGCTAAGAAACTTAAGTCCCCCAAGGTTATGCAATGGAACGAGATTGCAAGTTAAAGCTCTTCACAAATTTGTTATTGAAGCCGTTATTTTTACCGGCTGTGCCAAAGGAGAGACAGTATTCATACCAAGAATTCCTCTAACGTCATCCAACTTACCATTTGAGTTTAAACGTCTACAGTTTCCTGTAAAGGTCTGTTTTGCCATTACAATAAATAAGACACAAGGGCAGACTTTGAAAGTAGCTGGATTAGATCTTAGGGACGATTGTTTTTCCCATGGACAATTTTATGTGGCCTGTTCAAGAGTTAGCTCAGCAAAGAGCTTAATCATGTTGTTTACAGAGAGGTTTTAAAATAACTTTTAAAAATATTTGAACTTATATTGTGGACTAGGCCTATTTAGGGGAAACCACGTTAAAAAAAACGCGCCGAATCCTCTACCTCCGGGTGGTGTGGAAATGAGGGTTAATACAAGTTTCATCCAAAACTACAAATAAATTTAAGCTAACTTCTAAAATGCAAAATTATATAATTCTACTGCAAACTATTTCATATGAAAAGTAGCTTCAGATATTTGGGTTATCCGCAAGCGAAGCTGCGGGCACCCTGCTAGTATTTTATAAAGTTGCATAAGCACAATATCAATAAATACCTTTCGCAGGTATTACGATACGCTGATCGAATGCAACTGATTGCACTATTTTCTGCTCCTAGAACGCCATTTACGTTAGAACATTGTTGTTTCATATCATTTAGAGCCATTATTTTTAAATACGCCTCTTCCTCGTTTTCATGGTTATGTTCAATAAATTTTGTAGGCAGTTCGCAGGTACCGTTTTCCAAAAGATTTAACCGAGCGCGGCAAGTTTTTTTCCGGCATTCTAGTTTTGTTATATTATTATAACTCGATTTTTTCATATACAA
Source organism: Drosophila takahashii (assembly GCF_030179915.1). NCBI lineage: Eukaryota > Metazoa > Arthropoda > Insecta > Diptera > Drosophilidae > Drosophila > Drosophila takahashii. The sequence goes on from NC_091683.1 coordinate 26,011,668, forward strand.
CATTTTTTGCTCTCTAATATAAAACAAATGGCCAGTTCGGCGTAGACCTATAATTCTCTCGCACTCCATAGTTCACGTACACGTCGCGCAATGTAAATAAGCGAACTGAGCGACTTACTAGTAAACCAAGGCTAGGTTATGATGTGATAGCTGTCAGGCGTTGCCTGGCACACTTAGACCTATTTTCTGTCAAACAAGAAAAATGAAATAAGTCCCCAAAAATTGGGTTTGGGGACTTATTTCATATCCACTTTTGGGAACTTATTGCATATGAAATAAGTCCCCAATTTTTTTCCCCCAAAAAATGAAATACTTCCCCAAAATGACATCCAAAATCGTTGTTGTTGTCCCCATACAAATTTTTGGGGACTTTTTTCACTTATTTTTTGGGGACTTATTTCTTGGGGACTTATTTCTTGGGGACTTATTTCTTGGGGACTTATATCGCAGAGCCGGAATAGCCACATTACTATTACATTCATATTTTGGATAAACTTCCGTTTAGCTCCTACCCCCAATTTTTTTCAAACTTTCCATATTGACGCGTTACGGGAAAAATAGCCAAAGTTGGCGCAAATAACGGGATCTTGAAAAATAACGGTAAAAATCGTAAAATTTTCGGTTTCTTGCAGTTTTTTCGGAAAATAAAAGAAAAATCAAAAAATGTTTTAGACAAAAACAGAAGATATTTATAAAACGGATCTTTTGTGTATTAATCATTTTCTTCGTAAACATAAAGGTTTTCGAGGCAAAACTAAAAGAAGTATTTTAAATTGGGTGTGAACATTTTAAAATACTACAATATCCCGCCATAAAATGGCGACAGATAGTTTTCGATTAGTCGATAACAGCTTTTTACCTTCTACTCTAGTGATGGACCTATTTTGCCTTTTTATTCGATGTATCGTGTTCATGCTCCTCGAAAAAAGGAAATGGAACGGATGACCTGAATGAAAGCTGGATAAGCTTTTAAAAAAAGTAGTAAGGTACTGGGCAAGGAAAACGCGGCGATTTTTGTTTAAAAAAGTTTTTGCCTGCAACTTTATAAATGATTTATATGTATATTTTGTTAATAAATTTTATTTCCGTTGTATAATTTGTATTTTATTTTGTTTTCTAAATGTTATATTTAACTACGAGAACTGAAATGCTCTTCCTAAAAAATGTAATGCCATTCTCGTGCTTAGGTAGTATCATCGCTAATACATCGAGAGACATCGATATAAATTTTGACACACCGATATAACATGAAGCTTTCGTGCGATATATCGGGCAAAATGACGCAAGTGTGCTCCAAGGGTTTTTATTTTCAAACATTGTGAAAAATATTCTTATTTAGCGTTTTTAACGAAAACTATTAGTTTTACAGAAAAAATGTATAAAACATAAAATACTCATTTATTTAATAGCTTTCATTTCTCCTAATATATATCCTTTCGAATATATTTAAGAAAAACAGTTTTTACAATTATTTTCCATGATCCCGTTATTTGCGCCAACTTTGACTATTTTTCCAATAATCAGGACCCCAAATAACGTGGATTTTGAAAGTTTGAACGAAATCGGGGGTTGGAGCTAAACGGAAGTTCACCCTAGCTCTCCAATAACCAATATGATAATTTTGGTTAAGATTTATGAAGTTAGAGGAAACATTTTTTTTCATTTATTTTTCACCTTGATTAGAATAATATTAATAATAAGAAAGGCAGGTGGAAGGGGATGCCGTGAATCAAATTGTTTAAACATTTTCATTTGTTTAAACAATATGAGGCGCGTGTAAGGAATAGCAAGAGAATCAATTGATTTGAATACTTCGTTTTTTTTTAATACTTTCAATGATATTTGAATTTTAAAACACAAATATTTGTAAGAATATGTTTTTAATCTATTGTGGAAATGTAAATGAAATATTCTTTAAGCAAATGGATATCAGTATTATCATGAATTTGAATCTAAGCAATTCTCACTTCCTTAGGGCCGGGTTCTCAAGTGCCGGCTAACATTTCTCGAACAGATAAAGTCCCTGCTAAGGCATTTTGGCTTTCTCGTGCATCAATGTGAGAGGTAACTTTGACACGGACTCGGAGTCTCTGTTAAGCGTTTTCGGCTCGATAGAATGACAGCTGATTTTCCAAAGCCAACTAAGAAGAAGAAACGAAATTACAGCTGACTTTTCTTTTGAATTAATGATGAAATAATCGAAGCACGCCTTTTTTTGCGCTTTACAGCACAATTCGTGCGTTAACAGCATTGTTTCTGGTTTAGATAAATTAAAGCAGTCGAGAAAGCGGATTTGCCTTTACGAACAGTTTATCGGGTCTTTAAGTTTTTCGAACAGATAGCTATCAGGGACTGTGTCAGGGACTCGAGAAACCGGCCCTAAGAGAGCTCTTTTCGGTAGGGACCGAAAAAGCGGAGATCCAATTCATTTATACCAATCCCTGAGTGGGACAATCGCAGCCGGCGGGCGGTGGCTAATGGGTTCCCTTAAGGGAAGCTAAGCAGATTCTGTGAAATATAGTTAAGTGAATAAATTGTCATAATATGAATATGGAGTAACTTACCTTTTAGAGGGGGAGGGAACATGTAGTCGGGGTAGTCGGGAACATCTACGGCTGCTACGGTTTGGTGGGAGCGCTGAGGCTTTGGATTTACTGTCCTAATAATAATTTGGAATGGAAAGATCTCAGTAAAATTTTTTATGAAAAGGAGGAAAAAGTGGCTAAAATTGTCATTTTCAAAAAATCATAAAAAATACAAGGAAAAATATTTTGAAATTTTTGGTTTTTGCAGTTATTATTAATTTTGCTTGGGGAAAATCTTTGCATCAACAAATTTTTGTTTTAAGCCCCGGAAAAAAAGTTTAAAATTTGACTTGAATTGCCCATAACAATACCCTATCAAAAGATATTCGCTATAGGGCTCCGCTGATTTAAGGGAGACTTTTTGCTTTTTTGCCCCACTGTGCAGCGGGGTAATCTAAAAGTAGAATTTTGAAACTCCAAAATAATTCCATTATATTTTCTCAAAAAGCTCGTAGAGGTTGTGCTAACATTCACGGTACATGGGCAGATTGGGGATCGTTCTAAGAACGTTTCGTGAATATTTCATGAAAATTAAACCCACAGTTTTTGTGAAAATTTGTTTACAGTGTGGGGGTTAAATGGTCAAATTTTGAAATTGGCCGTTTCCCGCTGACCGCGCTAACGAGACCCCTTTCACCCATGACATCAACAATGTAAATATCCATATATTTTCTATCCAAACTTTACTTAATTAATACAGCTCTTACAGAAATTGTGCCAACTTGCACGGTATATCATTAAAAGGGGCATAATTTTAAGTAATTTCTGAATTAATTTCTGCGAAATCAAACCCACTCCAAGACTTTTTATACCCTTGCAGAAGGTATTATGATTTCAGTCAGAAGTTTGAAACGCAGTGAAGGAGACGTTTCCGACCCCATAAAGTATATATATTCTTGATCGGCATCACAAGACGAGTCGATCTAGCCATGTCCGTCTGTCCGTCCGTCTGTCTGTTTCTACGCAAACTAGTCTCTCAGTTTTTGAGCTATCGGGACGAAACTTTCGCAAATGTCTTCTTTCTATTGCAGGTAGTATATATGTCGGAACCGACCGGATCGGACAACTATATCTTATAGCTCCCATAGGAAGGAAACGTTAAAAAATTCTAGCTTCGGTGTTTTTTCAAATATTACCTTCTACTCTTGGGAATATTATTTTTTATATATTTCTGAATTTCGAATTAAATATTTAAAAAATCGGATCGGATATTGCTGCCGTAGGAACGGTCGAAAAATTAAATGGAAATTATTAGGAAAAAAATGTATTATTATTTTTATTAAATTCTCTTCTACTCTGGGTTATGACTATTTTTAAATATTTCCAAATTTCGATTTTAATTTTAAAAAGATCGAACTACTTTATCATATAGCTGCCATAGAAACGATTAAAGTGAAATAATAGAAAATTTAATATATTTGCGATTTTTAAATTAATAGAATGATCAGCAGGGGTATATAAGCTTGCCGAAGCTAGCTTCTTTTCTTGTTTAATATGGCTTTTCCCACCCAGTCACACTGCCCAGCCAGCGAGTATAGCCAAGACATTTATAAAAAAGGGTAATTATATCGTTTTTGTTTCAACTAGCAACTTTTTAGCGCCCTCATCGAAAAACTATATATATTATATAGAAAATTCTCAATGTGATATGTATGCACGCCTAATTGGACCCCTCCTGGCTTCCAAAGTAACAGGGATTGTTTTCAGCAGTATGAAAACTCCAAAATCGCAACCAAAAAAATTATAATAATTCTCCAAACTCAATAAAATGTTAATTTCTACCATAGCACTAGCTCAATTTGTGTATCTTGAAATGTAAAGAGCTCGAAAATATAAATACCGCGCCAAAAAATACTATCGTTTTAGCAAGTACAGCAACCCTTCCTATTTGCAGCTGGTCACGGCAAAATCAAATGTTATCGAAAAGAGCAGATTTCATACAGCCTGAGCATCTCTGTGTCAAACTCCGACAAGTCAAACACCGACAAGTCACTCGTTCTCGAGCAGCTGAACAGAACGCATCGGTGGAACGCATCAGAGTAGTCAACTAGCGACAGTATACGAAGGACAGAAAGATTGCGTCTTGGCTTCGGTGACTGTTGGTAGCAGATCAGTACTTTGTGGTTAACACCACCGCTTTCTGAAAGTCTTTCATGGACCATCCCTCGAAGTTCTTCTCCTTTAGTTCCGTCGTGAACTCCTCGTGTTCACGTCCTGGACAATCACCCGGGGATTGGCTGCCAGACTCGCCGAGACTGGCGAATTCCCCTACCTCGTTTAGATCGGCAGTAAAGGCGGTGTGGTCGGTGGGCGCAAAGGAGCTGGATGAAACGGATTATCGGCTGCTAGAGGGAGAGATGTCTTGGGATTGGTGCTCCTTTCTGACGCGCGACCCCGGCAGTGAGTAAAACGAGTCGAAGAAGGACTTCTGGGCGAGTGAGGATGCGTCTTATGTCATGTTCTAATGTCTTTGCTAGCCCGCTTCTAAGCCATGCCCGCATTAATTTCTTCCATGGCAGAATGGTTACAGGAGCATGTCAAGCAAATGTCAAATTGTATTGGTAATACTATATATAAGCGGACTCACCCCCGAAATTCGCGAAAAAATTATCGATGGACCGCGATTTCTTAAGAATTTACGTGCAAAAAGAACTTGGCGGTCGGCCATGGTTCTCTTGGAATGGAAATTTAAAGTTCCCGGTTTTGCTATAAAAACAAGTATGATTTTCTAACGTTTGCTATAAAAGTGAATGAATATATGTAGGGGAGAGTGGGGGAATTTCGTCACAGGGGCAATTTCGTCACCTGCAATATCTCGGAATCCATAAGTCGTAAAAATATATAATTTTTTTGTTTTAGTCCTTCAAGACGGCCAGACACAACCAATGCATTTGTTTTGCACAGAAGGCCAAGATAATTAAGCTATAATATTAAATGTGTTTTAACAGTTCAAAAGCTACATTTAGTTCTCGACGAAATTTTTTCTGTATGCCACAATTCAAAAGGAATAAGATACACGATTTTTTATATAATACACAGTGCTATAATGTGCATTTCTGCGTCAGTGATTTTTAACTTCGCGCCTAATTTCGCAAGAAAAATAATTATTTCTAAAAAAGTACGGTCTGGGGAAATTTCGCCACCCTACGGTAAGGGTAAATTCGCACCTATTTTAAATACATATTTTTATATTTGACGAGCTGGCTAACGAACAGACTACCAGCAGCAGCAACAAATATAGGACGTCAACAAAAATGGTACGCTTGATCAGTGTAGCATATTTTCAGGCGTTAAACTCCCTACATTTTTCAGGTGACGAAATTTCCCCAGTTGTGTGGTGATTTTACCCCCCTGTGTGGTGAGATTGCCCCAGTATATTGGTTTTACATTTTATTTTTTTATAAATCACCAAGCTAATTAAAAAAATAGGGGAATGTCACATTTTAAAGCTTGGTGCTAACCGCATTCAACAATAAAAATAGAAATATGATAACGTGTCTCAAGATGGACAAAAAATAGCTTTGAAAAAATGCTGACGAAATTCCCCCCCTCTCCCCTACACTTTTGCCTTTTTGTCAAAATAAGACTAATTTAAAATTACAAAAATCTGTTAATTTGATATTAAAAGGGATGCTCGATGCACAGCGATTTCTTAAGAACTCTCATAGCCATGGATGACCACATGTGTATTTTTATTATGATAATCAGAAGAAATCGCAGTCCAAGGGGTATTATATATTTCAACCTTTCTTTAAGTCTTTCACCCAAAAGCAAACGTCTAGATAGAATTTGTTTTTCTCAGCGACACAAGAATCCTTATTCAGCAACAACTACTTGTTTAATACTGCAGATGAAAAACTGCGGCGCAGTTCTTCTTCTACTTTCTTTTTTAAATGCACAAAAATAGTGGGGGTCCTTGGATGGCTACACAGAGAAAAAAACGGAACAATACCAGATTGATATTGTCTCCTCAATTTGTACATATCAATTTTTCCATATAAATGTAATACGAATTCATACCAATATGATACGAAATCATAACAATTACCCATGTTGATATGAATCCGTAACATATTAATATGAATACTTCAAAGATTGATATGATTTTCATATCAAAAGGGGCATCGAAAAGTCTTCGAAAAAATAGTATGGCTGTAAAGTTGTATTTTTGTTGTATTTCTGGTATACAATGGTATTATAACGCTTTATATGCTGTGGTCACACTTACAAGTTGAGCATGCTTTAACGAGCTAATTTTACATTCAAGTTTAGCTAATATACTCGCGTGTAACTTGTCGCGATGGCCCAATAGGTAACGCATCCGACTCTGATGCGAGAGGACCCCGGTTCAAAACCGGCTAAGGCAGAGAAAGTACAAAGTTTTTAAGGCTCATAATTAACATTTCCTTAACAATATTAAGAACAAAATTGTGGTAAAAAGTTAATATGATAAGATTACTAATAAAAAAAAAAGTTGTGTTGTGTTGTGAGCGGGAATTGAACCCCGTTCCCCCGAGCACAAAATAATATCAGGACCTAGCACCTTGGCCTCTGAGCCATGCCCACATTTTTTTTCGTGGCAGAATGCTCCTCTGAGTTAGAGAAAATACAATACAAAATTTTGTCAATCTTGTATGAAAAATACCTTATTAATATGTTCGAAAATACCAATTTGGTATGTTCGAAAATATCATTTTGGTATGGCCTCATATTGGCCGAAATTGATATGAAAAAATATCCGAATGATGACCAGTTTTGGTATTTTTTTTTCTCTGTGTATGATCGTTCCTGGACGTCACTAAAATCTCGATACAGCATTGTGATAATAATCATATGTCCTTTATAGACCACGCTCCACTCATAACATGATTATTTGCATACGTTTTTTCAGTAGACAAAAAATACAATTAAAAAAATGTTACAAAATTCTACACCTTTTTTATAGGAACTCATTTAAGCAATTAAATAATTTTATATTTACTCGTTCGGCCCCCTTTAGCAAATATTTAATATCTACACGAAAGTTTTCTGTTGTAGCGTGCCGAACGAAAAAATTTTAGGTAGCGTACTTATTTGGTCGCATCTAAAATCATTTTTCGTCACAAAAGTTGATATTAGAACTTTTGTACGTTGAAGGTGCGATCGTCACTAGTTTTTTACCTCGTTAAGAGTTGTTTTTTTTTTGATATCAGAAGTTTTTGTTTGTTTACTTTTGCTCTCATAGGTGCTAATATTAACATTTAAATTTAAATTGGTCATAAATCATAATTTTTAAACTATTGTATTTTAATGAATTAATTTTAAAAGGGCGTTGAAGTATTTCAAAATACCTTTTTAACGAGGTATAGGCAGTGTTGGGAAAGGTACTGTGTTTTTTTACCTAGGTAAGGTAAAAGGTATTGTCAAAAATAAATACCTAGGTAAGGTAAAGGTACTTAAATTTCCCAGTACCTAGGTAAAGGTAAAAGGTATTTATAAGGTATTTTTTATTTTTTATAATTTTTTTGTTTTGTTCAATGTAATCATTTAAACTTAAAATAAGACTAGTTTTCAGTTTTTAGTCGTCTTAATCAAACAATATCTTTTCATTTCATTTAAATTTAAATGTTTTAATTTTGTGCATATATTTTTAAACGACGCGGCATGAATAATTTTATGCACGTATCACTTCATTAATGTATTTATGAAACCCTCATGTACATATTTGTAAATTGATGTAGTGATGGGAACATACATACGTGCACAAAATTATATAAAAACGAGGACGGAAGCTAACTTCGGCAAGCCGAAGTTTTAATACCCTTGCAGATTTTACGAATTAAAACTTGACTAGACTAGCAACATGCATTAATAAACAACAAAATATTTTATAATTGAAAAAATAAAATTTTAAAATTTTTCACCCTATTGTTCCTATGGGAGCTATAGGATATAGACGCCCGATCGGCACGCGCGTTTACCCTAATGAAGGTACGCACAAAAAAATACGATTTGGAAAGTTTCATGGGAATAGCTAATATTTTGCGCGAAATATCCTGAAAAACGTCAAATTTTGCCCGATTTCATCCTATTGTTCCTATGGGAGCTATAAGATATAGACGTCCGATCGGCACGCGCTTTTACCCTGATCAAGGTACGCACAAAAAAGTACGATTTGGAAAGATTCATGCCAATAGCTCTTACACTGAGCGAAATATCTTCATTTTTGTGAAAGCTATATCCGATTGTTCCTATGGGAGCTATAGGATATAGACGTCCGATCGGGTCGGCTTTCAAACTTGATCTGCGTACACATGTTTTAGGACGACTGTGAAAGTTTCAAGGCGCTAGCTTTTAAACTGAGCTCGCAAACGGTATTGAAACAGACGGACAGACGGACATGGCTATATCGACTCCCCTATTGATCCTGATCAAGAATATATATACTTTATGGGGTCGGAAACGTCTCCTTCACTGCGTTACAAACTTCTGACCAAAATTATAATACCCTCTGCAAGGGTATAAAAAACTGCGATTAGTTTTAACTTCACAAAACAAACAATAGAACGGCTGAATTATTAATGCTGCGTTCCGACTATTACAATTCTGAAACGAAACGATACAATGAAACGATACTACAGTGTCGCAGTCAGATTTGGCTATTTTAAATCAGAGCAATGTTTAATACCTATGTAAGTACCTTAATAATTCCAAAGGTATATAAAAATAAATACCTAGGTAAGGTAAAAGGTACTCAATTATTTGTATACCTAGGTAAGGTAAAAGGTATCACTAAATTGTACCTAGGTACGTACCTAGGTAAAAGTATCTAGGTATGTCCCAACACTGGGTATAGCACATGTCTGTACCTTTAGTAGTGTAGAACTTACAAACAAACGAAATTATTTTTAGCTTTTTATACCCTTGTAGAGGGTATTATAATTTCAGTCAGATGTTTGCAACGCAGTGAAGGAGACGTTTCCGACCACATAAAGTATATATATTCTTGATCAGCACCAATAGCCGAGTCTATCTAGCCATGTCCGTCTGTCCGTCTGTCCGTTTCTATGCGAACTAGTCTCTCAGTTTTAAAGCTATCGCGATGAAACTTTACCGAAAGTCTTCTTTCTATTGCAGGTAGTACATATGTCGGAGCCGGATCGGACCACTATATCTTAAGCTCCCATAGGAAAATTCAAACAAATATAAGAAAATTCATTATAATTGTAGGAAGTAGGCGTTTTGATTCTTGACTACTTAAAAACAAAATTGAAATTCCTGGAACAGCACCGAGTAAGCATTACTTTATCTACAAGGGTATATAAGCTTCGGCTGGCCGAAGGTAGCTTCCTTTCTTGTTTCCCGCTAAAGTAGCGGCTTTTTCCAAAAGTCGTAGAACAAAAGATTCCTATATGGAACTCTTAAGTGCAAATTTACTGATTCCATGACCCTAAAATACAGTTCGGATACCCTCACACAAAATTCAATACTCAGGGAGCGTTAATTGTTCGAGCTGGCAAAAGTGGCTATTTTCGTATAAAAATAACTTTTAAACGTGACTTTTTACAGTAATGTGTTATATACCAAAATTTAAGGAATCTCAAGGGCTATACAGTTTAAAGTTTTACAGAAAATCGTTAGAGCCGTTTTTGAGAAAAATAAAAAAAAGCTAAAAAAAAAGTTTTAAAAAATTGTCTTTTGTTCATATCTTTTAACCTATTACATTTACACAAACTGCATATAGAAGGCGTTTATAGCATTTAAAAATACCTTTCAAACGAGATGCAGGACAAGTCTGTAGCTTTAGTAGTATAGTTACGGTATTCCGAATTTCCCGCTAAACTAGCGAGTTTTTCTAGAAGTGGTAGAACAAAAGTTTTTTATATCGATATGATGAACGTCATATCAAATTTTCAAAACTTAAAAAACATGTTTTGTACAAACTGACAAACAGAATTAAATTTTAATTTTGGGAAGACGTAGAAAATCTTATTTTGGCTCTAACTTTTGAACGGAGCATCGGATTTTATCATATGACCCCTCATTCGACTGGTATTTTCAATAGGAACACAATTAAAACATTGCGAGGGGGCATTTATCCCCGCCGGCCCCAACAGCTTTAAATTTCGAAATTTGCACTTTTTTACTTTCACCGCTCTCTCTCCCAAGTCAATTGATTTTCTTAAAGTCTTGGTATGCAATCTTTTAAGTTTTTGTAATACCTTTCGATTGGTGTACTACTCATTACGATCGGACTATCACAGCAGATTTTCCATTTTGCGGCTATATAATGTAGTCGCCTTCGCACACTCTCCTGGTGCGCTTCGTCACTACATGGACTGCCGTCCATAGTGATATACATTTCATAATGCACAATTATAAATTACAATCTTTGTCCATGACCTGCGCAATGCTTAGCTAGCAGTTTTCGTCGATGTGAGTACTAGTCAGTACGCTGCAAAGAATAACAAATTTAATATTTGCCTGTGTTTGTGCAGAAGCAGGGTGTCAATAATAACTTAAAAATGGAAGGAAAAATTAAAAAAAAAAAGGACGGAAGCTAACTTCTTCAAGCCGAAGTTTTAATACCCTTTCAGATTTCACAAATTAAAATTTGACTACAACATAAATTAATGAACAACAAAATTGTTCATAATTAAAAAAAATTGTTCCTATGGGAGCTATAGGATATAGCCATCTGATCGGAACGCGCTTGATCAAGGTATGCACAAAAAATACTATTTAGAAAGATTCATGTCAAAAGCTTGAACACTGCGCGAAATATCTTTGAAAATATTAAAGGGTAAACTTCCGTTTAGCTCCTACCCCCAATTTTTTTCAAACTTTCCATATTGACGCGTTACGGGAAAAATAGCCAAAGTTGGCGCAAATAACGGGATCTTGAAAAATAACGGTAAAAATCGTAAAATTTTCGGTTTCTTGCAGTTTTTTCGGAAAATAAAAGAAAAATCAAAAAATGTTTTAGACAAAAACAGAAGATATTTATAAAACGGATCTTTTGTGTATTAATCATTTTTTTCGTAAACATAAAGGTTTTCGAGGCAAAACTAAAAGAAGTATTTTAAATTGGGTGTGAACATTTTAAAATACTACAATATCCCGCCATAAAATGGCGACAGATAGTTTTCGATTAGTCGATAACAGCTTTTTACCTTCTACTCTAGTGATGGACCTATTTTGCCTTTTTATTCGATGTATCGTGTTCATGCTCCTCGAAAAAAGGAAATGGAACGGATGACCTGAATGAAAGCTGGATAAGCTTTTAAGGAAAGTAGTAAGGTACGGGCGAGGAAAGCGCCGCAGGCAAAAATTTTTTTAAACAAAAATCGCGGCGATTTTTATCAAAAAAATTTTTGCTTGCGACTTTAACAGGTTGGCTGATAAGTCCCCGGTCTAACAAAGAAAAAAATTTTTTTTTGTCAAAATTCGATTTTATTATTCAACATAGATCCCTTCAAGAGCGATACAACGATTATAGCGACCTTCCAATTTTTTGATACCATTTTGGTAGTACTCCTTCGGTTTTGCCTCAAAATAGGCCTCAGTTTCGGCGATCACCTCATCATTGCTGCCAAATTTTTTCCCTGCGAGCATCCTTTTGAGGTCTGAGAACAAGAAAAAGTCGCTGGGGGCCAGATCTGGAGAATATGGTGGGTGGGGAAGCAATTCGAAGCCCAATTCATGAATTTTTGCCATCGTTCTCAATGACTTGTGGCACGGTGCGTTGTCTTGGTGGAACAACACTTTTTTCTTCTGCATATGGGGCCGTTTTGCCGCGATTTCGAACTTCAAACGCTCCAATAACGCCATATAATAGTCACTGTTGATGGTTTTTCCCTTATCAAGATAATCGATAAATATTATTCCACGCGCATCCCAAAAAACAGAGGCCATTACTTTGCCAGCGGACTTTTGAGTCTTTCCACGCTTCGGAGTCGGTTCACCGGTCGCTGTCCACTCAGCCGACTGTCTATTGGACTCAGGAGTGTAGTGATGGAGAAATGTTTCATCCATTGTCACATATCGACGCAAAAACTCGGGTGTATTACGAGTTAACAGCTGCAAACACCGCTCAGAATCATCAACACGTTGTTGTTTTTGGTCAAATGTGAGCTCGCGCGGCACCCATTTTGCACAGAGCTTCCGCATATCCAAATGTTGATGAATGATATGACCAGCTCGTTCCTTTGATATCTTTAAGCCCTCTGCTATCTCGATCAACTTTATTTTTCGGTCATTCAAAATCATTTTGTGGATTTTTTTGATGTTTTCGACGGTAACCACCTCTTTCGGGCGTCCACTGCGTTCACCGTCCTCCGTGCTCATTTCACCACGCTTGAATTTAGCATACCAATCAATTATTGTGGATTTCCCTGGGGCAGACTCCGGAAACTCAGTATCAAGCCAAGTTTTCGCTTCCACGGTATTTTTTCCCTTCAGAAAACAGTATTTTATCAAAACACGAAATTCCTTTTTTTCCATTTTTTTCACCATAACCAAAGTTGCTTCACAAAAGACGCTCTATCTCACAAACTAATTGACTGACAGACGTCAAATTTTGACACGAACCATTTGAAGGTTAGTACTTTATAAAAATAATATGCATTTAATACTAGCGACGCCACCTATGTGTCAGACCGGGGACTTATCAGCCAACCTATTATAAATGATTTATATGTATTTTTTGTTAATACATTTTATTTCCGTTGTATAATTTGTATTTTATTTTGTTTTCTAAATGTTATATTTAACTACGAGAACTGAAATGCTCTTCCTACAAAATGTAATGCCATTCTCGTGCTTAGGTAGTATCATCGCTAATACATCGAGAGACATCGATATAAATTTTGACACACCGATACAACATGAAGCTTTCGTGCGATATATCGGGCAAAATGACGCAAGTGTGCTTCAACGGCTTTTTATAATGAAAAAATATTCTTATTTAGCGTTTTTAACGAAAACTATTAGTTTTGCAGAAAAAATGTATAAAACATAAAATACTCATTTATTTAATAGCTTTCATTTCTCCTAGCTAGCTTTTTGATTAAGTTATTATATTCGAAGATATTTAAGAAAAACAGTTTTTACCGTTATTTTCCATGATCCCGTTATTTGCGCCAACTTTGACTATTTTTCCAATAATCAGGACCCCAAATAACGTGCACAGAGAAAAAAACGGAACAATACCAGATTGATATTGTCTCCTCAATTTGTACATATCAATTTTTCCATATAAATGTAATACGAATTCATACCAATATGATACGAAATCATAACAATTACCCATGTTGATATGAATCCGTAACATATTAATATGAATACTTTAAAGATTGATATGTTTTTCATATCAAATGGGGCATCGAAAAGTCTTCGAAAAAATAGTATGGCTGTAAAGTTGTATTTTTGTTGTATTTCTGGTATACAATGGTATTATAACGCTTTATATGCTGTGGTCACACTTACAAGTTGAGCATGCTTAAACGAGCTAATTTTACATTCAAGTTTAGCTAATATACTCGCGTGTAACTTGTCGCGATGGCCCAATAGGTAACGCATCCGACTCTGATGCGAGAGGACCCCGGTTCAAAACCGGCTAGGGCAGAGAAAGTAAAAAGTTTTTAAGGCGCATAATTAACATTTCCTTAACAATATTAAGAACAAAATTGTGGTAAAAAGTTAATATGATAAGATTACTAATACTACTAATGAGCGGGGTTTGAACCCCGTTCCCCCGAGCACAAAATAATATCAGGACCTAGCACCTTGGCCTCTGAGCCATGCCCACATTTTTTTTTTCGTGGCAGAATGCTTTTCTGAGTTAAAGCCTAGTACTCAGTACGACGAAAACTGCTAGCTAAGCATAGGAGTAAGCGAGAGGCAAATAGGTCGCTAAAGCCCTTAGCCGGGGACTTTTCCCACCTCGGTACTCAGTTGAGCTAAGGAAATAGTAAGAAAATACCACTAAAATACTAGATTTAGCGGATGAATTCCGATGAACGCCTTTAGCCGCAAAACCGGTGTGCCAATAACATATTATAAATAGAATGAAAACCCCAAAAACCAATGGAAAACCGCCTGTAGGAGTTGCTGCGATACATATCGCCATTCTAACAGCAAATTTAAAGCTTGCGACCCAGGTAGGCTCAACGTTCTGTAATATTTTAAAATTGGCGCCAGTTGATTTGTTTGCTGAGAGTAAGACCATGCTACATGCATTGCGGATGAAATCCGAAAACTTCGGTCACACTAAAAGATTAATATTTTTCGACTGGTAAAACTCTTAGCCGAACTGAGTACAAGGCTTAAGCCTAGTACTCAGTACGACGAAAACGGCTAGCTAAGCATAGGAGTAAGCGAGAGGCAAATAGGTAGCTAACGCCTTTAGCCGGGGACTTTTCCCCCCTCGGTACTCAGTTGAGCTAAGGAAATAGTAAGAAAATACCAAATAAATACTAGATTTAGCGGATGAATTCCGATGAACGCCTTTAGCCGCCGACCAAAGATTAAAAAATTTGATCTTTGGCTGTGTTTGTGCAGAAGCGGTGTGCCAATAACAATTTATAAATGGAAGGAAAACCACAAAAACCAATGGAAAACTGCCTGTAGGAGTTGCTGCAATACATATCGCCATTCCAACAGCGAATTTAAAGCTTGCGACCCAGGTCGGCTCAACGTTTTGTAATATTTTAAAATTGGCGCCAGTTAATTTGTTTGCTAAGAGTAAGACCGTGCTACATGCATTGCGGATGAACTTAGAAAACTTCGGTCACACAAAAAGATTAATATTTTTCGACTAGTAAAACTCTTAGCCGAACTGAGTACTACGCTTTAGAGAAAATACAATACAAAATTTTGTAGCAAAATTTGATATGAGATCATAACAATCTTGTATGAAAAATACCTTATTAATATGTTCGAAAATACCAATTTGGTATGTTCGAAAATATCATTTTGGTATGGCCTCATATTGCCCGGTTTCTCGTTTTTTTTTTCTATTATTTAGGCGCCCTTAAACGTGTGGCTTCGACCCACTCCTGCACCAAGAGTCTCATGTTCATCCGACTGCTCTAACCGGGCTATTGTCAAACTATTAATTATAGGCCTATACGGATAATTATGTTGGTGGGGTTTTTTTGATGGGGACTATTGTGCATAGAGGTTATCTGAAAAAAACTTTCCGTCGCTGGACAGAAACATACATACATATACATACATACCTGAAAAAAAAGACAAAAGTTACAACAAAAATTAATACCTGTAAAAAGAAAATATGCGCTGTAGTCAGCAAAGACAAGGACAAGACAAAAATATATCGTATTGCCGTGCACGAGCATGGGTGCTGCGGCCAGCCAAAATTACCCACCTCTCCGCTTGGATTACCATCGCGGTGTCGAGGTTTTGCTTATTGCACTTTTCCCCCCAGAGATGACAAATATTTTTATTTATATTTTAATTGTTTATTATTTCTCAATTTTTTTTTTTTTCTTTTTTTTTTTTTGTTTGTTATAATTTACAAAATTACCAGCAGGTCCCTTCTGGCCTGCAAAGCCCGCTCCGGACTGGTCCTCGCCAACTTCAGGATTGCCTTGTGCAACCAAACCAGCAGCTCCATCTCTTGGGTCTGTCGCTTAAGCAATGTTGACCGGGCTTGCTCAAGGTCCTGTTGTTGTCCCTGTAGTAATCCTTTGAGGCGCTCCTCATAGTTGAGCCGCTGACGGATCAAACTTTTACAGCGCCCAATTTTCTGCCTATTCCTTCGGGTCGGCTCCACCATCCTCAGTTCTAGGATTTCTACCCATAACCGCTGTACGCAGTGAAAGTCTGCACGCATGCTGTCGTGCGACTCCTTGATTTTAAGGGAGGCTACCGTCACGCGGTGATCCCACTCTTGAATAGACCCCCGTAAGGCTTGCACCTGACGGGCGGTCTCGGTAATCTCCTGCAGTTGCTCGAGGGTGGTCGTCATCATGCTGAATGACAGCAGTTCTCTTGTCGAGGGTTATATAGCGGAGTCGCTCTCCCGGATTCCATGTTCCCTGGTCTAATTCCGACGTTCCGAGCTTTTGCCTCTCTTGCACTTTGGACGATCCTCGGATTTCACCCAGGGGGTCAAGCGATATAGAGGTCTTTGGCATGGAATACGCCAACACTCTTCCCACCGACATTTCCCAGCTCGTATAACGCCTTGCCCTTACGCTGGAGTACAACACAGCGAATTCGATTCGGGCCAAGTTTGGCATTGTATCCCTCAGCTTTGTTACTCTGCCGGTAGTTTTTTCGATAGACAACTTGTCCAACGAAAAATTCCACCGGTTTGCTACTGCTCGTTCATGGGTCCTGTTTAGCCCCTGGCTCACTTTTTGTCGGATCAGATCCATTTTATCCGGTAGGCTTATCTCTGGATCTCCAGTCTGGATTCCACCCAGCTTCCTTAAGATTGGGTATGCAGTGCCGTGTGTCACCATTTGTGTACCAAACATGGCATAGTAGGGTTCCATGCCTATTGATTCGTGTCGGCCACTCCTAAGGGTACATTCTATTCGGCTTAACTGGGTATCCCAATTTCGCTGATCCGATGCAATCGTTGCTCGCAAAATTTGGAGCACCGATCGGTTTACCCTCTCCGCTGCATTCGCTTGCGGGGAGTAGAGCCCTGTTCTCACGTGTCGAATACCGTAGCGAGTTATTAGCTCGGCAAACATTTGAGACACAAATTGTTTTCCATTGTCAGAGTGTATGTACTCGGGTACTCCGTATTGATGGAAAATTCGGGTTTCGAGAAATTTGACTACCTCTGACGCCACTGCAGGTCTCATAGGCTGCAGCCAGACAAATTTGGAGAAATGGTCGAGGCATACAAAAATCACTGAGTTCCCAGTTTTGGTTCTTGGATACGGCCCCATAAAGTCGATAAACAACCTTTGACCGGCTCGTTCCGTGACCCTTTGTTCTCCCATGGGTGGTCGGTTATTTTTGTTGGTGGTCTTGCTGATTTTACAGACCTCGCACTCTTTCACTACCTTTTGCACATCTACCGCCATCCCTGGCCAGTAGTAAAACTGTCTTAACTTGGCTAAGGATTTGTGCAAACCCCCATGCCCTGCGGTCATGGCATGATGTGCTCTCCAGACTAGATCAGATCGCAGCTCGGCGGGTACCCAAAGCTTCCATGCTCGAGTTTCATCGACGGCATCGCCCGAGCTGAACCTTATCCGCTTGTATACGAAGCCGTCCGCCGTTTGCATATCCGGGATTTTTCCCTCATTCTGGGTTACTGCGTGCACCAATTTTACATATTCCGGGGATTGGAACGCTGGTGAGTCTAAGTTTATCTGTACGTCTTGTTCTTCCGCCTTCTCTTTCTGCAGTTCGTCCATATGCACTCGCGAGAGAGCATCTGGTACTACGTTAAGTGCTCCTTTCCGATGCTCGATGGTAAAGTCGAATGCTTGCAGCTTCAGACTCCATCGTGCTAATCTGCCGGATAGATCCTTTTGACCCATCAGCCATTTTAGACTAGCATGATCGGTGATCACTTTGAACGGCATTCCTTCTACGTAAGCGCGGAATTTGGTGATGCTGAGAAGGGCGGCATAGCACTCGAGCTCTGTTATGCTATAATTCCGCTGTGCCTTGTTCAGTTTGGCTGACATGTAGGCGATCGGATGTTCGCCGCCTGAGTCATCAGTCTGAAACAAAACTCCTCCTACTCCAGTTGTTGATGCATCGCACTGAATGGTGAAGGGTTTTTTAAAGTCAGGGGTGACAAGTACAGGTGCTGATGCCATGTTCGCTTTTAGCTCTTCAAATGCCTTAATTGCCTCTTCGGACAATTCAAATTTCTTAACGCGGTCTTTCTTCAAACAATCATGAAGAGGTGCCGCTGTTTGGGCATAGTTTTGAATAAACCTCCTGTACCAGCCAGTCATCCCCAAAAACCTCCGCATTTGTTTGGGAGAGCTTGGTTGAGGAAATTCTTGGATTGACTGGATTTTTGAGTCGTCCGTTCGTATGCATCCCCCTCCTACTACATAGCCTAGATATCTAGCCTGGCTATAGCAAAACTTACTTTTGTCGACATTTATTGTCAGTTTTGCACGCTGCAAGCAGTCACTGACCTGGCTCAACATTTCCAGATGTTTTTCAAAAGTAGGTGAACAAACCAGTAGGTCATCGAGGTACACGAATACATTCTCGCGAAGCGACGCCGGTATTACTTTATCCATTAGTCGGCACATTCTTTGCGCTGCATTGCACAGGCCGAACGGCATGACTGTAAATTGATATAGTGGTCTGCCGGGTACTGTAAACGCGGTCTTCTCTCTACTTTTTGTTTCCAAGGGTATTTGCCAAAAAGCGTCTTTTAAATCGATTGCGGAAATATAGTATATTTCCTGTAAACGACTTAACAGACCCTCGATGTGTGGCAATGGGTATGCATCTTTGATAGTCCGGGAATTGACTTTGCGAGCGTCGAGGCAAAGGCGATTTTTCTGGCCTTTCTGGACTAGAGTCACTGGTGAACTCCAGCTGCTGTTGCTCTCTTCGATCACACCTAGACCAAGCATGCGATCAAGCTCGGCATAGACCAGCTTTTGCTTGGCTGGGGAAATCGGATAATGCCGCTGCTTGATCGGCAGGTCCTCGTCGGTTACTTCTATTACATGCTGCTCCAAGCTGGTCTTTCCTAAACCTTTATCCAAACATGATGGGTATGTCTCAATTACTCGCCTCAGCTTACTGTGTTGTTCTGGAGATAGCTGATGAGGCATGTAAGCGGTTTCGGGCTTAGGAGGGTCGTTCATATCCAAGTCTCCAGTCATTAAGTCGTATTCCGGTGGTGCTTCGATGGCTGCAAACTCGGTTCCGCCCTTACCAAGGAATGTTAGGCCAAACGTATCCCAGAAGTTAATTCCGAAATAAAAACGTTGTGTCAGACCTGGTACTATCAAAAATTCCAGATCCTTGGTCTCTCCTTCCCATTCCACGGGTAGGGTTATTGCTCCGACTACTCGAGTTTCGCCGCCACTAGCTGTGCGCACACATTCTTCGCTAAGCTTTCTTATGGGCCGCGTCCGGTTCCTTAAGAAGGCTTCCGCTCCTCTGCCAATGCAATTTGCACTAGCGCCTGTATCCAGTAACGCTAGTATTTCTTCTCCGTCAACTTTAGTCTTGGCAAAGAATCGGTTATCGTTTTGTATGCTTACTACCGTGTCTACTACTTTTTGCTTAAGCTTGCGATATTCTGCTCTGGTGTCATATAGCTTGTGCATCTTTCGTATGTCCCGGGTGGTGTTGTTCGTATCTTCTGAGCCGTGGAAGATACGCTGTCTCGCCAGATCATACTCCCTCTCTCGTTGTTCTAGGCTCTTGTGGGGAGAGATTTGTCTCTACGGGAATGTGACTGCTTTGGTCCGCCCGGCTGTCCCGGTCTGGCCTGACGGACTCCGCGGAAAAGCCGCGGGACTGGTGTCTCCTACCTTCTCACACACTCTACAAGTGGCGTCATGGAATCTAGTAAGGCAGGGATCTTCTTTTGGATGCGTTCTATAAAAATCCGCAGATCTGCCGCATTTATAGCAGACCAATTCGTGGAGTGGTCCTTGGCATCCCTGTCCGTTTCCTAGCCCTGATCGGTTGTCTCTTCGCTTCCGGTTAAATTCTTCCACAGTCACCGCGTCTGGAAAATCCTGCGGCGTTTGAGAATCCTCGAGCTCACTAACCGGCCTGCTTCGCGCGGCCCTGCCGTTACTCCGTAACCAGCGGTCCACTCTAAGTCCTTCCTTCTTCAGATCCGCTAGAGACCTAATTGGGGATGTCAGCAACAAGCTTCCCATCTGGGCATTTAGATTGTCCTTAATGAGCTCAACGAATTTGTCCTCTTCTAGCTTGTTCTGCAATCGGAAATGCAAATTATGCATATCGGATACATAGTCGCTAAAAGATTTGTTTTGTCCTTGTCGCCGTTCCATCAACTCTTTGATCTTCATGAGGTCACTCCCGGATGAAGAAAAAGCGCGTTTCATTTCCGTTGTTAGCGAGTAGTAGTCAAAGTCTAAATCGTCCGCTCGATCCTCCATCAATTGCCAATACCATTTGCTGGCGGCTCCTACCAGTAGGCTATGGAATTCGCGGAAAACTTGGCTCGGCTCTATGCGATAAAGCACTTGTAGCCGTTCAACGCGGAACAAGAAACTTTCAACGGTCATACCGCGGCTGTTTCCGTCAAACTTCAAATTCCATTTGTCTAGCCGAACGCCTTTTGATGCCTGGTATCCGGGGCTCTGGTCATATTCGGGGTGTAGTGGGTAACTTGTGTCCGGGCCGTAATTTCGGGATTGGTGGTGTTGGGAGTTATCGGGGCGCCGGTGATCTCGAAGCCGATGTCTCTGGCTGTTGAGAGTGGCCTGCGATATCGGTTCGAGAGGCGGCGTCTCTTGGAAACACAAAAAGCTGTCAGATGGGTGTGCCGGAAACTGATTCGGTGGTGGTAATACCGGCTGCTCCACCCTCATGGATTGAGCGGAACGCAGTTCCACTACTTGCGCCTTTAATGCTTCTATCTGCGCTTGCATGGCGGCCTGTGTTTCATTGTTCTGTTTAATCACGGATCGCATTATCTGCTCTCTTCTCTCGGCAGCTTCTAAACTGCTCGTCGGGTTGAGCTCATATTGCGGGAGCATACTTGAGCGTCCCTTTGGCTGACCCAGGGGCAAAAGCACTTTCTTCTTTGTCCCTTTCATTTGGGCCAAAGATTCGTTTATCTTGTTTCACTTGTGAGTTCACTTGTGTCTTCACACTTTACACTTGTCTATGTTTAACCAAACGTTCACACGCGCTATCAGCCTAGTACGGCTGACTAAGGATTGCGAATAAAAATCAAAGATAATGAGGGGTGCTGTTTTGCGATTACTAAGTATCTCTTTGGTGAAGAATCCGTCCGATATTTAAGCCCCACAAACAAAAAAACAAATATCCCTAACTAGAGGTATTAGCAGCTTCTACACAACTGGGTTCCACTGAACTAACAGCTCTTCTCCCCTTCTAGTCAGCTTTAACGTTCACAATGGGAACTCGCTGTGCCTAGAAGAAAAGTCTGTCCGAAATCCCCCTCCCGCCAGTCGTCGGAAATCAGGTTATTTGACCGATCATTCTCGGGCTCCACAACCTGCCGCTATCTGACCGATCATTCTCGGGATCCACAGCAGTTTTCCTATTTCTCTGGACTCGAGCCTATCAAACGACCGGACCATCTAGCTCAGTACGTCGTGTAGCGTCGGCCAGAGAAACTAAAATACGTCCCCCGCCCAAATATGTCAAAGGATGCCGTAAAGACTCGAGCCTATCAAACGACCAAACTCTTGGCCTAGTACGTCGTGTAGCGTCGGCTTTACGTTTCCTGTCAGTTCCCCCACCCACCTTTTCTGTCCTGGATCGACAATCGCACAATAGATCCGCACCGCAATGGCTAAATGCGTTACCGTAACGTCTGCGCTCCTGCTCTTTCTGGACTCGAGCCTATCAAACGACCGGGCTTCGCCTAGTACGTCGTGTAGCGTCGGCCAGAAAGCACATCTAAATTGTATTTACGTTAATTTCAAAAAAAAAATGTCAGTCGGCACATAGTCATATAGTATTATAAAAGGACACCTCATAGTCCCTGTTGGAAATTTTCAGTACTTTTCCCCTGAAAGAAACAAAGGCTATCTAAAAAAATATAATAAAAGGTCCTAAAGTCATACCTCTATTCTGAGACAAAGTTCTGATTGAGTGGCCTCTCAATTCTGACTGTCGCAGAAGTTGGGGACTTTCGAATTCAGTCGTTTTAACGTAAAAAAACAAATTAATAAGCACGTGCTAATCTACTTAAAAAAACCCTTGTTCTAACAATAGTCCAATTACTTTTGGCTCTTAAAGATTGAAGCTAAGCCATACCTAGGTTTGCCAATCCAAATACTAGATGTATCTAGGTGGTTGACCCTAATTCCTTGAAGAATATGAAAAATCCTTTCGTTGGGCGCCAATTCTGTTACGTGGGCATATTAGTGCCCCAGTCCCGAGAAGGACTTGGGCCGAGGGAAAGTCATCCGATGTTCAGGCACCAATTTTGCCGGCATAAGCTCGCCGGATGGGGTGGGTTCTTGGTAAGACTTTCTCCTCTCCAACATAACGAGAATAAATATTAAGATGCCTGAAAAATAGTAAGCGTCCATAAAGTCCGTCGGTCATCAGTCTACATTGCCCCACAAGCTCAGCTGTCGCTTGATCGTAACACGATCGGGCAATGTTTCGGCCACAATCCCTCCCCTTCACACATTCGTGTGCCAAATGGATCGTCGCGGGCCGCGCAATACGATCCCCTATTGTCAAGGTTGTTCGTCAAAAGTTATGTTATTATTCTTCACCTACTCCACTTATCGCGTCAGCACCCCCTTTTTGAAAACTTAGCACTTCATGATTTTAAGTACGTTTTCACATTATAATTTTATTGAATGAAATATTGGCTAGTGCCATTTATGAGTAATATTATTATTGAGATTACATATGAATTTAATTCTAATGGACCAACAAAGTTTGTTAGCGGAGAGTATCGAATTTACCACCCGTACAGGGTGCACACGTCAGCAAATTGCTGACTATTCACGACTACAAACGTCGCTCTGAGGGCGCTTGTGATTGTTCATACAAACACAAGGCTGATACTCGCCGCTGAAAAGTCAATGTTTATTATATTATAAAAGATTAACTTAGGTAAAGATATAGTTAAAAATAGTTAGATAATGTATTATTGTGTTTTTTTTTATTACTGTATTATTTTTCTGATTAGTTCATCTGAAGGATGACAAAGGTACTAACCTCTCCCAGAAATTCATTTGAGATGTTTTCAGAATAAACGGTAGCGTTGGGTACCGTGGCACAGACTATGGCCTTTTCTACTTTTGTACAATGTAAAAGTGGGGAAAAATCCAGACGGAAGGTCTCAATGTATAAAAGTTCTAGATCATTTATGGTGATCGGCGAATTCAATTTGGATAAAAGATACTTTACTTTAATGTGGAAATGTGGTTCCTTTCTAAGAGTGACCGCTAGGGCCCTATGGTTAATCATGGTGCACGGATATATATATGTATATATATGATTGATAAAGGAACCGTGTTCCGACAAACTTACCCCTTTACTGGTCCTGGGCGATGAGATCTCGACGCGCTGGATCCTGGGCTTTTTGAAGAAATTAGAAACGTATATATGATTGATAAAGGAACCGTGTTCCGACAAACTTACCCCTTTACTGGTCCTGGGCGATGAGATCTCGACGCGCTGGATCCTGGGCTTTTTGAAGAAATTAGAAACATATATATATACGTGCAAACACTATCGTTAAAACACACAACAAAAAAAAGTCTCGTTCTTAAACACAATCACTTATTATATATATATATATATATGTATGTAGGTATGTATGTTTATGTAGATATGTCGGTATATCCCACGGCGGCACACGCCTTCCTCGATGAGTTGGGTTGCGGGCAGCGGCGTCTCCGATGTCTTGCTCACTTCACTTCGTATCGCTGTTGTTGCACTTGCATTCATAAATGCCTGAGTTCACAATTTGTCTTTTTTATTTTTGTTTCGGTGCACTATTGTTTGCAATTAATACATTTATTGTTTTGGCTTCTTTGCACTGTTTATTGTTTTATTGTTTGCTTTAATTAGACTCGGCATATCGCCTGTTCGAGGGCGTGCTTCTGGTCCCGGCGACCTTGTACAGATCGCTTGTACATCTTGACTACCTTCAGGATGGCCATGAAAACAAATATACCGATGACGATTTTTAGATTATGGTTCACATCCTGAATGTCGTCCTTGTGATCGATTATTTTGACGGTGTTGATCACATTGGCCGTACTGTGGTCCGCTCTGGAATTGGTTCCACCCATGGTGAATTCTTTGCTGGTTGATGGATCGCAAATAGATGCTGGTCCTTAGAAACTATGCCGTAGCAAGACTTCACTTATTGAAATCGTGGGCAGAAAGATTTCTCCCAGGATATGTCTGCGGGCATCAAAACAAAACTCCCTTCCAATGATGGTTGTGGTTCATAAATGGCGAGCAGGACTTCCTTCGAGGACGCTGATTTATTCAGTCACTGACAGGACTTCCTTCGGGATATGTTTGCTGGCTTTTATTGACTTCTTCCAAGGAGCGTTGTGGTGCATCGACGGGCACAGGAGTATCTTCAGGATTCCTGGTCTGGGCTGTCGTCATTGGCGACTTCTGGAATATAGTGTAGTGTAAGCACTATATCAGAGATCAGAGTGAACTCTGTCTGCCTTCTCTATCCGGCAACGGTCTTTTATACCAGTATAGAGCTTTTTCTCGGCTCCCGTGATATTTGGGTTATTTAGGTGTTCCCACCTATGATTTCCCCTACATGCAGCGTCAACGCCCGACTGATGCACTTTGCCTGCTGCCGGTGTATGGTTACCAGTAGGTCGATCGCGGTCGTTGTTCTGACCGTATGCCATGCAAAAGATCGTCAAGCTACACATTCCTTTGCTTGTTTTCGGTGAGTCAATCTGTCGATTGCCCCTCTCCCTTTGCCTTGAGATTCGCTGGTTGTTTTCTACGTGCATCTTTCTTTATCAAATCAAATGAAGAAGAGGGAGTACGTAACAAAATTGATATGAAAAAATACCCGAATGATGACCAGTTTTGGTATTTTTTTTCTCTGTGTGGATTTTGAAAGTTTGAACGAAATCGGGGGTTGGAGCTAAACGGAAGTTCACCCTTAACCCTTATTTCCACACCACCCGGAGGTAGAGGATTCGGCGCGTTTTTTTAAACGTGGTTTCCCCTAAATAGGGCTAGTCCACAATATAAGTTAAAATATTTTTAAAAGTTATTTTAAAACCTCTCTGTAAACAACATTTTTTGTTTGGCCATCAGGAGATAAGATGATTAAGCTCTTTGCTGAGCTAACTCTTGAACAGGCCACATGAAATTGTCCATGGGAAAAACAATCGTCCCTAAGATCTAATCCAGCTACTTTCAAAGTCTGCCCTTGTGTCTTATTTATTGTAATGGCAAAACAGACCTTTACAGGAAACTGTAGACGTTTAAACTCAAATGGTAAGTTGGATGACGTTAGAGGAATTCTTGGTATGAATACTGTCTCTCCTTTGGCACAGCCGGTAAAAATAACGGCTTCAATAACAAATTTGTGAAGAGCTTTAACTTGCAATCTCGTTCCATTGCATAACCTTGGGGGACTTAAGTTTCTTAGCAACATTATTGGTGTACCAATTTTTTGCGTAAGAACGTGCAAAGGCAATCCTGCTGGATTCGGCATGTTAAGAAATTCAGTAGGATAATGCACAGCATCTTCTACCTCAGTAACAGTGTCAACTGGTTTGTATGTAACTTCCTCACCGTTAAATGATTTTGAAAGATGATTATTTATTGAAGCAGCTCTGTCATTTCTTGACGCTAATATTGCTCTTTCTGATAGCCAGTCCAATGACTTGTGAACAATATTTGAAATATCTGGAAAATTTGTTGATGTAAGTTCTTCCAAAGTGTTAACAACTGTACCTAAACTTGATTAAATTATTATTTTTCCATCAACAGTTGGATAATCTCCATCTCCTATTTTAGGTAAAGTTTGGGTAAAAACACCTTCTATGACCTAGTAAAATAAATATAAATATAGTTATACCAACTTTAATTACACTGGTCGACAAAAAAAAAGCCCTGAAAGAATTTTAGCTGTAGATTACTACCTCATACTTGGAAACTTTCCATCACGTCGAAGTTTTGAGAAATCCGTGGTCAAAGTTCCATATTTTCGATTTTTAGGCACTTTTTGCTACTTAATAGTAAGAAATTCCTTCGTAGCCCAGAGCCACAATTTAGCGGAAAAGGTACTTTGAACCTTTAACTTCAAGATTGTCCAATCACAAAGTTGGGCGACCTCTACTTTTTTAGCTACAATGGATTTTGCTGAAGTACTTTTTGTCACTTTTTTTCATCTATAGTAGCCTGATATTTTTAATGTATTGTATGTGTACGGGTCTCAGTTCAACAAGGAAAATATCAGGCTACTATAGATGAAAACAAGAGAGAACGCTATAGTCGGGTGTCCCGACTATCAGATACCCGTTATTCAGCTAAAGAAAGTGCGAAGGAGATGGAGATAAAATCTTTAATCCGCCGTAACTTTTTAACGAATGTTCCGATTTACAAAATTTGTTCTACATTTCGATAGGTATTGATAAACACCATAAAACTGCATTTTTGTACCCGTTACTCGTAGAGTAAAAGGGTATATTGTATTCGTGCAAAAGTATGTAACAGGGAGAAGGAAGCGTTTCCGACCCCATAAAGTATATATATTATTGATCAGGATCACTAGCCGAGTCGATCTAGCCATGTCCGTCTGTCCGTCTGTCCGTCTGTCCGTCTGTCTGTCCGTCTGTCTGTCTGTATGAACGCTGAGATCTCAGAAACTATAAAAGCTAGAAGATTGGCATTTTGAATGCAGATTTTAGGAGTTCCTACGCAGCGCAAGTTTGTTTCAAAATGGTGCCACGCCCCCTCTAACGCCCACAATCGCTTATATACGATTTTAAAAATTTTAATATGTTTGGAACTCCACGAGGAGTTTATGATGGAGCTGAAGGAGAAGAACTTCGAGGGATGGTCCATGAAGGACTTCCAGAAGGCGGTAGTCCTGGCCACAAAGCCCTGGTCAGCCGAAAGCGGCGTCACAATTAATGTGACGCTGGAGGTAAACGACCAGGCGCTGGCCGTTTTGGAAGGCAGAGTGTACGTGAAGTGGTTTTCGTACAGCTGCCGTTCACAGGTGCGCACCTACGCATGTCATAGATGCCTAGGTTTCGACCACAAACTGGTCGACTGCCGGAGCAAAAATCAGGTCTGCCGCCAGTGCGGACAGGACGACCACGTCGCGGCGCAGTGCAGGAACTCGGTGGACTGCCGAAACTGCCGCCATAAGGGGCTACCCTCAGGGCACTTCATGCTCTCTGGTGGCTGCCCAATCTATGGCGCACTGCTAGCGAGGGTGCAAGCTAGACATTAATATGTTTAGCTTCATCCAAGCGAATTGTGGTAGAGGCCGTTGCGCTTTCATCGAGCTTGCCAAGCGGGTGAGAGATCCTGGCCACCTGTTCGCACTAGTCCAGGAGCCCTACGTGGACGCAGCCCAAAGGATTACTGGACTCCCTGGTGGGATGAGGATCTTCGCCGACAAAAGGAGGAAAGCCGCCATCATAGTGGATGATGCAAGCGCCATCTGCATGCCCATCGAGAGCCTGACGACGGAGTACGGAGTGTGCGTGAGTGTCACGGGAAGATACGGCACTATCTTTCTGGCCTCCGCATATTGCCAGCATAGAGCTGCTCTGGAGCCCTACACCGAATACCTGGATTCGGTCCTGCTGCTGGCCAGCACGACACCGACAATCCTTGGAATAGATGCTAACGCCGTGTCCCCCATGTGGTTTAGTAAATCTCCACCCAACTCTGGAGATAGTCATCGTCGCGAACGGGGACAGCACTTGACCGAGTGGATCATTGCAAGCGGTGCCTGTGTGCTTAACACAGCCAGCCAGGTGTTCACGTTCGATAATATTCGCTCCAGTAGTGATATCGACGTGACCTTTGCCAACGACGCAGCGCGAGCATGGGCTATGTTCGAATGGAGAGTAGACTTCTGGGATCTCAGTGACCACATCATTATCACTGTTGAGGTTACTCCAGATCCTAATAGGGCCGTTGAGAGCCTAGCTCCGGTACCGCAATGGAGACTCTCCAATGTAAGTTGGCGAAGATTCGGTGAGGAGCTAAGGAGTGCAGCAGGAGGTCTCGAGGAACTGGAGGAATCGCCGTTGGACGAACGAGTGTCAGCCCTCCGCTCTACCGTACAGGACGTGTGCGACAGAGTGATGGGGCGCAGGATACCTGCAGAAAGGAGAAAAGTAATATGGTGGAATCCTGAACTGAGTACCAAACGCCAAGAGGTCCGGAGGCTGAGGCGGAGGCTGCAGGAAGCTGGTCGGAGTGGTACCGATGATGCTGGGCAACTTGCTGCTGGTCTGAGGCTTGCTTCAGCCCAGTACAAGAAGCTTATTCTCACGACAAAGGAGCAAAACTGGCGGGACTTCGTGCACCTGACGTCGCTGTACTCTCGAGGCCTCTCAGAAGGATATTTCCCTGACGAGTGGAAGCACCCGAGAGTGATACCGCTGGTAAAGGGGCCTGATAAGGACAGGAGCGATCCTTCGTCCTATCGTGGCATATGCCTTTTGCCAGTGTTCGGAAAGGTGCTCGAAGGACTCATGGTGAATCGACTCAAGGAGGTGCTACCGGATGGATGCAGATGGCAGTTTGGATTTCGGCCTGGACGCTGCGTGGAGGATGCCTGGAGGCATGCCT
Source organism: Drosophila takahashii (assembly GCF_030179915.1). Taxonomy (NCBI): domain Eukaryota; kingdom Metazoa; phylum Arthropoda; class Insecta; order Diptera; family Drosophilidae; genus Drosophila; species Drosophila takahashii. Next base: position 26,040,710 of record NC_091683.1, read on the forward strand.
CAACCACAGTCGCCAACACCACGTCGCGATACGTCCTTGGAATCTTTGTCGATTTTAAGGGAGCATTGGACAATGTGGAGTGGAGCGCAGTACTTAATCGGCTCATCGACGTCGGCTGTCGTGAGATAAGCTTGTGGAAAAGCTATTTCTCCGGCCGAAGGGCAAGCATCATCAGCAGGTATGAAGCAGCCACAGTCTCGGTTACACGGGGCTGCCCGCAAGGGTCCATTAGTGGTCCATTCATTTGGAACCTTCTGATGGATGTGCTGCTTCAGCGCCTAGAGCCACATTGTGCTGTGAGCGCGTATGCAGATGACTTGCTACTTTTCGTTGACGGGAATTCCCGTGCTGATCTGGAGCGAAAAGGCGAGCAGTTGATGAGCATCGTGGGAGCCTGGGGATCTGAAGTTGGAGTGAGCGTGTCCACCAGCAAGACGGCAATCATGTTGCTGAAAGGGAAGCTTTCGCAACGAAGGAGACCGACGGTGCGTTTTGCTGGAGCAAGCCTACCGTATGTCGCCAAATACCGGTAACTGGGCATCTTAGTCGGCGAGCGGTTGAGTTTCCTCCCGCATATCTCGGCACTTCGAGATCGGCTGACTGGAGTCGCCGCGGGGCTAGCACGGGTGCTTCGAGTCGATTGGGGACTCAGTTCCCGCGCAAAGAGGACCATATATAGGGGACTCATGATGCCATGCGCACTCTTTGGTGCCTCGGTCTGGTACAAGGCGGCGAGTAGGGGTAAATCCCTAAAACTCCTCACCTCGTGCCAGAGGACCATCCTTTTGGGATGCCTACCGGTATGCCGCACAGTGTCTACGGTGGCACTGCAGGTGCTAGCTGGTGCTCCTCCAATGGATCTGGACGCTCATCGGTCTGCTTTGAAGTTCAAACTACGGAAGGAAATCCCCCTGGATACCAACGACTGGCTGCATGGACTGGATATGACCGGGATGAACTGGAAGGACAAGATGGCTCTGCTAGACGAGCGTCTGCTAAATGAGTGGCAACTCAGATGGGATAGCGCGGATCACGGGCATGTGACTCGTGAATTCTTCCCAGAGGCAGCGTTTGTCTACAAGAGGAAAGACTTTGCCTTTACTCTAAAAGCCGGATTTTTACTGACAGGACATGGGTCGCTGAACGCATTCTTGCATGGCAGGACTCTCAGCACCACGACCGCATGCTCATGTGGGGAGGCTGACGAGAGCTGGCTTCACGTATTATGTGAATGCCGGCTGTACAACGAATTGCGTGACCTCGATGCTCTCGGAATTGTCCAGGACCAGGGAAGATGGATCGTCGCGGGAGTAGTAGAGACCCCAGAACGGATGCGTCTCCTAGGAGTCTTCGCGGATGCTGCCTTTTCAAGGCGTAGGACGGATGCAGCGGAAGGATGAACTACAGGCGCTGGGCTCTAGCCCAACTCACCCCTGCTGTGTGGCTAGCGGCGAAGAATTCTACCACAGCTTGTCATAGCTTGTCGTAGGAGGCGACTAATATGACATGGGTGCCCTATCCGAGTTTGTCGGAGCTTAAGGGGTGAGGCCTACCGAGCCTGTAATTTCGGTACCACGGGTTGAGCAGTTGTCCAAGGCTGCTCATTGAGGTCGGCCCCCATGTGGGAGTATCGTGGTGGCTGTGGTTGACACCTATATGCGGGTAGAGCCTTCGGGTTCGACGTGGAGTTGCGTCATACAACTCGGGTGCTGTGACCCAAAGATCAGTAGGGATTTAGATAGATCCCGCTCCTCAGCAAGGGGGAATGCTTGCCCGACAATTAAGCATTCGAATTGCTACCGGGGTGGTTGCTATGTACATAGCTATAGCTTCTAGTCCGGGGCGTTGGTCTGGCGCTTAACCTAGACACATTGCATTATACACTCACTTGTGGGTGTATAAGAGTGCCGTGGTTGTAATCCCTTCAGTGTGGAACACGCCACGTTAAATAAGCTTCGGAGGGATCCGATAGACACCTGTCCCTATCTACTCAACAGTCCCCGGATAGCTACATAGCTGGAACTAGCACCCAAATTCGTGTTTATTGCCTGTGAAAACGTTTTCGGTTTTTTCTGTATGAAAAACTGTGCGGTTGAGTGATATTTCGCCTTTTTTCATTTTGTGAATTTTTTTTTTCACATTGCCTCATTTAGGCATACTTTATTTGACAGTTGTCTGAAAGGTAATTGTGACTTTGCTAAGTGGTTCGAGCATCGGAGTATCGGTGTGAGGCGTTTGCCTTATTTAGGTACATTTTATTTGTCATATATTTGGTACGGAACTTGGACAAAGGTGTGTGACTTTGTTAAGTGGTTCGAGCATTGGAATTTCAGCAAATCAGCTGATTGGGATACCAGATCAGCAAAATAGAGTCGGGGTTCCATCCAATATGGATGTTAGCGAGTCTGGGAGTGAACATGGGAGCAGCCGCAGTTCAGCCCGTGGAAGGACCGTGCGCGCTAGGGGAAAACGCAGTATGGGGCCGCCGAGAGATGCATCACGGGCAAAGGTTCCAGCTATTGGTGGGACAAAGGACACGCCAGTGTCTTTAGATGAAGAAAATGCGCCATTATGGATGGAGATGCCGACGCACCCAGTTGCAAATATTCAAGTCACCACGAGTGCCGCTGCGATTGCCGCCAGTTCAGCTGACCCTGTGAATGTTGCTCTGAACGCCGCTGAAAACGCCGCTGCGACTATTGACGCCCCAGATACTGCACCCATTGTTACCCCAGATATTCAGGTAGTCTCCATCATGGAGAAGGTAAAGATGGGAAGCGGTGCCATAGCACGAGAGTTGGCGGACATCCGGACCTCGTTCGCGAAAGTATTGGTTGCCTCGACGACCAGCTCAAAACTGGCTGGAAAAATCCAGAATAATTTTAACAGGTATGAGGAGATTATCAGTGCTATGATGATTCAAATTGGAGTCCTCGAGGATCGTGCAAGCAGACAACCAACGCCAACACCGGTCGTCTCGGCTGCCTCCTATACAACTACTGCTGCAAGAGGCGCGCATCTTGTTGGCCAACCTGCTCCCCCCGTAGCCGCACCACGGAGCGTGAACATTCGCGAAACGTGGTCAGCGGTCGTTGCCGGCGACGATTCCACCCTCTCGGGAAGGCAGATTGCGGACAAAATCCGCAAGGAGGTTGCGCCCGCCCTGGGTGTTAGGGTTCATGAGGTGCGAGAGCTGAAGAGAGGCGGTGCTATTATTCGCACGCCATCTCGAGCAGAAATGACCAAAGTTGTCGCATCTGCAAAGTTTGCTGAGGTGGGCCTTAAGGTGTCGAGGAATCCGATTATAAAACCTCGGGTGATTGTGCAGGACGTTGACACCACCATAGGACACGAGGAATTTATGCTGGAACTCAAAGAGAAAAACTTTGAGGATTGGTCGATGAAGCAGTTTCAGAAAGCGGTGGTTTTGACCACAAAGCCCTGGTCTATTGCCAACGGTGCCACAATTAACGTGACGCTGGAAGTGGACGACCAGGCGCTGAGCCTTCGAGATGGTGGCAGAGTTTACATCTAGTGGTTCTCTTATCGCTGTCGGCGGCAAGTGCGCACCTACGCGTGCCATAATTGCCTGGGATTCGACCACAAGATTGACAACTGCAGGTATACGAAGCAGGTCTGCCGTCAGTGCGGACAGGATGGCCACAAAGCGGTACAATGTTATAACCCGGTGGATTGCCGTACCTGCCGGCATAAAGGGCTTCCCTCAGGACATTATATGCTCTCGGATGGTTGCGGTGATAGCAAGGGTGCAAGCTAGACATTAATATGTTCAGCTTCATCCAAGCAAATTGTGGCAAAGGCCGTTGCGCTTTCATCGAGCTTGCCAAGCAGGTGAGAGATGCTGGCCACCTGTTCGCACTAGTCCAGGAGCCCTACGTGGACGCAGCCCAAAGGATTACTGGACTCCCTGGAGGGATGAGGATCTTCGCCGACAAAAGGAGGAAAGCCGCCATCATAGTGGATGATGCAAGCGCCATCTGCATGCCCATCGAGAGCCTGACGACGGAGTACGGAGTGTGCGTGAGTGTCACGGGAAGATACGGCACTATCTTTCCGGCCTCCGCATATTGCCAGCATAGAGCTGCTCTGGAGCCCTACACCGAATACCTGGATTCGGTCCTGCTATTAGCCAGCACGACACCGACAATCCTCGGAATAGATGCTAACGCCGTGTACCCCATGTGGTTCAGTAAATCTCGAGAGAGGCGTTTGCCTTATTTAGGCACTTACCTCTCGTTGACAGCTGTTTGGTGTGGAACTCGGCTAAAAGAGTGTGACTCCGCTAAGTGGTTCGAGCATCGGCTCATCAGGAAATCAGCTGATTGGGCTACCAGATCAGCGAAAAGAGAAACGGGGGTAAGTCCCAACTTAACTAAACTTTTAGTTAAGGTTTTGTCCGATAGCAGCAGTCGCGCGTGTAGCTCAACCCGAGGTGGAAGAGGACGCAAGCGAGGCAAGGGGCACAAGGCGACGCCGAGGGAGGCATCGCGTGCGAAGGTGGTCGCCGTGGGTGGTGCGCAGGACACGCCGGAGCCTTTCGAGGAAGAGGAAGCACCATCGTCCCTTGAGATGCCGACGAACCCAGCTGCACCGGCAGCTGACGACGAGTCTGAGTCCATTGTCGCTAAGCTCGCCGCAATGAAGGACACCGCGAAGGCTGCTGCGATCGCAGTAGCGAACGCCGCCGGAAATGCCTCTGGGAATGCCGCCGGGAATGCCGCCGGGAATGCTGCCGGGAATGCTGCCGCATATGGAGTCACCGCCGTGAAGTCAACTGCAAATGCCTCTGCAGCTGCCGCTGACAACGCTGGAACGTTTGTTGCCCCAGCACCCGTGCTCTCCATAACGGAGAGGGTGATGAAGGGTAGCGGTGCCATCGCGGGAGTGCTAGCGGATATCCGCATAGCTCACTCGAAGGCACTCGTTTCTTCGGCGACCACCCCGCGGTTGGCAGGGGAAATCCAAGAGACGATCAATCGGTACGAGGAAGTCATCGCCGCCATGATGGTGCAATTTGGAGTGTTGGAAGATCGTGCCAGGAGACAGCCAGCACTGCCACCGGTCGCTTCGGTTGGCTCCTACGCAGCCACCGCTGCACGAGGCGGGCACCGCGTGTCGCAACCTGCTGCCCCCGTAGCCACACCACGAAGCGCCGTTCGCGAAACGTGGTCAGCGGTCGTCGCATGCGATGATCCGGCCCTTACGGGAAGGCAGATTGCGCACAAAATCCGCAAAGAGGTTGCGCCCACCCTGGGCGATAATAGGTCGACTTTTTGCTTATTTTCTCTGTTTAAAACAGCGGTCGGCACACACATACGTTGACATTTTGTTTTATAATTGTGTGAGTAATTTGCACTGGGCAGCTCATCGATGTGTGTGTGCAGACCCCTGTTCTACGTTATACATGTGAGAGCAGCACGCCGGCAGAACAAAACCCTATGCTCACTTAATAGGGCGCTGCCGATCGCTGGTTTAAAAGATAGCTAGAGCTTTAGTAAAACCATCAAATGAATCGTTAAAGTTTAGGGAAAAAACTTTACCGAAGGAATTTTTGATATTCAGTTTAGAAGTACCATTTTTCGACGTTTGAAGAGATTTTTGGCTAAATTGTAATTTTGAAGGGCTGTTAAAAATAGTAAAAAGCCTTAAATCTTAGCGGTCAAATTTTTGAAACATGTATAATGTCTTAAACTATTTTTAGGCGAAAACACGATTTCGGTAATAGGTCGACTTTTTGCTTAGTTTCTCTGTTTCCATAATGCTGCCTGCATATTGCTATCTCTCTCTGCATTTTCATACAAATTGTCAACAAATGATTCCGTCTCCCTCCCTCTCCCTCTGCCATGCATTTCCCTGCGCTTCCTTAAAAATATAAAATGTGCTTTAATATGGTTTTAATTTCTGTAGACTTTAGTTTGTAGTTATTGGTGACCAATCCTACGCGTGCCATAATTGCCTGGGATTCGACCACAAGATTGACAACTGCAGGTATACGAAGCAGGTCTGCCGTCAGTGCGGACAGGATGGCCACAAAGCGGTACAATGTTATAACCCGGTGGATTGCCGTACCTGCCGGCATAAAGGGCTTCCCTCAGGACATTATATGCTCTCGGATGGTTGCGGTGATAGCAAGGGTGCAAGCTAGACATTAATATGTTCAGCTTCATCCAAGCAAATTGTGGCAAAGGCCGTTGCGCTTTCATCGAGCTTGCCAAGCAGGTGAGAGATGCTGGCCACCTGTTCGCACTAGTCCAGGAGCCCTACGTGGACGCAGCCCAAAGAATTACTGGACTCCCTGGAGGGATGAGGATCTTCGCCGACAAAAGGAGGAAAGCCGCCATCATAGTGGATGATGCAAGCGCCATCTGCATGCCCATCGAGAGCCTGACGACGGAGTACGGAGTGTGCGTGAGTGTCACGGGAAGATACGGCACTATCTTTCCGGCCTCCGCATATTGCCAGCATAGAGCTGCTCTGCCCTACACCGAATACCTGGATTCGGTCCTGCTGCTGGCCAGCACGACACCGACAATCCTCGCACCGCGTGTCGCAACCTGCTGCCCCCGTAGCCGCACCACGAAGCGCCGTTCGCGAAACGTGGTCAGCGGTCGTCGCATGCGATGATCCGGCCCTTACGGGAAGGCAGATTGCGCACAAAATCCGCAAAGAGGTTGCGCCCACCCTGGGCGATAATAGGTCGACTTTTTGCTTATTTTCTCTGTTTAGGGCCGGTTTCTCGAGTGCCGGCTAACATTTCTCGAACAGATAAAGTCCCTGCTAAGGCATTTTGGCTTTCTCGAGCAACAATGTGAGAGCTAACTTTGACAGGGACTCGGAGTCCCTGTTAAGCGTTTTCGACTCGATAGAATGACAGCTGATTTCCCAGAGCCAACTAAGAAGAAGAAACGAAATCACAGCTGACTTTTCCCTTGAAATATACCCAAACAGCTGATGAAATAATCGAAGCACGCCATTTTTTGCGCATTACAGCACAATCCTGTGCGTTAACAGTACTCTGTAATTGTTTCTCGTTCAGATAAATTAAAGCAGTCGAGAAAGTCGATTTGCTTTTACGAACAGTTTATCTGGTCTTTAAGTTTTTCGGACAGATAGCTATCAGGGACTTTGACAGGGATTCGAGAAACCGGCCCTTAAAACAGCGGTCGGCACACACATACGTTGACATTTTGTTTTATAATTGTGTGAGTAAATTGCATTGGGCAGCTCATCGATGTGTGTGTGCAGACCCCTGTTCTACGTTATACATGTGAGAGCAGCACGCCGGCAGAACAAAACCCTATGCTCACTTAATAGGGCGCTGCCGATCGCTGGTTTAAAAGATAGCTAGAGCTTTAGTAAAACCATCAAATGAATCGTTAAAGTTTAGGAAAAAAACTTTACCGAAGGAATTTTTGATATTCAGTTTAGAAGTACCATTTTTCGACGTTTGAAGAGATTTTTGGCTAAATTGTAATTTTGAAGGGCTGTTAAAAATAGTAAAAAGCCTTAAATCTTAGCGGTCAAATTTTTGAAACATGTATAATGTCTTAAACTATTTTTAGGCGAAAACACGATTTCGGTAATAGGTCGACTTTTTGCTTAGTTTCTCTGTTTCCATAATGCTGCCTGCATATTGCTATCTCTCTCTGCATTTTCATACAAATTGTCAACAAATGATTCCGTCTCCCTCCCTCTCCCTCTGCCATGCATTTCCCTGCGCTTCCTTAAAAATATAAAATGTGCTTTAATATGGTTTTAATTTCTGTAGACTTTAGTTTGTAGTTATTGGTGACCAATCCCTCACCAAAGTGCCCCAAACTCATTCAATTAGAAAATTAAATCCTGTACGCTAAACCGTTAAGCCAATCGATACTAAACAAGAGAGAACGCTATAGTCGGGTTGTTGTCCCGACTATCTAATACCCGTCACTCAGCTAAAGGGAGTGCGAACGCTGTGTCGGGTTGGTGTCCCGACTAATATTCGTAACTCAGCTAAAGGGAGTGCGAGGGAGATAGATATATAATTTTTGATTGCGTATAACTTTTTAATGAATGGTCCGATTTGAAAAATGTCTTCTACATTTCGATAGGTATACATATACACAACAAAATTGCATTTATACTTCTCGGAAATCTTTAAAGATGTGGGCGCAGGACCCATTTTAAAATCGTTAGTGGGCGATTGTGGGCGTTAGAGGGGGCGTGGCGCTCGGCTAAAATAAACTTGCGCTGCGTAGGAAGCCAAAGAATATGTGTGGGAAATCTCAACCTTCTAGCTTTTGTAGTTTCTGAGATCTCAGCGTTCATACAGACGGACAAACAGACAGACGGACAGACGGACAGACGGACATGGCTAGATCGACTCGGCTAGTGACCCTGATCAAGAATATATATACTTTATGGGGTCGGAAACGCTTCCTTCTAGCTGTTACATACTTTTGCACGAATCTAGTATACCCTTTTACTCTACGAGTAACGGGTATAAAAATAGTTAAAAACATAATAAAAGTTTAAAAAATTTGACGGCTTCAATTTTTAACTTTTTACTATTTTTAGTACCCGATTTAAAAGTAGCCGATGTTGCACACGCTTGCAACTATATATCTCCATCGGCTCTGCGAAATAAGTCCCCAAAAAAAAATGAAATAAGGCCCCAAAAATTGGGGAGTTGTTTCATATGAAATAAGTCCCCAATTTAAAAAACGAAATAACTACCCAATCTTAAAAAGTCGACAATACAAAAAAAAATGAAATAAGGCCCCAAAAGGTTTGGGGAGTTATTTCATATGAAATATAAGTTCCCAATTAAAAAAAAAAATAACACCCCAAATTTGTTTTAGTTCTTTTGATGTGTGTATTTTACGTTTTCTTTTTAAATTATTTAAAATTAAATAAAGACTTGCATGGTATCTTCAACATCTTTTCTGCAATAAGGGCACTTGTAATGCTCTAAGTTACTTGCAATTGCTTCTCCTTGTAGTTTTAGATGACATTCAGCGCAAGTTTTTAAATGTTTGCATGGAAAAAATAAAATATTTGGAACCAAGTCCAAACAAACAACACATTTACGATCGTCAGTTGTTGCTATCGGATTATTGCGGCTTGCTTCCTATTTTCCTTATACACTGAAAAGTTATTGCAGCCCACCTAATTACAATTTCAGAAATAAGTTAATATTTTTAATATTTTACGTTAAGAGGTGTTACCTTCTTAATCCACTGTTTGTCGAAATAAGTTAAAAAATTGCGAAAATCGTTGTTAACATCAAACATAAAAATTCGAATCTTGATTTCGTGAAAAGCGCTTTCAATTAAATACGGAGGTAGCAATGGTAAATCCAATATTTTGTGAAAATCCGAACTAGCTAGTTTTGAATTCCTAATAAATTCTAGCAAGAACTTGCGTTTGCTCATATTTCTTCTTAATGCTTGGCAAAAATAGAACCTTAAAACAAAAAAAATGTAATCGAAAATAAAAACGGCAATTTACATACCAGCAACCAACAGTTTTAACTGTGGGATACACATTTCGGATGGCTTTTCTTATGGCTGCCTCATAATCTGTTATTATTGTTGAAGGCTCCAAATCGAATACATTTTCTTTGATATATTGTAATAATTCTTCATAACATTTTTTATTTTTTTTTATTCATTAAAATGAAAAATACTGGAAATACCTAAGAAGAAAAAGGTTTAATTCCTAACACCCTCAACTTCCAAGAACTTATAAAAAGCAAAAAGTCTATAATATTACCCATAAGTATATATGAAATCATATTTCTTCAATATACCTTTCCATCGTTAAGCATGTTAAATATTATATATTTATGAATTCATTAATATTCTATTTGTTTGGAAAGAATGCAGTTACTTACCTCCTCAAAATATTGAATATAAATAACAAGTAGCTGTTTAAAGCACCCTTTTGGAACTATTTTAAAAGTTCCATCCATTAGGAATCTTCTATTCTGTGGAGGTATGTTTTCTTTTATTCCACTTATTATTTTTAAAGAGGAAAATATGCAAAAAGCTTGTTTTTCCTCCTCGAATATACAAGCGGTAAAGAATGGCAGTGGATTTGACATATCCTTGGTTAGACCAAAAGAGGTCCACACATGCTCAAAATTGAATGCCTCTATAACTTGCACTGGAAGTTGAGGTGAAGTAATGAAGGTTTGGCTAGCGATATATTGTAAGCCGCGTCGAATTTTGCCAAACTCAATGTTTTTTGTATCTTCTGGGAACCTACAAAATAATTAATCTATATATATAAAGCTATCAGTAAGAAAACTGGGAATCAACGCACAGCCAAAACTACTGGTTAACAATATTAATATGCATTTCTATTACATTCTTATAACTTTAAACTGATTTGCTAAGATTTATTGGGGCTCCCCAAGTGGCCCCAATCGCTTCCAATTGGAAAAAGGAAAATTTTCCTTTCAAAAATTCTGGACTCTAAACCATTTAACCAATCGAGTCCGTGTTTTCGCCTAAAAATAGTTTAAGACATTATACATGTTTCAAAAATTTGACCGCTAAGATTTAAGGCTTTTTACTATTTTTAACAGCCCTTCTAAAATTACAATTTAGCCAAAAATCTCTTCAAACGTCGAAAAATGGTACTTCTAAACTGAATATCGAAAATTCCTTCGGTAAAGTTTTTCCTTAAACCTTAACGATTCATTTGATGGTTTTACCAAAGCTCTAGCTATCTTTTAAACAGAGAAACTAAGCAAAAAGTCGACCTATTATCGAATTCAAGTGTCTCCATAATGCTGCCTGCATATTGCTATCTCTCTCTGCATTTTCATACAAATTGTCAACAAATGATTCCGTCTCCCTCCCTCTCCCACTGCCTTGCATTTCCCTGCGCTTCCTTAAAAATATAAAATGAGCTTTAATACGGTTTTAATTTCTGTAGACTTTAGTTTGTAGTTATTGGTGACCAATCCCTCACAAAAGTGCCCCAAACTCAGTCAATTAGAAAATTAAATCCTGTACGCTAAACCGTTAAACCAATTGATACTAAACAAGAGAGAACGCTATAGTCGGCTGCCCCGACTATCAGATACCCGTTACTCAGCTAAAGGGACTTTGATCCGCCGTTACTTTTTAACGAATGGTCCGATTTCAAAAATTTCTTCTACATTTCGATAGGTATTGATAAACACAATAAAACTGCATTTTTACTTTTCCGAAATATTGAAATTTTTAAAATCGTATATAAGCGATTGTGGGCGTTAGAGGGGGCGTGGCACCCTTTCGAAACAAACTTGCGCTGCGTAGGAACTCCTAGAATCTGCTTGCAAAATGTCTATCTTCTAGCTTTTATAGTTTCCGAGATCTCAGCGTTCATACAGACAGACAGACAGACGGACAGACAGACGGACAGACGGACAGACGGACATGGCTAGATCGACTCGGCTAGTGATCCTGATCAAGAATATATATAGTTTATAGGGTTGGAAACGCTTCCTTCTACCTGTTACATACTTTTGCACGAATCTAATATACCCTTTTACTCAACGAGTAACGGGTATAAAAATAGTTAAAAACATAATAAAAGTTTAAAAAATATGACGGCTTCAATTTTTAACTTTTTACTATTTTTAGTACCCGATTTAAAAGTAGCCGATGTTGCACACGCTTGCAACTATATATCTCCATCTCCTTTCCACCCCCTGACTCTGCTTTATGATTGTCATTTTTTTCTTCGAAAACCCATTACAAAAAATAATTCAAGTTGGTATCAATATATTTATATTTATTTTACTAGGTGATAGAACGGCCGGTGTTTTTGCCCAAACTTTACCTAAAATAGGAGATGGAGATTATCCAACTGTTGATGGAAAAATAATAACTTCATCAAGTTTAGGTACAGTTGTTAACACTTTGGAAGAACTTACATCAACAAATTTTCCAGATATTTCAAATATTGTTCACAAGTCATTGGACTGGCTATCAGAAAGAGCAATATTAGCTTCAAGAAATGACAGAGCTGCTTCAATAAATAATCATCTTTCAAAATCATTTAACGGTGAGGAAGTTACATACAAACCAGTTGACACTGTTACTGAGGTAGAAGATGCTGTGCATTATCCTACTGAATTTCTTAACATGCCGAATCCAGCAGGATTGCCTTTGCACGTTCTTACGCAAAAAATTGGTACACCAATAATGTTGCTAAGAAACTTAAGTCCCCCAAGGTTATGCAATGGAACGAGATTGCAAGTTAAAGCTCTTCACAAATTTGTTATTGAAGCCGTTATTTTTACCGGCTGTGCCAAAGGAGAGACAGTATTCATACCAAGAATTCCTCTAACGTCATCCAACTTACCATTTAAGTTTAAACGTCTACAGTTTCCTGTAAAGGTCTGTTTTGCCATTACAATAAATAAGACACAAGGGCAGACTTTGAAAGTAGCTGGATTAGATCTTAGGGACGATTGTTTTTCCCATGGACAATTTTATGTGGCCTGTTCAAGAGTTAGCTCAGCAAAGAGCTTAATCATGTTGTTTACAGAGAGGTTTTAAAATAACTTTTAAAAATATTTGAACTTATATTGTGGACTAGGCCTATTTAGGGGAAACCACGTTAAAAAAAACGCGCCGAATCCTCTACCTCCGGGTGGTGTGGAAATGAGGGTTAATACAAGTTTCATCCAAAACTACAAATAAATTTAAGCTAACTTCTAAAATGCAAAATTATATAATTCTACTGCAAACTATTTCATATGAAAAGTAGCTTCAGATATTTGGGTTATCCGCAAGCGAAGCTGCGGGCACCCTGCTAGTATTTTATAAAGTTGCATAAGCACAATATCAATAAATACCTTTCGCAGGTATTACGATACGCTGATCGAATGCAACTGATTGCACTATTTTCTGCTCCTAGAACGCCATTTACGTTAGAACATTGTTGTTTCATATCATTTAGAGCCATTATTTTTAAATACGCCTCTTCCTCGTTTTCATGGTTATGTTCAATAAATTTTGTAGGCAGTTCGCAGGTACCGTTTTCCAAAAGATTTAACCGAGCGCGGCAAGTTTTTTTCGGCATTCTAGTTTTGTTATATTATTATAACTCGATTTTTTCATATACAACATTTTTTGCTCTCTAACATAAAACAAATGGCCAGTTCGGCGTAGACCTATAATTCTCTCGCACTCCATAGTTCACGTACACGTCGCGCAATGTAAATAAGCGAACTGAGCGACTCACTAGTAAACCAAGGCTAGGTTATGATGTGATAGCTGTCAGGCGTTGCCTGGCACACTTAGACCTATTTTCTGTCAAACAAGAAAAATGAAATAAGTCCCCAAAAATTGGGTTTGGGGACTTATTTCATATACACTTTTGGGAACTTATTGCATATGAAATAAGTCCCCAATTTTTTTCCCCCAAAAAATGAAATACTTCCCCAAAATGACATCTAAAATCGTTGTTGTTGTCCCCATACAAATTTTTGGGGACTTTTTTCATTTATTTTTTGGGGACTTATTTCTTGGGGACTTATTTCTTGGGGACTTATATCGCAGAGCCGGAATAGCCACATTACTATTACATTCATATTTTGGATAAACTTCCGTTTAGCTCCTACCCCCAATTTTTTTCAAACTTTCCATATTGACGTGTTTTTGGGTCCTGATTACGGAAAAAATAGCCAAAGTTGGCGGAAATAACGGGATCTTAAAAATTAACGAAATCTTGAAAAATAACGGTAAAAATCGTTAAATTTTCGGGTTTTTGCAGTTTTTTCGGAAAATAAAAATCAGAAAATGTTTTTGACAAAAACAGAAGATATTTATAAAACGGATCTTTTGTGTATTAATCATTTTCTTCGTAAACATAAAGGTTTTCGAGGAAAAACTAAAAGAAGTATTTTAAATTGGGTGTGAACATTTTAAAATACTGCAATATCCCGCCATAAAGTGGCGACAGATAGTTTTCGATTAGTCGATAACAGCATTTTACCTTCTACTCTAGTGGTGGACCTATTTTGCCTTTTTATACGAAAAAAAGGAAATGGAACGGATGACCTGAATGAAAGGTGGATAAGCTTTTAAAGAAAGTAGTAAGGTACGGGCGAAGAAAGCGCCGGAGGCAAAAATTTTTGCCTGCGACTTTTTAAGTGATTTAAATGTATTTTTTGTTAATAAATTTTATTTCCGTTGTATAATTTGTATTTTATTTTGTTTTCTTAATGTTATATTTAACTACGAGAACAGAAATGCTCTTCTTAAAAAATGTAATGCCATTCTCGTGCTTAGGTAGTATCATCGCTAATACATCGAGAGACATCGATATAAATTTTGACACACCGATACAACATGAAGCTTTCGTGCGACATATCGGGCAAAATGACGCAAGTGTGCTTCAACGGTTTTTTATTTTCAAACATTGTGAAAAAATATTCTTATTTAGCGTTTTTAACGAAAACTATTAGTTTTACAGAAAAAATGTATAAAACATAAAATACTCATTTATTTAATAGCTTTCATTTCTCCTAGCTAGCTTTTTGATTAAGTTATTATATTCGAAGATATTTAAGAAAAACAGTTTTTACCGTTATTTTCCATGATCCTGTTACTTGCGCCAACTTTGACTATTTTTCCAATAATCAGGACCCCAAATAACGTGGATTTTGAAAGTTTAAACGAAATCGGGGGTTGGAGCTAAACGGAAGTTCACCCCATATTTTCTTCGCCTTCATTCTACCCTTTTTGCAAAAGCCTAGTACTCAGTACGACGAAAACTGCTAGCTAAGCATAGGAGTAAGCGAGAGACAAATACGTAGCTAACGCCTTTAGCCGGGGACTTTTTCCCACCTCGGTACTCAGTTGAGCTAAGGAAATAGTAAGAAAATACCACTAAAATACTAGATTTAGCGGATGAATTCTGATGAACGCCTTTAGCCGCGGCCCAAAGAATAAAAAATTTGATCTTTGGCTGTGTTTGTGCAGAAGCGGTGTGCCAATAACATATTATAAATAGAATGAAAACCTCAAAAACCAATGGAAAACTGCCTGTAGGAGTTGCAGCAATACATATCCTCATTCCAACAGCAAATTTAAAGCTTGCGACCTAGGTCGGCTAATCATTTTGTAATATTTCAAAATTGGCGCCAGTTAATTTGCTTGCTGAGAGTAAGACCATTCTACATGTATTGCGGATGAACTCCGAAAACTTCGGTCACCCTAAAATATTAATATTATTCGACTAGTAAAACTCTTAGCCGAACTGAGTACTAGGCTTAAAGCCCAGTACTCAGTACGACGAAAACTGCTAGCTAAGCATAGGAGTAAGCGAGAGGCAAATAGGTAGCTAAAGCCCTTAGCCGGGGACTTTTTCCCACCTCGGTACTCAGTTGAGCTAAGGAAATAGTAAGAAAATACCACTAAAATACTAGATTTAGCGGATGAATTCTGATGAACGCCTTTAGCCGCGGCCCAAAGAATAAAAAATTTGATCTTTGGCTGTGTTTGTGCAGAAGCGGTGTGCCAATAACATATTATAAATAGAATGAAAACCTCAAAAACCAATGGAAAACTGCCTGTAGGAGTTGCAGCAATACATATCCTCATTCCAACAGCAAATTTAAAGCTTGCGACCTAGGTCGGCTAATCATTTTGTAATATTTCAAAATTGGCGCCAGTTAATTTGCTTGCTGAGAGTAAGACCGTGCTACATGCATTGCGGATGAACTCCGAAAACTTCGGTCACACTAAAAGATTAATATTTTTCGACTAGTAAAACTCTTAGCCGAACTGAGTACTAGGCTTTAAGGCGTTCATCGGAATTCATCCGCTAAATCTAGTATTTTTTTGGTATTTCCTTACCATTTCCTTAGCTCAACTGAGTACCGCGGTGAAAAAAGTCCCCGGCTAAAGGCTTTAGCTACCTATTTGCCTCTCGCTTACTCCTATGCTTAGCTAGCAGTTTTCGTCGTACTGAGTACTAGGCTTAATACTCAGTTCGGCTAAGAGTTTCACTAGTCGAAAAATATTAATGTACGTCAAAATAGCGTCGACCAGTTAGCAACGAAAGTGGAACGGTGAAATGTGGAACACTGGGGCCATTTTTAATTTTTAATTTTCTCGCTATTTGGGGGCTGAATTAAAAAATGTTTGATGCAAAATTGTTTAGAATTAAAATATCTATCGATCTATATAGGTTGGAGCCAAATCCGAGGCCTGAAAGTGTTTCAAAAATGCATTTGAAAAATCGGGTATCCACCATTTGGTTCTCTGCTCCCCTCACAGAGGTTGTGCCAATATGCACGCTAAACCTGGTTATTAAGCGTTAATTCAAGCTTATTGTCTAAAAGTTTCATTAAAATCAAACCCACAGATTTTGAGTAAAACGCCTAACAGTGCACCAACCTCGGATTTTTCCCATACAAAAAAGGGGGCCAAAAATTAATTTGTCTGGGGCTCCACTCATAGAGGTTGTGCCAATATGCACGGTAAATGGGCAGATTGGGGATCCTCCTAAGAACGTTTTGTGAAAATTTCATGAAAATTAAACCCACAGTTTTCGAGAAAATTGATTTACAGTGTGCGGGTTAAATGGTCAAATTTTGAAATTGGCCGCTTCCCGCTGACTGCGCCAGCGAGACCACCTTACAGCCATGACATCAACCATGTTAATATCCATACATTTTCTATGCAAACTTTAAGTAATTAATACAGCTCTCACAGAGGTTGTGCCAACTTGCACGGTATATCAGTAGAAGGGGCATCATTATAAGTAATTTCTTTCTTAATTTCAGCGAAATCAAACCCACAGATTTCGAGAAATTCAAGTCATTTCAATTATGGTTTTTTTCCACGCGGTCACACTGAGACAGCGTGCGGAGCCATGACATAAACCATCAATCTATGCAAACTTTAAATAATTAATACAGCTCTCACAGAGGTTGTGCCAACTTGCACGGTATATCAGTAGAAGGGGCATTATTATAAGTAGTTTCTTTCTTAATTTCAGCGAAATCAAACCCACAGATTTCGAGAAATTCAAGTAATTAAAACTAGGGTTTTCACACTATCCAGCCAGCGAGATAGCGTGCGGAGCCATGACATAAACCAAAATCTAGGTATTTATACGATATATCGGCAATTGAGCCAATTGGCAATTGTTTGGCGCCCAATATCGAAAATAAATATATTTTTATAGCGAATTTTCAATTAATATGTATGAACCACATAATTGGACTTGCCCTCCTGATTATTTTGATACATAATTCATCCAAATCGATCTAGTAGCTTGGTAGAAATTAACAGTTTACTGATTTTGGAAAAATATAATAATTTCTTTGTTGCGATTGCGGGCTTTACTTCCAAATGTTTTCTGCAGTATTAAAACTTTTTGCGATTGGGGAGTTTCAATACTGCAGAAAACATTTGGAAGTAAAGCCCGCAATCGCAACAAAGAAATTATTATATTTTTCCAAAATCAGTAAACTGTTAATTTCTACCAAGCTACTAGATCGATTTGGATGAATTATGTATCAAAATAATCAGGAGGGCAAGTCCAATTATGTGGTTCATACATATTAATTGAAAATTCGCTATAAAAATATATTTATTTTCGATATTGGGCGCCAAACAATTGCCAATTGGCTCAATTGCCGATATATCGTATAAATACCTAGATTTTGGTTTATGTCATGGCTCCGCACGCTATCTCGCTGGCTGGATAGTGTGAAAACCCTAGTTTTAATTACTTGAATTTCTCGAAATCTGTGGGTTTGATTTCGCTGAAATTAAGAAAGAAACTACTTATAATAATGCCCCTTCTACTGATATACCGTGCAAGTTGGCACAACCTCTGTGAGAGCTGTATTAATTATTTAAAGTTTGCATAGATTGATGGTTTATGTCATGGCTCCGCACGCTGTCTCAGTGTGACCGCGTGGAAAAAAACCATAATTGAAATGACTTGAATTTCTCGAAATCTGTGGGTTTGATTTCGCTGAAATTAAGAAAGAAATTACTTATAATGATGCCCCTTCTACTGATATACCGTGCAAGTTGGCACAACCTCTGTGAGAGCTGTATTAATTACTTAAAGTTTGCATAGAAAATGTATGGATATTAACATGGTTGATGTCATGGCTGTAAGGTGGTCTCGCTGGCGCAGTCAGCGGGAAGCGGCCAATTTCAAAATTTGACCATTTAACCCGCACACTGTAAATCAATTTTCTCGAAAACTGTGGGTTTAATTTTCATGAAATTTTCACAAAACGTTCTTAGGAGGATCCCCAATCTGCCCATTTACCGTGCATATTGGCACAACCTCTATGAGTGGAGCCCCAGACAAATTAATTTTTGGCCCCCTTTTTTGTATGGGAAAAATCCGAGGTTGGTGCACTGTTAGGCGTTTTACTCAAAATCTGTGGGTTTGATTTTAATGAAACTTTTAGACAATAAGCTTGAATTAACGCTTAATAACCAGGTTTAGCGTGCATATTGGCACAACCTCTGTGAGGGGAGCAGAGAACCAAATGGTGGATACCCGATTTTTCAAATGCATTTTTGAAACACTTTCAGGCCTCGGATTTGGCTCCAACCTATATAGATCGATAGATATTTTAATTCTAAACAATTTTGCATCAAACATTTTTTAATTCAGCCCCCAAATAGCGAGAAAATTAAAAATTAAAAATGGCCCCAGTGTTCCACATTTCACCGTTCCACTTTCCTTGCTAACTGGTCGACGCTATTTTGACGTACATAAAATATTATTCTTTTGTGGTGTGACCGAAGTTTTCACAGTTCATCTGTATTGCATGAAGCATGGGTTCACAAACTGGCGCCAATTTTGAAATATTACAAAATGTTGAGACGACCTGGGACCCAAGCTCGTCAGTTCCTGAGCTAGATCCGCTTGGACAATTGTATAGCGGGGGGGTAAGTAGGCTGCAGGGACGGTGATTTTTCCTGTCGACGTGAGTAAGCTGATCTTTGCACATTGCATCCACGCATGTTGAATGGACTCTAGCTCCTCGTATTGAATGCCGCGCTTCACTAAAATTGATGCACCACCGCGTATTCTGTCACCCGGGTGGGTTGCATTGATTATATCATAGCCAGGGACCTGCTGGTAAAATGGGTCTCTGACACGAGCATTATATCAACTTGGTTCGTTTTGATGAAAAGGTCTACTTCAGGCTTTTTCTGAGACAAGCCATTCGCATTCCAAATTACAATTTGTGTGTTTATGGACATTGGTTCATGTTCATCTGACTCGAAAACATGGCCCTCATCATATTTTGCAATTGTTGAAACATGGTGTCCATCATTATTTCTATCCGCCGCATAATTCTCTGTTCCAAGTTTGATTCGTCATTATTTGTGGAATAGGTATTGCCAAAGGTTTGTGAGGATACTCCCCTAGTAACGTCGGCGTAGCTGAATTTTGAGTTTCCAGGCTGATTTGCAGCAGCGTTAGGAGAGAAATTTTGCTGCGGAGCACGCCTAGTTGATACTGGTGCCTTTGGCATGGGGCCAAAGCGTTTTTTGGCTTCCTGATACACTCTGCAACCACGATAAGAGGCGGTATGTTCTTCACCACAATTGACCTGGGTCGCAAGCTTTAAATTTGCTGTTGGCATCAGGATATGTATTGCTGCAAATCCTACAGGCAGTTTTCCATTGGTTTTTGGTGTTCTCATTCCATTTATAATATGTTATTGGCACACCGCTTCTGCACAAACACAGCCAAAGATTTCATTTTTTATTCTTTGGGCCGCGGCAAAAGGCGTTCAACGGAGTTCATCCGCCAAATCTAATGTTTTTGTGGTATTTTCTTACTATTTCCTTAGCTCAACTGACTACCGAGGTGGGAAAAAGTCCCCGGCTAAAGGCGTTAGCTACGTATTTGTCTCTCGGCAGCGTTTGAAAGGCTACGACACTCTCGTAGTATTTCGTTTTGCTATTGCTATCGCTCTGTTTTTGACTAGTGCCGTAGCAGAGCCATAGCAGAATAACGAGAAAGTTTGTGCTCTGCTCCGCTCGCAGTTTTGTCGCTTGACAAACTGTAGCAATAGCGGTAGCAGAAAACGAAGTCCTGTGCTCTGTGTAGCAGTAACGGTAGCAAAATTTTGGTAGCGAGATGAGAGCAGAGCACATGCTAGTTTTTTCATGTGCTACGGCTCTCGCTTGTGTTTGTTTTTTATTTTCGGCACCTTTCTTTTGCACCGTTCTTTTTCTACTTGTCGCTTTGCCAGAAGGGGAAAGAAAGTATTTCCTGTCAGAATAAAGTGGTTTGAAATAATAAAATAAATAATAGTATTTCATTCAAAAACAAAAAATCAAAATAAAAAACTTATATTCATTCACAGGACTTCGTTTTCTGCTACCGCTATTGCTACAGTTTGTCAAGCGACAAAACTGCGAGCGGAGCAGAGCACAAACTTTCTCGTTATTCTGCTATGGCTTTGCTACGGCTCTAGTCAAAAACAGAGCGATAGCAATAGCATAGCAATATTTGTATTCATATCGCTGCTACGGAGTAGTACCCACCGGGAAAATTCCTCTGGAAAATAACATATTTTCAAGAGGTTTCTCCATACAAGCGGAAGGGACAAAACCTAATTCACCCCTTACTTTTCTTCCATCTCTGGTTTCAAAATACACGGGGGTGACACAAAAAGTAAGGGGGAAATGAGGTTTCTATCTGTATCTCTGGCAGAAGAATGCAGGACAAAATCCACTGGTTTTTCGACTTCCCGCATAATAGATTTTACACACGTACCCAGTTATGGTTTTCCTCCACTTGCAATATCTGCTTTTCTACACCCTCCCAGTTTTGGTTTTTCCAGACCCTCGCAGTTTGGGTTTTGCACTGCTTTGCAGTATCTGATTTTCCACAATAAAAATCATGTTTTTTGTAATATTTGTTTGTGTATTTATTAATAATATTTATAATCGAAGCATTGGAACTAAAAATTTTTAATGCCTGAAGCATTCCCGGGTTTTGCTTGGCCGAATGCAGTTCTTAGATACATGTATCCATTTCTTGTCTGTCTTCTGAAAATATCAAACATAATTTAGATATGAATGTAAGACCAGGAATAATAATAAGAGTAATTACCATTATTAGGTCTCCGCACAAAATTAAAGGATCTCTCCAGAAATTATGCCTGGTTTGCCATGGCCGATCATTTACCCTCCGTTCAGTTGTTTTATGTCGGGTATCTATATCAACAACTATGAGAAGAAAAAATAAAATATGACAAACGCAGGCGCAACACTTCTGGTCCCAAGAAGTCTCAGTCGGCCTGGCTGAAATAAATGTAATATTTTGATTAAGTTAAACAACTAAGTTAGTACTGAGGTACTATTTATACAACCATTTAATGAACACCTCACACCATTTACCACTGGTAAACATTAAAAACATTTTAAGTGTCACTGAAATGCAGAATTTGTGTTGAAGATAGCATCCGGAGGCGTATATTTATTAATGACGAAAATATCTGTGATACTAACCTTTGTAACGCTGAAATAAAGATCATAAAAAGACAAAATTTATTATATCACTCACCTTTTTATTGTTTTTTAGATTAAAATTAACTATTTTTACTTTTTTTTCACTTTTTCCAACAAATTTAAAAATGATGTGACCCTGCATTATATTCTTGATAATACCATACAAAATGCAGATAGATTTGGTGTAAATTTCGTTGTAAAGTAGGGTCACACTTTGGCGCCGAATAAATATTTCGTTTAAACAATACTTTTCAGGGACCGTAATCATTAAAGGTTACGTATATTATAAGTATGTTAGGCATTTTTCGTGTTATCAATACCACCAACACGAACTTTTATATTTTAACAACACTTAAAAATGGCTTAGGCCACGATCTGACGATCAAATTATTTTATTTCACAGAAAATGTTTAAAAATGTAAAAAACAATAATAGTTTTCTTTGTAATTTAATGTAATTCCTTGATAAATGTGATCAAATATTTTAATCGCCTTACCGTGGCTTTTCTCTATAATTTTGTTGAATCCCACATTCATTCTTATTATTATTTGTAAAATGTTGAGTAAAATAAATTAATATTGTCATTATAGACATTATGATAATAGTTATATAGTTTAATTTTTTTGATTAACAATTTTTAATATTTTTTCTACGAATTTTAAAATTACTGAAAAAATAAAACTAAATGTGAGAACAAGTCTTTTGGCTTTGGTGTAAATCATAGGATTTTTGAATATTATAAGTTGGTGATTATACCCGTTACTCGTAGAGTAAAAGGGTATATTAGATTCGTGCAAAAGTATGTAACAGCTACAAGGAAGCGATTCCGACCCCATACAGTATATATATTCTTGATCAGGGGCACTAGCCGAGTCGATCTAGCCATGTCCGTCTGTCCGTCTGTATGAACGCTGAGATCTCAGAAACTACAAAAGCTAGAAGGTTGAGATTTCCCACACATATTCTTTGGCTTCCTACGCAGCGCAAGTTTATTTTAGCCGAGCGCCACGGTCCCTCTAACCCCCACTAACGATTTTAAAATGGGTCCAGCGCCCACATCTTTAAAGATTTCCGAGAAGTATAAATGCTTGTTGTGTATATTTATACCTATCGAAATGTAGAAGACATTTTTCAAATCGGACCATTCATTAAAAAGTTATACGCAATCAAAAATTATATATCTATCTCCCTCGCACTCCCTTTAGCTGAGTTACGATTATTAGTCGGGACACCAACCCGACACAGCGTTCGCACTCCCTTTAGCTGAGTGACGGGTATTAGATAGTCGGGACACCAACCCGACTATAGCGTTCTCTCTTGTTTTTTTGTTAAAATTATTATAATCGTAGTGCCACAGAAATCACACAGCGCATAAGTGGCCTGATATTGATGCTACTCAGAAACCCACCCCCATTTAACGCTTAGAAATTATCTATCCCCACACCGCCGTCTGCAAAAAGGAACAGGATTTCAAAAACACAAAAACCAACTTCTCACTTTCCCGCTGGGTAATTGCAAACACTGTCTCTCGCTTAGCAGCAGTTTTCGTCGTACTGAGTACTAGGCTAAACAGAAAACCAACCAAATTTACAAGGTTGCAAAATGTTGAGAACCCAAGACGCAAGCTTTAAATTTGCTGCTGGCATGTAAATGTGTATTGCCGCAATAGAGGAGGAAAAGGCCAATAAAAGATAATAAAAGAAAGCCCCCAGGATTTCAGTAACGAAGTCCGAAATAACTTAAGAGAATATCTAAATGGAGTTGCTGAACAGGCGTTGCCACCAGGAAAGAAAACCAGAACCGGAACTGATAACCGAAATAAACCGATTCCTAATAAAGAACCGGAACCGGTACCGATATCCAGAGAAAAATGTCATTTATAACCGATTACCGTATTGCTGGAACCGGTACGGTTTTGGTACTCATTTACTAAGGGCTGGTTTCTGGAGTCCCTGTTAAAGTCTCTGATAGCTATCTGTCCGAAAAACATACGGGGGTGTCACAGAAAACCATTCCAACCGAACTTCCCCCGAATAGCAAATCTCGGTGTCACAGACGTCATTTTTGACGGTTTCTAAATCCCCCGTACTTTGCCGGACGTTTTGATAAAATTACCAAACCTACAAATGTTTCCCAAAAATATAACTTTATTTAAGACAACTCTAATAAATTTTATGAACTACCTGCATACTACGGGTTATATTTAAAAATATGCTTTTTATAAAACCTCTCGAAAAAACTAGCTAAAAAAATCCGTCGGCAAACCTTCTACCTGGCACACAGTGGGGCGAAAAAGCCAAAAGTCTGCCTTAAATCAGCGGAGCCCTATAGCGAATATCTTTTGATGGGGCATTCTTAAAGGCAATTAAATATGTAAAAAAACATCATAAGGTGATTTTTTTTAGTAAAATTTTTTTGTTGTAGAAAATTTTTAAGAAAAAAAGAATTGTTATTTTAAGAAAAAAAATATAAATAAATTTGTTATAGGGTTCTAAGTTTCCCAACATTTTTTTTTAATTTAACTTGATTTTTGAAAAAAATAATTATTCAAATCGGTCAACTATAACATATAGCTGCCATATAAACACTTATTACAAAGGGGAATGTCTCGGTTATATTTCAATATTGGTTCATATAAATTGGGATTAAGGCATTATTTATCATTTTAGCTTTATGCTTACCTTTTTTTTTATTTGGTCAATGATATCTTATAGATGTCATAGAATCAATCAAGGAAATATAGCATATTTAAAAAAAAAACTGGTAGAAACCGGTATTTATTTAATATCTGTATTTTTAGTAAAATAACATAATTTAAAATTTTAAACCCAAATTTGTTTATTAATTTATCATTATCTTGATCAATACTTTCACATAAGTAAAATATCTTCATGATGTTAGGGCGCGCGGATAACCAGGGCTGACGATATTTCAAATTATGAACATTTCTTGCTAACTTAAACTGCGGTTTTCTCAGAAGAGGCACAAAAGGGCAGGCTAATTTTTTCAGAAAATGTAGTTAAATATCTAAACTTTTTAAAAAAAAAAGAATTAAACGGGGTTACACCCTAGGTAACACTACTTTACGTCCAAAAATATTTATTATATATTAAATATTTTATTTTTGGACGTAAATAAAACAATATTTTTTTAAAATACCATGTGAGGAATACCCCACATTTTTATAGAAATAAGTGTAGAGATAAGTAAATAAGAATAGAATAAGAGACAACGCAAAGACCCACGGAGGGCACTAACACCTAGGGAAAAACCACACGCACACCGAAAACGCAGCCGCAGCCGAGACGCAGCCGCAGCTGAAGCACAGGAAAAGCTGAAACGAAGCCGAAGCTGAACACGAAGGGGTCCTCCATGGTGGAACTATACAAGGTGATCTCGTCGCGAGAGCTGCCCTCTTTTGAGGACGTTATTTGTGTCAGTCTCTATCTAACTATCTCATTCTATCGCCTAAGAGAGACAGAGAGGTAAATATATTTAACGTCCTCAGCAGAGCTGACGAGACCACCTTGTATAGTTCCACCATGGGGTCCTCTGCCCGGAACGACGACAGCGCAGCAGCCGACACGATCGTGAGCAGAGGTCGGATGCCGAAGCTTAGCGATTTGCGGATCGAGACAGTCTCTCGAGAGCCGGCAAAGGAGCCGGACGTTTTCGGTCGTGAACAACAGGAACTTAGACAGGAATTCGGACTAATCAATCGCCGCCGCTGCCCAGAGGATGCAGGAGGAGTAGAGGGGGTAAGCTGGCCGAGGGCCCAAAATCCCAAACAGTGGGAGGACATGTGTGGCGGATAGGTTAGGGATAGTGTTAAAAATAAAGTGTGACAATGAAAAAGGACAACAGCGTGTTAGTGAGAAGTCGGGAGTGTTCGGGAATAGTGCCCCACGCTACCGGGACAAAAGGGGAATGAGGACTCACGGCTGACGGAGCCCCTCTTTCCTCCGGCAACCCGGGCAGTGTTTTTGCCTTCGCCTCCGGATCGGGGAAACTGGCCCACGGGTGACGGGGCCGGCCTCCCCTCTCCGGAGGGTTTCCCCACGCCGAGATTGGAAAACGCGCTACCGGGTGACGGGGCCTGTTTTCTCCAATTTTCGGGCTGGGAATTCGATATCCGGGTGACGGTATCGGATTTTCCCGCAGTTTCGTCTTTGGGGCTGGAAACCGACCCACGGCTGACGGGGTCGGCTCCTGCCTGCACGGACTTTTACTTTCCTCTCCCCCCTCTATGACCCGACACAGTCTTCGTCCGATATCCTGTCTGTCTTAAAGATAGAAATATTTTCTGTAAAGAGACCCTGGAATGACTGAGTTTTCATCCTAGCTATAGAACTACTTTACAACCAAATTTGTCCAAATTTCGGAGTTAGTTTTCGAAATGTTTTGTTAACGAATTATTTATTCAAAGGTACTTAGTATTGTAGTTCAAAATGAAACTTATTTCTGGTAAAAATATCATGGTAAAATAAGTTGTAGTTATTGATAAATTAAGCGGCAAACCGCTGTTCAGGGCTGCAATATGTAGCCTGGCGGGTATTTTTTAAATTTATAATTTTTTCCCTTTATTATGTACAACATGCGCTTTAAACATACAGTGGTGGTCACGAGTTTAGCACACTTTGCTCGCCCATCGTATTTGCGCCATATCTTCTTTTCCTTTAAAGTTTTCGACTTTGTGTTTTCACCCACTTTCGTGCTGGAAATAGAGCAACTTCCACTGTTAATATTGTCCCATTCGCTTTTACCGTTCTTCTTGGGCGATATTTTGAGTAGTGCAACCTCCAAAATGCGCTGGACACTAGTTTAGCACACTTT
Source organism: Drosophila takahashii (assembly GCF_030179915.1). Classification (NCBI taxonomy): domain Eukaryota; kingdom Metazoa; phylum Arthropoda; class Insecta; order Diptera; family Drosophilidae; genus Drosophila; species Drosophila takahashii. The sequence continues at coordinate 26,067,061 of NC_091683.1, forward strand.
AGCACATTCATACCTTTTTTACCCTTCTGATCATTTCTGTGGACTTTTTTCTTCTTATTCTAATTAGCGAACCTTAGTAAGGTACAAAAATGAAGAAACGAAAAATCTAGATAAATCACAAGGACTCTGGTACATAAATAACTAAAATTATCTAAATATCCAATTTTTAGGCAGGATAAGTGTCCTAGTTGTTCCTAATCAATTATTTTTACTTGTTTTACTTAAAATTAAACAATTATAAGATAATACGGTTGAAAACATAGAGCTGGGACCTGATACAGTGACTCCACATTGCGTGGCATTTCAGCAGATCCTGATTTTCGAGTCCTTTCAAATGGTCTAAAAATCTCCGGACCACATATTTCTGTAGCCAATTAAAAGACAAACAAAATGAGGTATATATCATTAGGATCAGTTAACAACTTCGTAGGCAAAGGCATAGCAACACTTTGACATTAAGATTAAAGTTTCGATTCTATGAAATTTTGTATGCAAATCGTGCTTTATGCCTAGTACTCACTTCAATCGAAAAGCCTACGAAATGAAAATCTCCATACAAATTTTTGATCACAAAATTTTCCGCCTGTCATTTTTGTATAGAAATTTTCGTTTCGTTGCCTTTTTGATTGAAGTGAGTACTAGGCCTTAAGTTAAAGTCCTAATGTTTATACCCTTGCAGAGGGTATTATGATTTCAGTCAGAAGTTTGCAACGCAGTGAAGGAGACATTTCCGACCCCATAAAGTATATATATTCTTGATCAGCATCACAAGACGAGTCGATCTAGCCATGTCCGTCTGTCCGTCCGTCTGTCCGTCTGTCCGTCTGTCCGTCCGTCTGTCCGTCCGTTTCTACGCAAACTAGTCTCTCAGTTTTAAAGCTATGGGGATGAAACTTTCGTAGAAGTCGTATTTCTATTGCAGGTAGTATATATGTCGGACAACTATATCTTATAGCTCCCATAGGAAGGATCAAAAAAAAAAAACGTAAAAAAATTCTAGCTCCGGTGTTTTTTTTAATTTTACCTTCTACTCTTGGGAATATTTTCTATATATTTCTGAATTTCGGTTTTTTTGTTTTTTTAAATCGGATCACTATATCATATAGCTGCCATAGGAACGGTCGAAAAATTTAATGGAAATTAATGGGAAAAAATTATATCTTTGTTGGTTTTTATTTCATTCCCTTCTTCTCTGGGATATGACTATTTTGAAATATTTCCGAATTTCGATTTTAATTTTTAAAAGATCGAACTACTATATCATATAGCTGTGATAGAAACGATCGAAAAATTAATGTGAAATAATAAGAAATTTAACATTTTTGCGATTTGTAAATTAATAGAATGATCTGCAAGGGTATATAAGCTTCGGTTTGCCGAAGCTAGCTTCCTTTCTTGTTTTATTTAGAACTTTATGCGTGTCGCAGGAAGTTGTTAACCGATTCTTATGATATATACCTCATTTTGTTTGTCTTTTAATTGGCTACAGAAATATGTGGTCCGGAGATTTTTAGACCATTTGAAAGGACTCGAAAATCAGGATCTGCTGAAATGCCACGCAATGTGGAGTCACTGTATCAGGTCCCAGCTCTATGTTTTCAACCGTATTATCTTATAATTGTTTAATTTTAAGTATCACTGGCAAAAAAAAAATGGCAAATGTCACTATTTTACCATTGTTTCAATTATTTTTCCCAGCGAAATAGATCCTAACATGAAAATAGTAAAATCGTATATGGCGCATAGTTAATAATGTTTTAAATATTTTTTTTAGTAAATTCGAAGATTTTTGTATTTGATTTTACTCTTTTCTTTACCCAGAATCTTTGAATTATAATTTACAAATTTGTTTTTTTCGAGTAAGCGCCTAAAATATTTACTTTAATTTTAAGAATGAAGTTTTTTAATGTCATTACAATCAAAAATATTACTGTGAACTTAAAAGGAGCATTCTGCCTCAATAGGATATTATACGGGCATGGCTCAGGGGTCAAGGGCAAGGTTCTGATACTATTTTGTGCTCGGGAGTACCAGGTTCAAGTCCCGCTGACACCACAACTTATTTTTTTTGTTTTTAGTAATTAGTAATCTTTAAACTTTTTTAATACAATATTGCTTTTAGAAATGTTAAATATGCTTCTTAAAAACTTTTTACTCACACTCTGCCTCAGACGGGTTTCGAACCGGGGTCCTCTCGCATCAGAGGTAGATGCCTTACCCATTGATCCATCGCACCATGTTACGCGCGAGTGGATAAGTTCAACTTAAATGTAAAGTTAACACGATCCATAACACATATTACTTTTTAAAATAAAATTGCTACTTTTCACTCATACATTTTATGGAAATTTAATTTAATATTATTTGAATCTTGAATTTCAAAATAATTGTGTAAAATAAACTTTTTATTCAAAATAAATCGTTTATATTCCGGATAAGTTGCAAAAGTATTTAATCGGATCATAAAAAGACATTGATTATACCATGTATATAACTAACTATTTATAATTATAAAAACTACTATTGCGACTTTGGGTTTCAACATCAGTATTATCGTTCCAAATATAATTCCCTTCGATTTAATTATTTTTATATTTGAACGAAGGTTTAAATATGCTTTTTATTAAAATCAATGATTTATTTATTTGATTTAACTATGAAAAGTAGTAAATCAAATCAACTAAAAAAATATTTGATTTCACTATGCGTTTTTTTTACCAGTGCACACTGGGCCAGAAAGTTAATTTTTTGGCCAAAAATCTGTAATTTCTTTCCTAGGACAGTTAGAAGGATGCAGTTTTTTGCGTTTTTTTCTTAAAAGATTGAACTTTCCAACGAACTAAAAGTAAAATTTCTTGGAATTTTATATGATATAGATAATCCAGACCAAAGTCGGAAAATTTTACGTACTTTTCGGTTTTTTCTTTTTAAAAAAATAACTAGAAGACGCACTTCTTTCATTTTCGAAAACAATAAAGTTTGAGATAAAACAAACTAATAAAAAATTGACATCACTAAAAAATATTATGCCATTTAAGATTTATGAACCGTTAAAAAGTGCAACTTTCGGAGGCTTCCACATCAACGTTTATCAAACAATCGATTTAAAAAAAATTTCTATTTTTTTGTTCTTGTTACCTTTTAAGTTTTATATAATCAAATTATATAAAAAAAATTGTTTAAAAATATTGTTTTTTGATTTGTTTAATGTTAATTTGACATATTCTGAAGTCATCACAAAAGTATGCTACATTTTTATTTGCATAGTCATGATTAAATAGATAGATATAGGTTTGGAAAATACCATAATCGATTAGTGTACGTAAAAAGTAGATTTTAGATGTTCGTCACACTAAAATCAAATTTTTGAGCGCAAAATGTTCACCAAAACCTGAAGAAATAAAGTATGGCATACTCTTGGGCTCTCTTAGCTAAGCTCTTCAAAATAGCTCGACTTCGAGTTAAGCCTTCAATTAAAACTTAAATTACCGAAAACTAAGGCAAAACCGCATCGAGTCGGTGGGCTACGCTTTTAGTAAATTGATCAACGAATTTTTTTTTGAAGGAATGAACTAATTTGGGGATGGCACTCGAAGGCACTCGAAAAGCAAAGTACTCATTTGCTGAAAAAAAGCGTAAAAATTAACAATTACATTTATTTTAGCAAACAAGTAAGACATACGAGCTATATTATATTTTTTACTTGTTGAAAATAATCCCTTCTGCAAGTTTCGGAAAGAAGTCGAACAGCAACATCAGCATCTTTGACTTCTAAATTTTTTTTCATTTCCATCAATATTTTATGAATTTTTCACTTTGAAAATATGGTAAAAGAAAACTACTTGCCCGAATTCTTTGAAACTTTGGCATAAATTAGTTTAATGTATTATAAAAAGGATCCCAAACTCAATTTGGTCATTTTCTTAAAAAAGAAAAACGTATTTTTGGCCAAAAATCTGATCGGCTGGCCCAGTGTGTAGTGTGAAAGAGTAGAACATAAATCCGGCAGTCAGCACCACATGGGCGCTTAATATTCCAATGATAAGGAACAGCGAGAACTGAGCCCGAGAGCAGGGCGGCAGTGATCACCAAGAGCCACTGCAGGATAGAGATATTGATCACCCAGAGAATGGACACTGGTATGTAGATGGCCAGACCGTAGCCCTAGATGCACATCAGTGACAAGAGGCTCGGAGTGTAGCTGGCGCTATTCGTTACGATGGCGTCCACGGGCTTTAGGCTGTATTTGAAAAAGGTCCAAAGGATGGCTGGCAAGATGTCAACGTACAAAAAGACACAGGTGGCCGGAAAGGAGACCAAATAAAAGGTGTAGTGCCAGTGGTACAGTGAGTCACATTAATATTCGGTTTTTTTTTTGTCAGCTTCAAACGTGAATAAAAAGTTTGAAACTAATAAAACAAAAAATCAAATAATGCAGAAATAAAGCTTATTTTATTACCTTTTCATAGATATATATATGTTATTACTTTTTTTAAAATTTAACTGAGAAACATGCATAAACGAAAGAAAAGGCGAATATTGGGGCCACATTAATATTCGGTTTTCCCTTTTTGTACTAAAAATCAAAAAAATTATTTAGGAAATAAACTTAATTTGACATTTGAAATGCTAGCCATTATTGTCTATGGTATCGTTTAAATATTTTGGCATACTTAAAAATTTTTTTTTTGCCTATTCTGGGCCAGTTTTTCGAACCTAAAAAAAGGATGTACAGGATAATGTCAAAAAAGTTTGCAAAGGTACAACAAATTCTCGATTTTTTTTTTTAATTTATGGTTAAACCCTTAGTCTTTAACTAGAAATCAGTTTCAGCGCAATCCATTAATCACACCAAAAAAAATGGATGGGTACAAAACAGAGTCGCTCAGAAGAAGCGTTTTGCTGCCTGATTCCATACAAAACTTAAGGAAAAATTAATTTTCGAGCGACTCTGCTTTTGTACCCATCCATTTTTTTTGGTGTGATTAATGGATTGCGCTGAAACTGATTTCTAGTTAAAGACTAAGGGTTTAACCATAAATTAAAAAAAAAAAATCGAGAATTTGTTGTACCTTTGCAAACTTTTTTGACATTATCCTGTACATCCTTTTTTAGGTTCAAAAAACTGGCCCAGAATAGGCAAAAAAAAAATTTTTAAGTATGCCAAAATATTTAAACGATACCATAGACAATAATGGCTAGCATTTCAAATGTCAAATTTAGTTTATTTCCTAAATAATTTTTTTGATTTTTAGTACAAAAAGGGAAAACCGAATATTAATGTGGCCCCAATATTCGGCTTTTCTTTCGTTTATGCATGTTTCTCAGTTAAATTTAAAAAAAATTAATAACATATATGGGACGTTCCGTTTCAACCCGGCCACCCCACTTTTTTATTTTTTTTGCATGCGGACAGTACCACATTAATTGCAAAGTCACTTGCTTCCAATAGTTTACCTCATACCTATTTTGTCAATGTTACCACTCTTTCGCCGTATAATCGCGTTGAAAAGAAAACACAAAATCATTTTTATCCTGCGAACGGAAGAAACAATTAGCATGGTTCAAAAACTGGCTGGAAAAATCCAGAATAATTTTAACAGGTATGAGGAGATTATCAGTGCTATGATGATTCACATTGGAGTCCTCGAGGATCGTGCAAGCAGACATCCAACGCCAACACTGGTCGTCTCGGCTGCCTCCTATACAACTACTGCTACAAGAGGCGCGCATCTTGTTGGCCAACCTGCTCCCCCCGTAGCCGCACCACGGAGCGTGAACATTCGCGAAACGTGGTCAGCGGTCGTTGCCGGCGACGATTCCACCCTCTCGGGAAGGCAGATTGCGGACAAAATCCGCAAGGAGGTTGCGCCCGCCCTGGGTGTTAGGGTTCATGAGGTGCGAGAGCTGAAGAGAGGCGGTGCTATTATTCGCACGCCATCTCGAGCAGAAATGACCAAAGTTGTCGCATCTGCAAAGTTTGCTGAGGTGGGCCTTAAGGTGTCGAGGAATCCGATTATAAAACCTCGGGTGATTGTGCAGGACGTTGACACCACCATAGGACACGAGGAATTTATGCTGGAACTCAAAGAGAAAAACTTTGAGGATTGGTCGATGAAGCAGTTTCAGAAAGCGGTGGTTTTGACCACAAAGCCCTGGTCTATTGCCAACGGTGCCACAATTAACGTGACGCTGGAAGTGGACGACCAGGCGCTGAGCCTTCTAGATGGTGGCAGAGTTTACATCAAGTGGTTCTCTTATCGCTGTCGGCGGCAAGTGCGCACCTACGCGTGCCATAATTGCCTGGGATTCGACCACAAGATTGACAACTGCAGGTATACGAAGCAGGTCTGCCGTCAGTGCGGACAGGATGGCCACAAAGCGGTACAATGTTATAACCCGGTGGATTGCCGTACCTGCCGGCATAAAGGGCTTCCCTCAGGACATTATATGCTCTCGGATGGTTGCGGTGATAGCAAGGGTGCAAGCTAGACATTAATATGTTCAGCTTCATCCAAGCAAATTGTGGCAAAGGCCGTTGCGCTTTCATCGAGCTTGCCAAGCAGGTGAGAGATGCTGGCCACCTGTTCGCACTAGTCCAGGAGCCCTACGTGGACGCAGCCCAAAGGATTACTGGACTCCCTGGAGGGATGAGGATCTTCGCCGACAAAAGGAGGAAAGCCGCCATCATAGTGGATGATGCAAGCGCCATCTGCATGCCCATCGAGAGCCTGACGACGGAGTACGGAGTGTGCGTGAGTGTCACGGGAAGATACGGCACTATCTTTCCGGCCTCCGCATATTGCCAGCATAGAGCTGCTCTGGAGCCCTACACCGAATACCTGGATTCGGTCCTGCTATTAGCCAGCACGACACCGACAATCCTCGGAATAGATGCTAACGCCGTGTACCCCATGTGGTTCAGTAAATCTCGAGAGAGGCGTTTGCCTTATTTAGGCACTTACCTCTCGTTGACAGCTGTTTGGTGTGGAACTCGGCTAAAAGAGTGTGACTCCGCTAAGTGGTTCGAGCATCGGCTCATCAGGAAATCAGCTGATTGGGCTACCAGATCAGCGAAAAGAGAAACGGGGGTAAGTCCCAACTTAACTAAACTTTTAGTTAAGGTTTTGTCCGATAGCAGCAGTCGCGCGTGTAGCTCAACCCGAGGTGGAAGAGGACGCAAGCGAGGCAAGGGGCACAAGGCGACGCCGAGGGAGGCATCGCGTGCGAAGGTGGTCGCCGTGGGTGGTGCGCAGGACACGCCGGAGCCTTTCGAGGAAGAGGAAGCACCATCGTCCCTTGAGATGCCGACGAACCCAGCTGCACCGGCAGCTGACGACGAGTCTGAGTCCATTGTCGCTAAGCTCGCCGCAATGAAGGCCACCGCGAAGGCTGCTGCGATCGCAGTAGCGAACGCCGCTGGAAATGCCTCTGGGAATGCCGCCGGGAATGCTGCCGGGAATGCTGCCGCATATGGAGTCACCGCCGTGAAGTCAACTGCAAATGCCTCTGCAGCTGCCGCTGACAACGCTGGAACGTTTGTTGCCCCAGCACCCGTGCTCTCCATAACGGAGAGGGTGATGAAGGGTAGCGGTGCCATCGCGGGAGTGCTAGCGGATATCCGCATAGCTCACTCGAAGGCACTCGTTTCTTCGGCGACCACCCCGCGGTTGGCAGGGGAAATCCAAGAGACGATCAATCGGTACGAGGAAGTCATCGCCGCCATGATGGTGCAATTTGGAGTGTTGGAAGATCGTGCCAGGAGACAGCCAGCACTGCCACCGGTCGCTTCGGTTGGCTCCTACGCAGCCACCGCTGCACGAGGCGGGCACCGCGTGTCGCAACCTGCTGCCCCCGTAGCCACACCACGAAGCGCCGTTCGCGAAACGTGGTCAGCGGTCGTCGCATGCGATGATCCGGCCCTTACGGGAAGGCAGATTGCGCACAAAATCCGCAAAGAGGTTGCGCCCACCCTGGGCGATAATAGGTCGACTTTTTGCTTATTTTCTCTGTTTAAAACAGCGGTCGGCACACACATACGTTGACATTTTGTTTTATAATTGTGTGAGTAATTTGCACTGGGCAGCTTATCGATGTGTGTGTGCAGACCCCTGTTCTACGTTATACATGTGAGAGCAGCACGCCGGCAGAACAAAACCCTATGCTCACTTAATAGGGCGCTGCCGATCGCTGGTTTAAAAGATAGCTAGAGCTTTAGTAAAACCATCAAATGAATCGTTAAAGTTTAGGGAAAAAACTTTACCGAAGGAATTTTTGATATTCAGTTTAGAAGTACCATTTTTCGACGTTTGAAGAGATTTTTGGCTAAATTGTAATTTTGAAGGGCTGTTAAAAATAGTAAAAAGCCTTAAATCTTAGCGGTCAAATTTTTGAAACATGTATAATGTCTTAAACTATTTTTAGGCGAAAACACGATTTCGGTAATAGGTCGACTTTTTGCTTAGTTTCTCTGTTTCCATAAAGCTGCCTGCATATTGCTATCTCTCTCTGCATTTTCATACAAATTGTCAACAAATGATTCCGTCTCCCTCCCTCTCCCTCTGCCATGCATTTCCCTGCGCTTCCTTAAAAATATAAAATGTGCTTTAATATGGTTTTAATTTCTGTAGACTTTAGTTTGTAGTTATTGGTGACCAATCCCTCACCAAAGTGCCCCAAACTCATTCAATTAGAAAATTAAATCCTGTACGCTAAACCGTTAAGCCAATCGATACTAAACAAGAGAGAACGCTATAGTCGGGTTGTTGTCCCGACTATCTAATACCCGTCACTCAGCTAAAGGGAGTGCGAACGCTGTGTCGGGTTGGTGTCCCGACTAATAATCGTAACTCAGCTAAAGGGAGTGCGAGGGAGATAGATATATAATTTTTGATTGCGTATAACTTTTTAATGAATGGTCCGATTTGAAAAATGTCTTCTACATTTCGATAGGTATACATATACACAACAAAATTGCATTTATACTTCTCGGAAATCTTTAAAGATGTGGGCGCAGGACCCATTTTAAAATCGTTAGTGGGCGATTGTGGGCGTTAGAGGGGGCGTGGCGCTCGGCTAAAATAAACTTGCGCTGCGTAGGAAGCCAAAGAATATGTGTGGGAAATCTCAACCTTCTAGCTTTTGTAGTTTCTGAGATCTCAGCGTTCATACAGACGGACAAACAGACAGACGGACAGACGGACATGGCTAGATCGACTCGGCTAGTGACCCTGATCAAGAATATATATACTTTATGGGGTCGGAAACGCTTCCTTCTAGCTGTTACATACTTTTGCACGAATCTAGTATACCCTTTTACTCTACGAGTAACGGGTATAAAAATAGTTAAAAACATAATAAAAGTTTAAAAAATTTGACGGCTTCAATTTTTAACTTTTTACTATTTTTAGTACCCGATTTAAAAGTAGCCGATGTTGCACACGCTTGCAACTATATATCTCCATCGGCTCTGCGAAATAAGTCCCCAAGAAATAAGTCCCCAAAAAAAAAATGAAATAAGGCCCCAAAAATTGGGGAGTTGTTTCATATGAAATAAGTCCCCAATTTAAAAAACGAAATAACTACCCAATCTTAAAAAGTCGGCAATACAAAAAAAAATGAAATAAGGCCCCAAAAGGTTTGGGGAGTTATTTCATATGAAATATAAGTTCCCAATTAAAAAAAAAAATAACACCCCAAATTTGTTTTAGTTCTTTTGATGTGTGTATTTTACGTTTTCTTTTTAAATTATTTAAAATTAAATAAAGACTTGCATGGTATCTTCAACATCTTTTCTGCAATAAGGGCACTTGTAATGCTCTAAGTTACTTGCAATTGCTTCTCCTTGTAGTTTTAGATGACATTCAGCGCAAGTTTTTAAATGTTTGCATGGAAAAAATAAAATATTTGGAACCAAGTCCAAACAAACCACACATTTACGATCGTCAGTTGTTGCTATCGGATTATTGCGGCTTGCTTCCTATTTTCCTTATACACTGAAAAGTTATTGCAGCCCACCTAATTACAATTTCAGAAATAAGTTAATATTTTTAATATTTTACGTTAAGAGGTGTTACCTTCTTAATCCACTGTTTGTCGAAATAAGTTAAAAAATTGCGAAAATCGTTGTTAACATCAAACATAAAAATTCGAATCTTGATTTCGTGAAAAGCGCTTTTAATTAAATACGGAGGTAGCAATGGTAAATCCAATATTTTGTGAAAATCCGAACTAGCTAGTTTTGAATTCCTAATAAATTCTAGCAAGAACTTTCTTCTTAATGCTTGGCAGAAATAGAACCTTAAAACGAAAAAAATGTAATCGAAAATAAAAACGGCAATTTACATACCAGCAACCAACAGTTTTAACTGTGGGATACACATTTCGGATGGCTTTTCTTATGGCTGCCTCATAATCTGTTATTATTGTTGAAGGCTCCAAATCGAATACATTTTCTTTGATATATTGTAATAATTCTTCATAACATTTTTTATTTTTTTTTATTCATTAAAATGAAAAATACTGGAAATACCTAAGAAGAAAAGGTTTAATTCTTAACACCCTCAACTTCCAAGAACTTATAAAAAGCAAAAAGTCTATAATATTACCCATAAGTATATATGAAATCATATTTATTCAATATACCTTTCCATCGTTAAGCATGTTAAATATTATATATTTATGAATTCATTAATATTCTATTTGTTTGGAAAGAATGCAGTTACTTACCTCCTCAAAATATTGAATATAAATAACAAGTAGCTGTTTAAAGCACCCTTTTGGAACTATTTTAAAAGTTCCATCCATTAGGAATCTTCTATTCTGTGGAGGTATGTTTTCTTTTATTCCACTTATTATTTTTAAAGAGCAAAATATGCAAAAAGCTTGTTTTTCCTCCTCGAATATACAAGCGGTAAAGAATGGCAGTGGATTTGACATATCCTTGGTTAGACCAAAAGAAGTCCACACATGCTCAAAATTGAATGCCTCTATAACTTGCACTGGAAGTTGAGGTGAAGTAATGAAGGTTTGGCTAGCGATATATTGTAAGCCGCGTCGAATTTTGCCAAACTCAATGTTTTTTGTATCTTCTGGGAACCTACAAAATAATTAATCTATATATATAAAGCTATAATTCGATTTCATCGATTTAGCGTCGCTTGTGAACGGTTGTGTTTACCATTGTGCTCTGAGTTTTTGTTTTATATTGTGTTATTTCCGCAAGTATTTTGTGTTTATTTACTAACAAAGTTTAGCCTAACAATCGTGTTAGTGATTTTCAAAGATCTCCCAGATTACGGGTACGTGGTTATAGTTATTTTAACATTTCCATTTGATTTATTTAATTTCTTGGCTTTGTTAGTGTAATTTGCACACTATAAATTGGCTCTTATATTCTCTCTCTTACTCTTACTCTCTCTCTCTCTCTGCCGCTCTATTATAACTGTAATTTCACTCTCTCTGAACCTGCCGAATTTCTTGTAGACCTATTCTCATAGTCTCTCTCTCTCTTGCTTGCTTGACATTTAACTGTTCGTGCGTTGAGTTGTTTTTGGTGCCCCACAAGCCACGCTCAGTCGATAGAAGACTTTTCTCTCGCGCTCTCTTTCGATTTAATTCGCGATCTCGCGCTCTTATACTGTTTGTGTTTTTGTGATTTTGTGGTTTTGGAATTTGATCCCAGTGCCAAATTTACTTGAGGTATTTTTTTATACTTTTATATACTTTTTATTTTATTCTCTTTATTCTCTAACATATTTTTCTTATAATGACTCCTATCTGTACTAAGAAAAATTGTAGGACTTCATCTAATGACCCTTTTGTTTACTGTTGGCTCTGCGAAGCAATGATGCATTCTAAATGTGCAGGATTTACTGGCAGAGCTAAAGACTTTATTGAAATGCGGATTGGTCTCATGTGGGTATGTGAGCACTGCAGGGATTTGGCAGTTGAGATGAGCAGCTTTATGAGGCAGACTCGAGACGGCCTATGTAATCTTTCACGAGTTTTTAAACAGCTCAATGATGGATTTAATTCCGTATGTGAACAATTTAATAATAAAAAATTATTAACCGAGTCGCCCAAACGCAAAAAAGCTAGCTCAACGACAGTAAAGGCGAGTGTTGAATCCACTTTAAATCCAAACTTGGTAGCTGCTGCAGTTTCTGGTGACACAGGGGTAAGTGAACCACCTGTGCCAATGGATACTGCTAGTTCAGGTGTAGTCCCTGTCCCTGTAGCCCCTGTATCTGAATGTCAGGCTCCAGATCCGGCGGAATCAACCAATCTGGTGCCGACCATACCCATAGGTACAGTGGGCGCCGTTTCTGTCGCTCAGCCGAATGAGGTTCAGGCTGCTGCTGGGGGGCGTAAAAATCTCTCAGTTGTACCCAGACGTACAGCAGGTGCCGCTTCTGGCTCTCAGCTGAGTGAGGTTCAGACTGCTGCTGGGGGGCGTAAGAAACTCTCAGTTGTTCCACATAGGAAGCAACTATTTGTTTCAAGATTTACGCCTGATACCACATCTGAGGATGTTTTGGAATTCATTCGTGAAAAATTCCCATCTGAGGATATTGCGGTTGAACAATTTCGATTTTCATACGCCCGTAGGATATCGTCTTTCAAAATTTTTGCTCCGCCTGATGTGTTTAAAGAACTGCTTTCTGAAAGCTTCTGGCTTAATGATGATCTGGTTATAAAAGAATTTGTTCCTAATAAACCAAGAACAAATAATAGGCCTTCCACGTTGCCAAAAAACTGAAAAGTTTATTATTGGCTTACCAAAATGTTAGAGGACTTAACATGAAGCTACCCAAGCTTTATGCTGACTCCTCGGCATTTACGGACGATATCTTAGCTTTTACAGAAACTTGGCTGAAACCAGAGATAACAGACTCTGAAGTTCTTGCAAATAATTTTAATACCTACAGAACTGATCGCCTTTCCCGTAGGGGGGGCGGCGTTCTAATTGCTGTTACTTCTATCCTAAATTCTGAGAGAATTCACTCTCATGTCCCTAGTGACATTGAATTTGTTGGTGTGAAAGTTACCCTCCAATCCTTGTCTATCTTTATTACATGTTCCTATATTCCACCTGGCTCTGACCTTATAATTTATGAGCAACATCTAGCAGCTATTAAATCTATTCTATCCTTTCTTTCCAATAGAGACCTTTTGATTGTTTTGGGTGATTTTAATCTCCCGGATATTTCTTGGTCCCCTCCTTCTGACTCACTTGTCGCTCTACCCTTATCCGCCCATGACTTTGTGGATGGCCTTTTAGAATTATCGTTACAGCAAGTTAGCTTTATACGTAATTCATTAAATAGACAATTAGATCTTGTGTTTGTTTCAGATCCGTCTGAAGTCACAGTATCTAGAATTGACGCTCTTGTGGTACCAGAAGACCGATACCATCCAACTATGGAATTGACAATTTGCCTCCCCTACCTTGATACCCTCTCTCCTTTAGTCTCTCCAACTAAAATGAGAAGCTTTCGTAAATGTGACTTTAGTAAACTTAACTTAATGATTTCTCAATATAATTGGACAGAATTTTATAACTGTATGGACATCGAAAGTGCCACTGAACTGTTTTATAGCGTTCTAAACACTTTTTTTAATGAATGCGTTCCTGATAGGCTTCCTCCAAAGCCAAACAGGCCCCCTTGGTTTACAAATGCGCTTCAACGACTTAAAAATCTTAAATCAAACACTTATAAAAAGTATAAAAAATCGGGTAGGCCATCCGATTTTTCGAAATATGTGGTGGCTCGATCTGATTTTAACGTTCTTAACAGTCATTGCTATTCTATGTATTTAGATCGCTGTAAATTTGAATTTTCAAATGACCCGAAGCAGTTTTATAACTTTGTCAACGCAAAGCGAAAGTCATCAGCTTTGCCTTCATCGGTTCGATTTAACTCAATGGAGGCATCGACTGACTCTGAAATTGCTGATTTATTCTCTGACTTTTTCCAAACTACTTATAGCTCTTCTTCATGGACAGAATCAAATTACCGTAATCCCTTAAATAGGGCAAATTGTATTTTTTCCCCTATAATTACCGAAAGTTCTCTCTTAAGAAATTTAACATCAACAACGCCAACTTATTCTCCCGGTCCTGATGGACTTCCTGGGTGTGTGCTTAAGTTTTGTGCATCAACCATCTGCAAACCTATTCTTAAACTTTTTCAATTGTCTATTTCATCATCAGTTTTTCCAACTATCTGGAAGGATTCTTTTATTATTCCACTTCACAAAAAGGGTGCGAAGGCGGATGCCCAGAATTATAGAGGTATTTCTAAATTGTCGGCTATTCCAAAAGCCTTTGAACGTATTATCACTTCTCATTTGCAACATTTATGTTCCTCGCTAATATCACCGTGTCAGCACGGTTTTGTTAAGCGAAGATCGACTACCACCAACCTACTTGAATTGTCATCAATTGTAATAAATGGATTTAACAATAAAATGCAGACTGACGTTGTATATACAGATTTCAGTAAAGCCTTTGACTCTGTTAACCACTCCCTTCTTTTATTCAAATTAGATTTGCTTGGCTTTCCATGTAATCTATTAACTTGGATTTCAAGCTATTTGAATGGGAGGACTCAGAGGGTTATATTTAAGAACGCTGTTTCAAAAACGATCCATGTGACATCTGGAGTACCTCAGGGTAGTCATTTGGGCCCTTTGCTGTTTACTTTGTTTATTAACGATCTTCCCTCTATTGTAACACATTCTCGTGTACTAATGTATGCTGATGATGTTAAGCTTTGTTTGACTTATAATAATATAGAGTCTGGTTTTGGCTTACAATCAGACATTGATCATTTTCAAGTATGGTGTGAGTATAACCTCTTAAATTTGAACTGCCTAAAATGCAACGTAATGACCTTTTATAGGGTTACCCCAACCTTTATAAGTTATTCGCTTCAGAATTTGCCACTTGACCGTATATACTCAGTAAATGACTTAGGCGTTCTTCTGGACCCGAAGCTTAAATTTGACTGCCACATAATGTCGACAGTCAATAAAGCTATGAGTGTTCTTGGGTTTATAAAGCGTTGGTCAAAAGAATTTGATGACCCTTATATAACCAAATTATTATTTACCTCCCTTGTCCGTCCTATATTGGAATATTGTTCTTCGGTTTGGAGCCCACAATACCAAGTCCACATTGACCGTATAGAGTCGGTACAAAAAAAATTTCTCCTTTTTGCCCTTCGTAGTTTGAACTGGGATCAAAACGTAAGGCTACCTTCCTACCAGAGTAGATTATTATTGCTTAATCTGCCCACACTTGCAAATCGTAAAAAAATGCTGGGTACCATTTTTATGCATAATCTTATAAGAGGTGATATTGATTCTGTAGAACTTGTTAGCCGCCTAACTTTTAATGTTCCCGTTAGACTAACACGTAATTATCAACCTCTTAATTTACCTCGATGTACATCAAATTTTGGTCTGCACGAGCCCTTTCGCGTTCTATGTAATCAATTAAAAACACCTCTTAACGAGGTAAAAAACTAGTGACGACCGCACCTTCAACATACAAAAGTTCTGATATCAACATTTGTGACGAAAAATTATTACACTCGTCATTAAATAGACTTTCTAATATTTTCTCATTCGGCCCGCCCTAGCAAACCATTCCAGCCTTTTCCCCTTCACAGGTATTTTCTATTGCAGCGTGACGAATGAGAAAAGATTAGAAAGTCTATTTAATGACGAGTGTAATAATTTTTCGTCACAAATGTTGATATCAGAACTTTTGTATGTTGAAGGTGCGGTCGTCACTAGTTTTTTACCTCGTTAAGAGGTGTTTTTAATTGATATCAGAAGTTTTTGTTTGTTTACATTTGCTCTCATAGGAGCTAATATATACATTTAAATTTAATTGGTCAATCATAATTTTTAAACTATTATATTTTAACAAATTAAGTTAAAAGGCGTTGAAGTATTTCAAAATACCTTTTAAACGAGGTATAGCACATGTCTTTACCTTTAGTAGTGTAGAACTTACAAACTAACGAAATTTAGCTATTTTTAGCTTTTTCCCACTAAAGTAGCGGCTTTTTCCCAAAGTCGTAGAACAAAAGATTCCTATATGGAACTCTTTAGTGCAAATTTACTGATTCCATGACCCTAAAATACAGTTCGGATACCCTCACCCAAATTCAATACTCAGGGAGCGTTAGTTGTTCGAGCTGGCAAAAGTGGCTATTTTCGTATAAAAATAACTTTTAAACGTGACTTTTTACAGTAATGTGTTATATACCAAAATTTAAGGAATCTCAAGGGCTATACAGTTTAAAGTTGTAAGGAAAATCGTTAGAGCCGTTTTTGAGAAAAATAAAAAAAAGCTAAAAAAAAAGTTTTCAAAAATTGTCTTTTGTGCATATTTTTTTAACTATTACATTTACACAAATTGCATATAGAAGGCGTTTATAGCATTTAAAAATACCTTTCAAACGAGATGCAGCACAAGTCTGTAGCTTTAGTAGTATAGAAGTTACGGCTTTCCGAATTTTAGCTATTTATAGCTGTTTTCCCGCTAAACTAGCGAGTTTTTCCAAAAGTGGTAGAACAAAAGTTTTTTATATCGATGTCATGAACGTCATATCAAATTTTCAAAACTTAAAAAACATGTTTTGGACAAACTGACAAACTGACAAACTGACATACTGACAAACTGACAAACTGACAAACAGAATTAAATTTTCATTTTGGGAAGACGAAGAAAATCTTATTTTGGCTATAACGGATTTTGACAAATGACCTCTCATTCGACGGGTATTTTCAAAAGGAATACAACTAAAACATTTCGAGGGGGCATTTATCCCCACCGGCCCCAACAGCTCCAAATTTCGAAATTTTCACTTTTTCACTTTCACCGCTCTCTCTCCCAAGCCAATTTATTTTCTTAGAGTCTTGGTATGCAATCCTGTTAGTTTTCGCAATACCTTTCGATAGGTGTATAATTCATTATGATCGGACCATCACAGTAGATTTTCATTTCTTCGTGTATATATAGTAGTCGCCTTGGCACACTCTCCTGGTGCGCTTCGTCACTACATGGACTGCCGTCCATAGTGATAACTATAACGTTCTTTATCATTTAATTTGCACATCAACTTCTATCCCGGTATTAAAAACTAACATTTTAACTCATTTGCTTCACTCCTAACTGCATGTTTTTTTTTTTTTATTATTTGTCCCGTCTTTATTGGTTTTATGTATTCTTCCTCGCGAACTCGCATTTTTGCCCAAATTTACAAAAGGGCCCCGCGCGTAACAAGCACGTGCTTGGTGTCGTTGGGCCACTTGTTTGTACTTCTCGTAGTGCATCAACGTCCATCATATATCAGTAAGAAAACTGGGAATCAACGCACAGCCAAAACTACTGGTTAACAATATTAATATGCATTTCTATTACATTCTTATAACTTTAAACTGATTTGCTAAGATTTATTGGGGCTCCCCAAGTGGCCCCAATCGCTTCCAATTGGAAAAAGGAAAATTTTCCTTTCAAAAATTCTGGACTCTAAACCGTTTAACCAATCGAGTCCGTGTTTTCGCCTAAAAATAGTTTAAGACATTATACATGTTTCAAAAATTTGACCGCTAAGATTTAAGGCTTTTTACTATTTTTAACAGCCCTTCTAAAATTACAATTTAGCCAAAAATCTCTTCAAACGTCGAAAAATGGTACTTCTAAACTGAATATCGAAAATTCCTTCGGTAAAGTTTTTCCTTAAACCTTAACGATTCATTTGATGGTTTTACCAAAGCTCTAGCTATCTTTTAAACAGAGAAACTAAGCAAAAAGTCGACCTATTATCGAATTCAAGTGTCTCCATAATGCTGCCTGCATATTGCTATCTCTCTCTGCATTTTCATACAAATTGTCAACAAATGATTCCGTCTCCCTCCCTCTCCCACTGCCTTGCATTTCCCTGCGCTTCCTTAAAAATATAAAATGAGCTTTAATACGGTTTTAATTTCTGTAGACTTTAGTTTGTAGTTATTGGTGACCAATCCCTCACCAAAGTGCCCCAAACTCATTCAATTAGAAAATTAAATCCTGTACGCTAAACCGTTAAACCAATTGATACTAAACAAGAGAGAACGCTATAGTCGGCTGCCCCGACTATCAGATACCCGTTACTCAGCTAAAGGGACTTTGATCCGCCGTTACTTTTTAACGAATGGTCCGATTTCAAAAATTTCTTCTACATTTCGATAGGTATTGATAAACACAATAAAACTGCATTTTTACTTTTCCGAAATATTGAAATTTTTAAAATCGTATATAAGCGATTGTGGGCGTTAGAGGGGGCGTGGCACCCTTTCGAAACAAACTTGCGCTGCGTAGGAACTCCTAGAATCTGCTTGCAAAATGTCTATCTTCTAGCTTTTATAGTTTCCGAGATCTCAGCGTTCATACAGACAGACAGACAGACGGACAGACAGACGGACAGACGGACAGACGGACAGACGGACATGGCTAGATCGACTCGGCTAGTGATCCTGATCAAGAATATATATAGTTTATAGGGTTGGAAACGCTTCCTTCTACCTGTTACATACTTTTGCACGAATCTAATATACCCTTTTACTCAACGAGTAACGGGTATAAAAATAGTTAAAAACATAATAAAAGTTTAAAAAATATGACGGCTTCAATTTTTAACTTTTTACTATTTTTAGTACCCGATTTAAATGGCTTCAATAAATAATCATCTTTCAAAATCATTTAACGGTGAGGAAGTTACATACAAACCAGTTGACACTGTTACTGAGGTAGAAGATGCTGTGCATTATCCTACTGAATTTCTTAACATGCCGAATCCAGCAGGATTGCCTTTGCACGTTCTTACGCAAAAAATTGGTACACCAATAATGTTGCTAAGAAACTTAAGTCCCCCAAGGTTATGCAATGGAACGAGATTGCAAGTTAAAGCTCTTCACAAATTTGTTATTGAAGCCGTTATTTTTACCGGCTGTGCCAAAGGAGAGACAGTATTCATACCAAGAATTCCTCTAACGTCATCCAACTTACCATTTAAGTTTAAACGTCTACAGTTTCCTGTAAAGGTCTGTTTTGCCATTACAATAAATAAGACACAAGGGCAGACTTTGAAAGTAGCTGGATTAGATCTTAGGGACGATTGTTTTTCCCATGGACAATTTTATGTGGCCTGTTCAAGAGTTAGCTCAGCAAAGAGCTTAATCATGTTGTTTACAGAGAGGTTTTAAAATATCTTTTAAAAATATTTGAACTTATATTGTGGACTAGGCCTATTTAGGGGAAACCACGTTAAAAAAAACGCGCCGAATCCTCTACCTCCGGGTGGTGTGGAAATGAGGGTTAATACAAGTTTCATCCAAAACTACAAATAAATTTAAACTAACTTCTAAAATGCAAAATTATATAATTCTACTGCAAACTATTTCATATGAAAAGTAGCTTCAGATATTTGGGTTATCCGCAAGCGAAGCTGCGGGCACCCTGCTAGTATTTTATAAAGTTGCATAAGCACAATATCAATAAATACCTTTCGCAGGTATTACGATACGCTGATCGAATGCAACTGATGGCACTATTTTCTGCTCCTAGAACGCCATTTACGTTAGAACATTGTTGTTTCATATCATTTAGAGCCATTATTTTTAAATACGCCTCTTCCTCGTTTTCATGGTTATGTTCAATAAATTTTGTAGGCAGTTCGCAGGTACCGTTTTCCAAAAGATTTAACCGAGCGCGGCAAGTTTTTTTTCGGCATTCTAGTTTTGTTATATTATTATAACTCGATTTTTTCATATACAACATTTTTTGCTCTCTAACATAAAACAAATGGCCAGTTCGGCGTAGACCTATAATTCTCTCGCACTCCATAGTTCACGTACACGTCGCGCAATGTAAATAAGCGAACTGAGCGACTTACTAGTAAACCAAGGCTAGGTTATGATGTGATAGCTGTCAGGCGTTGCCTGGCACACTTAGACCTATTTTCTGTCAAACAAGAAAAATGAAATAAGTCCCCAAAAATTGGGTTTGGGGACTTATTTCATATCCACTTTTGGGAACTTATTGCATATGAAATAAGTCCCCAATTTGTTTCCCCCAAAAAATGAAATACTTCCCCAAAATGACATCTAAAATCGTTGTTGTTGTCCCCATACAAATTTTTGGGGACTTTTTTCATTTATTTTTTGGGGACTTATTTCTTGGGGACTTATATCGCAGAGCCGGAATAGCCACATTACTATTACATTCATATTTTGGATAAACTTCCGTTTAGCTCCTACCCCCAATTTTTTTCAAACTTTCCATATTGACGTGTTTTTGGGTCCTGATTACGGAAAAAATAGCCAAAGTTGGCGGAAATAACGGGATCTTAAAAATTAACGAAATCTTGAAAAATAACGGTAAAAATCGTTAAATTTTCGGTTTTTTGCAGTTTTTTCGGAAAATAAAATAAAAATCAGAAAATGTTTTTGACAAAAACAGAAGATATTTATAAAACGGATCTTTTGTGTATTAATCATTTTCTTCGTAAACATAAAGGTTTTCGAGGAAAAACTAAAAGAAGTATTTTAAATTGGGTGTGAACATTTTAAAATACTGCAATATCCCGCCATAAAGTGGCGACAGATAGTTTTCGATTAGTCGATAACAGCATTTTACCTTCTACTCTAGTGGTGGACCTATTTTGCCTTTTTATACGAAAAAAAGGAAATGGAACGGATGACCTGAATGAAAGGTGGATAAGCTTTTAAAGAAAGTAGTAAGGTACGGGCGAAGAAAGCGCCGCAGGCAAAAATTTTTGCCTGCGACTTTTTAAGTGATTTAAATGTATTTTTTGTTAATAAATTTTATTTCCGTTGTATAATTTGTATTTTATTTTGTTTTCTTAATGTTATATTTAACTACGAGAACAGAAATGCTCTTCTTAAAAAATGTAATGCCATTCTCGTGCTTAGGTAGTATCATCGCTAATACATCGAGAGACATCGATATAAATTTTGACACACCGATACAACATGAAGCTTTCGTGCGACATATCGGGCAAAATGACGCAAGTGTGCTTCAACGGTTTTTTATTTTCAAACATTGTGAAAAAATATTCTTATTTAGCGTTTTTAACGAAAACTATTAGTTTTACAGAAAAAATGTATAAAACATAAAATACTCATTTATTTAATAGCTTTCATTTCTCCTAGCTAGCTTTTTGATTAAGTTATTATATTCGAAGATATTTAAGAAAAACAGTTTTTACCGTTATTTTCCATGATCCTGTTACTTGCGCCAACTTTGACTATTTTTCCAATAATCAGGACCCCAAATAACGTGGATTTTGAAAGTTTAAACGAAATCGGGGGTTGGAGCTAAACGGAAGTTCACCCCATATTTTCTTCGCCTTCATTCTACCCTTTTTGCAAAAGCCTAGTACTCAGTACGACGAAAACTGCTAGCTAAGCATAGGAGTAAGCGAGAGACAAATACGTAGCTAACGCCTTTAGCCGGGGACTTTTTCCCACCTCGGTACTCAGTTGAGCTAAGGAAATAGTAAGAAAATACCACTAAAATACTAGATTTAGCGGATGAATTCTGATGAACGCCTTTAGCCGCGGCCCAAAGAATAAAAAATTTGATCTTTGGCTGTGTTTGTGCAGAAGCGGTGTGCCAATAACATATTATAAATAGAATGAAAACCTCAAAAACCAATGGAAAACTGCCTGTAGGAGTTGCAGCAATACATATCCTCATTCCAACAGCAAATTTAAAGCTTGCGACCTAGGTCGGCTAATCATTTTGTAATATTTCAAAATTGGCGCCAGTTAATTTGCTTGCTGAGAGTAAGACCATTCTACATGTATTGCGGATGAACTCCGAAAACTTCGGTCACCCTAAAATATTAATATTATTCGACTAGTAAAACTCTTAGCCGAACTGAGTACTAGGCTTAAAGCCCAGTACTCAGTACGACGAAAACTGCTAGCTAAGCATAGGAGTAAGCGAGAGGCAAATAGGTAGCTAAAGCCCTTAGCCGGGGACTTTTTCCCACCTCGGTACTCAGTTGAGCTAAGGAAATAGTAAGAAAATACCACTAAAATACTAGATTTAGCGGATGAATTCTGATGAACGCCTTTAGCCGCGGCCCAAAGAATAAAAAATTTGATCTTTGGCTGTGTTTGTGCAGAAGCGGTGTGCCAATAACATATTATAAATAGAATGAAAACCTCAAAAACCAATGGAAAACTGCCTGTAGGAGTTGCAGCAATACATATCCTCATTCCAACAGCAAATTTAAAGCTTGCGACCTAGGTCGGCTAATCATTTTGTAATATTTCAAAATTGGCGCCAGTTAATTTGCTTGCTGAGAGTAAGACCGTGCTACATGCATTGCGGATGAACTCCGAAAACTTCGGTCACACTAAAAGATTAATATTTTTCGACTAGTAAAACTCTTAGCCGAACTGAGTACTAGGCTTTAAGGCGTTCATCGGAATTCATCCGCTAAATCTAGTATTTTTTTGGTATTTCCTTACCATTTCCTTAGCTCAACTGAGTACCGCGGTGAAAAAAGTCCCCGGCTAAAGGCTTTAGCTACCTATTTGCCTCTCGCTTACTCCTATGCTTAGCTAGCAGTTTTCGTCGTACTGAGTACTAGGCTTAATACTCAGTTCGGCTAAGAGTTTCACTAGTCGAAAAATATTATTCTTTTGTGGTGTGACCGAAGTTTTCACAGTTCATCTGTATTGCATGAAGCATGGGTTCACAAACTGGCGCCAATTTTGAAATATTACAAAATGTTGAGACGACCTGGGACCCAAGCTCGTCAGTTCCTGAGCTAGATCCGCTTGGACAATTGTATAGCGGGGGGGTAAGTAGGCTGCAGGGACGGTGATTTTTCCTGTCGACGTGAGTAAGCTGATCTTTGCACATTGCATCCACGCATGTTGAATGGACTCTAGCTCCTCGTATTGAATGCCGCGCTTCACTAAAATTGATGCACCACCGCGTATTCTGTCACCCGGGTGGGTTGCATTGATTATATCATAGCCAGGGACCTGCTGGTAAAATGGGTCTCTGACACGAGCATTATATCAACTTGGTTCGTTTTGATGAAAAGGTCTACTTCAGGCTTTTTCTGAGACAAGCCATTCGCATTCCAAATTACAATTTGTGTGTTTATGGACATTGGTTCATGTTCATCTGACTCGAAAACATGGCCCTCATCATATTTTGCAATTGTTGAAACATGGTGTCCATCATTATTTCTATCCGCCGCATAATTCTCTGTTCCAAGTTTGATTCGTCATTATTTGTGGAATAGGTATTGCCAAAGGTTTGTGAGGATACTCCCCTAGTAACGTCGGCGTAGCTGAATTTTGAGTTTCCAGGCTGATTTGCAGCAGCGTTAGGAGAGAAATTTTGCTGCGGAGCACGCCTAGTTGATACTGGTGCCTTTGGCATGGGGCCAAAGCGTTTTTTGGCTTCCTGATACACTCTGCAACCACGATAAGAGGCGGTATGTTCTTCACCACAATTGACCTGGGTCGCAAGCTTTAAATTTGCTGTTGGCATCAGGATATGTATTGCTGCAAATCCTACAGGCAGTTTTCCATTGGTTTTTGGTGTTCTCATTCCATTTATAATATGTTATTGGCACACCGCTTCTGCACAAACACAGCCAAAGATTTCATTTTTTATTCTTTGGGCCGCGGCAAAAGGCGTTCAACGGAGTTCATCCGCCAAATCTAATGTTTTTGTGGTATTTTCTTACTATTTCCTTAGCTCAACTGACTACCGAGGTGGGAAAAAGTCCCCGGCTAAAGGCGTTAGCTACGTATTTGTCTCTCGGCAGCGTTTGAAAGGCTACGACACTCTCGTAGTATTTCGTTTTGCTATTGCTATCGCTCTGTTTTTGACTAGTGCCGTAGCAGAGCCATAGCAGAATAACGAGAAAGTTTGTGCTCTGCTCCGCTCGCAGTTTTGTCGCTTGACAAACTGTAGCAATAGCGGTAGCAGAAAACGAAGTCCTGTGCTCTGTGTAGCAGTAACGGTAGCAAAATTTTGGTAGCGAGATGAGAGCAGAGCACATGCTAGTTTTTTCATGTGCTACGGCTCTCGCTTGTGTTTGTTTTTTATTTTCGGCACCTTTCTTTTGCACCGTTCTTTTTCTACTTGTCGCTTTGCCAGAAGGGGAAAGAAAGTATTTCCTGTCAGAATAAAGTGGTTTGAAATAATAAAATAAATAATAGTATTTCATTCAAAAACAAAAAATCAAAATAAAAAACTTATATTCATTCACAGGACTTCGTTTTCTGCTACCGCTATTGCTACAGTTTGTCAAGCGACAAAACTGCGAGCGGAGCAGAGCACAAACTTTCTCGTTATTCTGCTATGGCTTTGCTACGGCTCTAGTCAAAAACAGAGCGATAGCAATAGCATAGCAATATTTGTATTCATATCGCTGCTACGGAGTAGTACCCACCGGGAAAATTCCTCTGGAAAATAACATATTTTCAAGAGGTTTCTCCATACAAGCGGAAGGGACAAAACCTAATTCACCCCTTACTTTTCTTCCATCTCTGGTTTCAAAATACACGGGGGTGACACAAAAAGTAAGGGGGAAATGAGGTTTCTATCTGTATCTCTGGCAGAAGAATGCAGGACAAAATCCACTGGTTTTTCGACTTCCCGCATAATAGATTTTACACACGTACCCAGTTATGGTTTTCCTCCACTTGCAATATCTGCTTTTCTACACCCTCCCAGTTTTGGTTTTTCCAGACCCTCGCAGTTTGGGTTTTGCACTGCTTTGCAGTATCTGATTTTCCACAATAAAAATCATGTTTTTTGTAATATTTGTTTGTGTATTTATTAATAATATTTATAATCGAAGCATTGGAACTAAAAATTTTTAATGCCTGAAGCATTCCCGGGTTTTGCTTGGCCGAATGCAGTTCTTAGATACATGTATCCATTTCTTGTCTGTCTTCTGAAAATATCAAACATAATTTAGATATGAATGTAAGACCAGGAATAATAATAAGAGTAATTACCATTATTAGGTCTCCGCACAAAATTAAAGGATCTCTCCAGAAATTATGCCTGGTTTGCCATGGCCGATCATTTACCCTCCGTTCAGTTGTTTTATGTCGGGTATCTATATCAACAACTATGAGAAGAAAAAATAAAATATGACAAACGCAGGCGCAACACTTCTGGTCCCAAGAAGTCTCAGTCGGCCTGGCTGAAATAAATGAAATATTTTGATTAAGTTAAACAACTAAGTTAGTACTGAAGTACTATTTATACAACCATTTAATGAACACCTCACACCATTTACCACTGGTAAACATTAAAAACATTTTAAGTGTCACTGAAATGCAGAATTTGTGTTGAAGATAGCATCCGGAGGCGTATATTTATTAATGGCGAAAATATCTGTGATACTAACCTTTGTAACGCTGAAATAAAGATCATAAAAAGACAAAATTTATTATATCACTCACCTTTTTATTGTTTTTTAGATTAAAATTAACTATTTTTACTTTTTTTTCACTTTTTCCAACAAATTTAAAAATGATGTGACCCTGCATTATATTCTTGATAATACCATACAAAATGCAGATAGATTTGGTGTAAATTTCGTTGTAAAGTAGGGTCACACTTTGGCGCCGAATAAATATTTCGTTTAAACAATACTTTTCAGGGACCGTAATCATTAAAGGTTACGTATATTATAAGTATGTTAGGCATTTTTCGTGTTATCAATACCACCAACACGAACTTTTATATTTTAACAACACTTAAAAATGGCTTAGGCCACGATCTGACGATCAAATTATTTTATTTCACAGAAAATGTTTAAAAATGTAAAAAACAATAATAGTTTTCTTTGTAATTTAATGTAATTCCTTGATAAATGTGATCAAATATTTTAATCGCCTTACCGTGGCTTTTCTCTATAATTTTGTTGAATCCCACATTCATTCTTATTATTATTTGTAAAATGTTGAGTAAAATAAATTAATATTGTCATTATAGACATTATGATAATAGTTATATAGTTTAATTTTTTTGATTAACAATTTTTAATATTTTTTCTACGAATTTTAAAATTACTGAAAAAATAAAACTAAATGTGAGAACAAGTCTTTTGGCTTTGGTGTAAATCATAGGATTTTTGAATATTATAAGTTGGTGATTATACCCGTTACTCGTAGAGTAAAAGGGTATATTAGATTCGTGCAAAAGTATGTAACAGCTACAAGGAAGCGATTCCGACCCCATAAAGTATATATATTCTTGATCAGGGGCACTAGCCGAGTCGATCTAGCCATGTCCGTCTGTCCGTCTGTCCGTCTGTATGAACGCTGAGATCTCAGAAACTACAAAAGCTAGAAGGTTGAGATTTCCCACACATATTCTTTGGCTTCCTACGCAGCGCAAGTTTATTTTAGCCGAGCGCCACGGTCCCTCTAACCCCCACTAACGATTTTAAAATGGGTCCAGCGCCCACATCTTTACAGATTTCCGAGAAGTATAAATACAATTTTGTTGTGTATATTTATACCTATCGAAATGTAGAAGACATTTTTCAAATCGGACCATTCATTAAAAAGTTATACGCAATCAAAATGTATATATCTATCTCCCTCGCATTCCCTTTAGCTGAGTTACGATTATTAGTCGGGACACCAACCCGAGTACAGCGTTCGCACTCCCTTAAGCTGAGTGACGGGTATTAGATAGTCGGGACACCAACCCGACTATAGCGTTCTCTCTTGTTTTTTTGTTAAAATTATTATAATCGTAGTGCCACAGAAATCACACAGCGCATAAGTGGCCTGATATTGATGCTACTCAGAAACCCACCCCCATTTAACGCTTAGAAATTATCTATCCCCACACCGCCGTCTGCAAAAAGGAACAGGATTTCAAAAACACAAAAACCAACTTCTCACTTTCCCGCTGGGTAATTGCAAACACTGTCTCTCGCTTAGCAGCAGTTTTCGTCGTACTGAGTACTAGGCTAAACAGAAAACCAACCAAATTTACAAGGTTGCAAAATGTTGAGAACCCAAGACGCAAGCTTTAAATTTGCTGTTGGCATGTAAATGTGTATTGCCGCAATAGAGGAGGAAAAGGCCAATAAAAGATAATAGAAGAAAGCCCCCAGGATTTCAGTAACGAAGTCCGAAATAACTTAAGAGAATATCTAAATGGAGTTGCTGAACAGGCGTTGCCACCAGGAAAGAAAACCAGAACCGGAACTGATAACCGAAATAAACCGATTCCTAATAAAGAACCGGAACCGGTACCGATATCCAGAGAAAAATGTCATTTATAACCGATTACCGTATTGCTGGAACCGGTACGGTTTTGGTACTCATTTACTAAGGGCTGGTTTCTGGAGTCCCTGTTAAAGTCTCTGATAGCTATCTGTCCGAAAAACATACGGGGGTGTCACAGAAAACCATTCCAACCGAACTTCCCCCGAATAGCAAATCTCGGTGTCACAGACGTCATTTTTGACGGTTTCTAAATCCCCCGTACTTTGCCGGACGTTTTGATAAAATTACCAAACCTACAAATGTTTCCCAAAAATATAACTTTATTTAAGACAACTCTAATAAATTTTATGAACTACCTGCATACTACGGGTTATATTTAAAAATATGCTTTTTATAAAACCTCTCGAAAAAACTAGCTAAAACAAGAAAGGAAGCTAGCTTCGGCAAACCGAAGCTTATATACCCTTGCAGATCATTCTATTAATTTACAAATCGCAAAAATGTTAAATTTCTTATTATTTCACATTAATTTTTCGATCGTTTCTATCACAGCTATATGATATAGTAGTTCGATCTTTTAAAAATTAAAATCGAAATTCGGAAATATTTCAAAATAGTCATATCCCAGAGAAGAAGGGAATGTAATAAAAACCAACAAAGATATAATTTTTTCCCATTAATTTCCATTAAATTTTTCGACCGTTCCTATGGCAGCTATATGATATAGTGATCCGATTTAAAAAAACAAAAAAA
This sequence comes from Drosophila takahashii, assembly GCF_030179915.1. Classification (NCBI taxonomy): domain Eukaryota; kingdom Metazoa; phylum Arthropoda; class Insecta; order Diptera; family Drosophilidae; genus Drosophila; species Drosophila takahashii. Next base: position 26,095,132 of record NC_091683.1, read on the forward strand.
CCGAAATTCAGAAATATATAGAAAATATTCCCAAGAGTAGAAGGTAAAATTAAAAAAAACACCGGAGCTAGAATTTTTTTACGTTTTTTTTTTTTGATCCTTCCTATGGGAGCTATAAGATATAGTTGTCCGATCCGGTTGGTTCCGACATATATACTACCTGCAATAGAAATACGACTTCTACGAAAGTTTCATCCCCATAGCTTTAAAACTGAGAGACTAGTTTGCGTAGAAACGGACGGACAGACGGACGGACAGACGGACAGACGGACGGACAGACGGACATGGCTAGATCGACTCGTCTTGTGATGCTGATCAAGAATATATATACTTTATGGGGTCGGAAATGTCTCCTTCACTGCGTTGCAAACTTCTGACTGAAATCATAATACCCTCTGCAAGGGTATAAAAATCCGTCGGCAAACCTTCTACCTAGCACACAGTGCACACTGGGCCAGCCGATCAGATTTATGGCCAAAAATACGTTTTTCTTTTTTAAGAAAATGACCAAATTGAGTTCGGGATCCTTTTTATAATACATTAAACTAATTTATGCCAAAGTTTCAAAGAATTCGGGCAAGTAGTTTTCTTTTACCATATTTTCAAAGTGAAAAATTCATAAAATATTGATGGAAATGAAAAAAAATTTAGAAGTCAAAGATGCTGATGTTGCTGTTCGACTTCTTTCCGAAACTTGCAGAAGGGATTATTTTCAACAAGTAAAAAATATAATATAGCTCGTATGTCTTACTTGTTTGCTAAAATAAATGTAATTGTTAATTTTTACGCTTTTTTTCAGCAAATGAGTACTTTGCTTTTCGAGTGCCTTCGAGTGCCATCCCCAAATTAGTTCATTCCTTCAAAAAAAAATTCGTTGATCAATTTACTAAAAGCGTAGCCCACCGACTCGATGCGGTTTTGCCTTAGTTTTCGGTAATTTAAGTTTTAATTGAAGGCTTAACTCGAAGTCGAGCTATTTTGAAGAGCTTAGCTAAGAGAGCCCAAGAGTATGCCATACTTTATTTCTTCAGGTTTTGGTGAACATTTTGCGCTCAAAAATTTGATTTTAGTGTGACGAACATCTAAAATCTACTTTTTACGTACACTAATCGATTATGGTATTTTCCAAACCTATATCTATCTATTTAATCATGACTATGCAAATAAAAATGTAGCATACTTTTGTGATGACTTCAGAATATGTCAAATTAACATTAAACAAATCAAAAAACAATATTTTTAAACAATTTTTTTTATATAATTTGATTATATAAAACTTAAAAGGTAACAAGAACAAAAAAATAGAAATTTTTTTTAAATCGATTGTTTGATAAACGTTGATGTGGAAGCCTCCGAAAGTTGCACTTTTTAACGGTTCATAAATCTTAAATGGCATAATATTTTTTAGTGATGTCAATTTTTTTTAGTTTGTTTTATCTCAAACTTTATTGTTTTCGAAAATGAAAGAAGTGCGTCTTCTAGTTATTTTTTTAAAAAGAAAAAACCGAAAAGTACGTAAAATTTTCCGACTTTGGTCTGGATTATCTATATCATATAAAATTCCAAGAAATTTTACTTTTAGTTCGTTGGAAAGTTCAATCTTTTAAGAAAAAAACGCAAAAAACTGCATCCTTCTAACTGTCCTAGGAAAGAAATTACAGATTTTTGGCCAAAAAATTAACTTTCTGGCCCAGTGTGCGTTGAAGAAATCCTGGTAGTACTCACGAAGGGGAGACTTACTTAGTCTCACTGCTGTTTAAAAAAAATAACTGCTTGCGCGTCAAAATTGGTTGAACATAGCGACAGCACCGCCAGCTGGATCGGATCGGAGGCCCACTTGCGATATTTTGACTCAGTTGCATAAAATTAACGCCATAGTTCAGTGCTTAAAGAATCAGATACCCGACACTATGTTAACCAATTTGAAAAAAGCCCCTACTTGCTCGTATGTAGATCCTCCAAAATCTTTGCGTTCGTACGGACATTGCTAGAGCGAAGGGGTTTGAGAGCAGCATACGCACTCACAAACACAAAGCACTGCACAGTGGTTCCGCTTGTATGGGAGCCGCGGCCAAAAATACTTCTAGTTGTTATATCGTACGACATTTTTCCCAAAATTCTATAAAAACATTTTTATTATAGCAAGAAAAAAGTGGACATATTGCCCGATTATATCCGATAGCTACCATACAAAATATCGGACCAAATTTGAAACTCCTTGCTATTTTCAGTTTAAAATTTTTTGTATTAAAGTATTATTGCATTTAAATCATATTTAAGCGGACAAGAAACCATGCCTTCGGATTCCTATCCGTCCACAAATATTAATCCGTTAGTTTTGATTATTACCTGTAAATTAAAATTAAAAAAACCCAATAATAATAATAAACAAAAATTCCAGCAATAGCAAAAGAAAACAAAAATTACAATTTTAACCTAATAAAAACACGAAAGAAAAACACAATGAACAGCTGTTTTGACCTTAAAGAAAAAAATAGAGGCTGTTAGTAGATTGTTGATTATGGACACATCTGCAAATATCTGCAGCTAGCCTTAACTTTTTTATACCTTAAGGTATTAACAAATACACTGAATAAAAAATGAATCGGGGAATCTTGGGGGATCACAGCTAAAACTTTAAATAAACATAAAAAGACGAATACAACAGCTGCTAAAAACATTAGAAAGTAAAGAATTAGTTTCATAATAAGGACAACACAAGTTAGCTTTTATTAATATTGAAACTTAAAAATAATACCTTTAACTTCAAAATCCATATCACAGAATATTCATTTGGACACGTAATTTAAAAAATACACGCTTTTAAAATTTTAAGGTTAGTGATGCGCGCAGTTTTGCTTTGCAACTAAACACGTGCTCACGACTTTAGGTCTGTTTTTAGAAAGTACCGAAAGTTTTCCAGAAAAATCTGGTATGCCATGAAAAAGCTTGAGCATTTTAGAGAAAATTTACATACCCTTTGCTAATTTTGGGTTTTTTTTTTTGGGTTGGGTTTGGGTTTTTGATTTTTTGAATTTTGGCCTATGGGGGCAACCACTGTGCACTGTTAGTTGTTGTCATGTATGTATATACCTGTATAATATTTTTATAACAATCAATCCATTGTTTTATTCACTATAAGCACTTTATTTTGGTTTTTTACTGGATACATAAAAATTTGTGTGTTTTTCTTTTCCAAAAGCAGAAAAAGAAGAAAAGTGAAACCAGATTCAGAAACAGGGGCTTCACATCTTTCAAAAATCTCAACTGTGCTCACGATAAGGGTGAAAGCTACTAATCCGCTTTCCAAAACCGTCAACCTTTGATGCTTTTCTGAAATTTCTATTTTTTTGCAATATGTCAATGCCACAATAAATTCTTATAAATAATAAAGGCAATTAAAATGTTAGTAATAAAGAACATGCCTTCGTTTATATCTAATAAAATTTCGCTGGCTGATAGCGGTTAGTTTTTATTTTAGTTAATGTAGTTTTGGTCAATTAGTTTTTTTTTTTTTTTTTTACGTATGCATTTTATTTATTGGATCTTCTCTGAATTGAGACTAACAATAAGTATATAAAATCTTAAATTAAAGAGCTATCTAACAGTCAAGATGACTGACGCGAGAGTAAGGGGCTCTAATAACTATTGCTGAGCTGGAAGGTCATTTCGTTGCAATCGGGTCCGGCATGAGACCCTGGCTAGGCCCCTGGCGAGTTGGTTTGGATGAGAAGTTAGCTTGGTGTGGTAGGACGCTTTTTGTTTTGATATTTCGTGTTTTACGGGCAGAATGCCAAGATCTCTGTGGATGTTGTCGTTCCGAACATACCAAGGTGCCCCAGTGATAGTTCTCAAGATTTTTGATTGTGCTCGCTGGATAATGTCGATGTTGCTGCTGCTCGCGTTTCCCCACAACTGGGAGCCGTATGTCCAGACTGGCTTAAGCGTTGAATCGTAGAGCAGGATCTTGAAGTCCAGGCAGAGGGGGGAGCGAGCATTTAAGAGCCAATGGAGGCCAATGGATTTTAGTTTTAGATGAATTTTCTAAGCTTCGATATGTTTCCTCCATGTAAGTCTCCTGTCTAGGTGAACGTCAAGGTACGTTACATCGTCAGCTTGTGGAAGTGGCGTGTTATTCACAGTTATTTTGCTTACTTTTTTTTATCAACAATTTTGTGACGTTTTTTATTCGAAAAAACGTTACTTTTTTTCAATCACTCACCATTTTGCAAAAAATCAATATATCGAAAAAATCCTACGTCCGTCGATACCTGTTAATGTATAGAAACCAACCAATTTTTTTTTTTTAGATCAAAAATTAAGGACGTTAGGTGTCCGGCCATGGACCCCCTTCAACAAAAAATGTTCTAAGCTTCGATATGTTTCCTCCATGTAAGTCTCCTGTCTAGGTAAACGCCAAGGTACGTTACATCGTCAGCTTGTGGAAGTGGCGTGTTATTCACAGTTAGCGGGGGACACGTTTGTCTGTTAAGTATTCAATTAGTAATATTTTGTCTGTGGAAACAGGGGTTTCACGTCTTACATAAATCCCAACTGTTTCGCAGTGGACGCGAGGGATAAGGATGCATACGAAAATCGATTGTTTCACAACCGATAAATCCTAAAACTTAACCATACGGTCTCACTAAAAACTGGCATCATCAAAATTAAAATGGCTGAAAACTACGTGAATCCACATTCACAGGTCTTTGAAGAAACACGCACAGTTCACGCCGGGTAGGGCAAGGGACCTCGTGGTGTGGATTCATTTTTAGGTTAAGCTTGTGAAACGAAAAACAAGACATAGTATCTGGTCATATGCACTAGTCGTGCGAACAAAATTTTTTTTCAACTTTCGTTGTTAAAAACAAAAAAAAAAAAAAAAATAAGGACAGCTACAGCAAGCGAGGTGGCGGCGCATGGCGCGGCTATGGGCGTGGTGGACGGCATCTTCACATTTTTAAGAAGCCCCAGCCCACGCCCACGTGCCAATGTGACTGCCACGTCACATTGAAAAAATGCTGCCAGGCGAGTATCCCGGAGCACTTAAGGAGGCCCATCACGGGTCTCGAAGCCTGCTCCAAGGAGCAAAAAAAAAATATTTCCGAGTACGACGTCCTCCGGAAGCAGCTGAACAATAGGCCTGCCCATTAAAGCAGCCAGGGGGCAACTGCCCGAGACCACGTGGATGTTGGCGCCGTAAGCCTGGCCCAGGATGGAACCTATGTCGAGGAAAACCAGGACGTCTTTGAATTTCGCCTGGGCTAGTCTCCTCTGTGAAACCAGGATATATATATGGGCACTTCCAAAATGTCGCTCGGGACATTTGCACACCTTTAAAGTTGAAAAAAAAATATAAAACAATGGATTTTAATTTTAATTATGGGCTTTTCTTTTCACTCTTCCCAAGCTCTTTTTTTGGTAAAAATCTTGATTTTGTACCACTTTTAGTTTTTTAGATATCGGTAAAAACTGCCGTATTCGCTCGGGACAAAAATAGAAGTGGATTTCGGGGAAGTTCATACAACACCAGAAATTAGCGAATTCTGATGGAATATTTGAATGCGATTTTTTTTAGAATGTTGTTCAAACATGTCGCTGTGAAATGCTTTTGGTTTTACTCAAAAATTCTTTGCCGTTTTTTTTTTATGCAGTTTCAACCACATTCGCTCGGGACATGTCGCTCGGGACATTTTTTCCGACTGTTTTGTAAAGCGGATTTCTTTACCTCTATCTCTCAATTGCTGGACGTTTTGCTTTGAACTTAATAGTTTAGTATGTGAATGAAGCATTTAGTACAGAAAAATGTCACATATTAGCATTCCTATAGGATAAATTAACATCAGAAGACAGGTCCAAAAAATAACAAAAAAAATAGCCAAAAACTGATTTTTGCGTATATTGGTGGGGTTTGTCATAAAAATAATCAAACTATACTCCAAATTTGTAGTTAAGCTCAGTATCCAACTAATAAGAAACTAATATGGTGGACTTTTTTTTGGAAGTGCCCATATATATATATATATATTTATATAATAAAACAAAATAAAATTTCAATCAAAGGTTGTATTTTGGTTTGGGGGGTATTCGTTGGAAAGTATCTAACAGGGATCTTACTTTCTTTTTTCTTTATTTACTTATTCGTTGGAAAGTATCTAAGAGGGATCTTACTTTATTTATATTTTTTTTTATTTATTTATTTACTTATTTATTTATTTATTTACTTATTTATTTATTTATTTATTTACTTATTTATTTATTTATTTATTTAGTTATTTATTTTCTTATTTATTTATTTATAAATTTTAAGAATTGTATAATGAAACGGTTAAAATACCCCTGATAAAGACCAGATAAACTCTTCGTAAAAGCAAATCGGCTTTCTCGATTGCGTTTATTCATCTAAACGAGAAACAAAAACAGAGTGCTGTTAACGCACAAAATTCTGTTGTAAAGCGCAAAAAATGGCGTGCTTCCATTATTTTATCAGCTGTTTGGGTATAATTCAAAGGCAAAGTCAGCTTCCTAATTAACTTTGGGAAATCAGCTGTCATTCTATCGAGCCGAAAACGCTTAACAGGGACTCCGAGTCCCTGTCACAGTAAGCTCTCACATTGTTGCTCATAAAGCCAAAATGCCTTAGCAGGGACTTTATCTGTTCGAGAAATGTTAGCCGGCACTCGAGAAACCGGACCTAATTCGTAAAAAATCCTGCTGTAGCAAAAACATTCTTTGTCTAAACAATTTGAAAATCTATCATTTTTGGCCATTCTACGCGTTTTTTTTTAAGCCAATACCCCAATTGCTTTTTAGAAATAAAAAAGTTAAAAATTTAATTAAAATCTTATTATGTATACTATATATCAAAAAATCAAAATAAATTTAACAATCTTACATTCAAATTTAAAAAAAAAAAAAACGGAAGTATTAAGGGGGGACATCTAGGTAGAATTTTTTAAAAAATCGAACATTTTTTTTTTCGTTTACAAAAATCTTTAGGGTCTTAAAAATAACATACCAAAAAATAGAGTCCGTCAGAAGTGTCTAAGTGTCGAAATTTTCCATTCTGCGGCGATGCCTCAAAGGTATATCCCGGGCACCTTAAAACTTTAAACGCGTTTTTCTCGAAACTACTATTTTTGAGGTGTTCGGACACATAACTCGAACAAATCTTAAACGATCGATCTTTTTTTTTTTGACAGTATATTAAAAATACATATGTCTATCGACGGACGTAGGATTTTTTTTTATTTTGCTTTCTTTTTTTTATCAACAATTTTGTGACGTTTTTTATTCGAAAAAACGTTACTTTTTTTCAATCGCTCACCATTTTGCAAAAAATCAATATATCGAAAAAATCCTACGTCCGTCGATACCTGTTAATGTATAGAAACCAACCAATTTTTTTTTTTTTGATCAAAAATTAAGGACGTTAGGTGTCCGGCCATGGACCCCCTTCAACAAAAAAGGGCCTACGAAAAAATGCTGCACGGCCGCCATTTTGTTTTCGATTTATTCGAAAAAAAATTTATTTTGTACTTCGGACCTAATATAATATAACGTAGTTTACAAATTTTCGATTGGCTTCTTCATTTGCCCAAAAAAAAATCCTGAAAATCCGTTTTTTTACCCCCCAGTTAACTAGATGTCCCCCCTTAATTGAAATTGTTTTTACCTGTATCGGTACGTACCGGTACCAGAACCAGAACCAGAACCAGTTATAAACGTTTACCGAATAAGCAGATTTGGTATGAGACCAGTACCGGAACCGGTACCGAAATAAGATTCGGTTTGATTCCCTGATTGCCACACATTCAAGCGTTGTCAAATTGGTTCCACTCTTTATTCGAAAACCGCAGATTCACTTGACAGTTAAATATAAATCGAAACTGTTTAAGTAATCTTCTAATTATTTTTAAAAATGAATTCCCATGCGATTTTTCTTCAAGCTCTGTGGCATGTCGTCAAATTGTCTGAAGTGCGAACCTATTGGCGCAGCAAGAAATTAGTTTAAATTAATTATACCCGTTACTCGTAGAGTAAAAGGGTATATTAGATTCGTGCAAAAGTATGTAACAGGTAGAAGGAAGCGTTTCCGACCCTATAAACTATATATATTCTTGATCAGGATCACTAGCCGAGTCGATCTAGCCATGTCCGTCTGTCCGTCTGTCCGTCTGTCTGTCCGTCTGTCTGTCTGTATGAACGCTGAGATCTCGGAGACTATAAAAGCTAGAAGATTGACATTTTGCATGCAGATTCTAGGAGTTCCTACGCAGCGCAAGTTTGTTTCAAAAGGGTGCCACGCCCCCTCTAACGCCCACAATCGCTAATATACGATTTTAAAAATTTCAATATTTCGGAAAAGTAAAAATTCAGTTTTATTGTGTTTATCAATACCTAACGAAATGTAGAAGAAATTTTTTAAATCGGACCATTCGTTAAAAAGTTACGGCGGATCAAAGGAAGGAAGGAGACTTCGCACTCCCTTTAGCTGAGTAACGGGTATCTGATAGTCGGGGCACCCGACTATAGCGTTCTCTCTTGTTTTAATATAACTTAATTTATTTTTGGTTTTATTTCTTCCTATCGCTACAAGTACAAAAAATACTTATAAATTAAATTAAATCCATTATTACAGGTAAACGTCAATACAGCTATGGGTTAAGCTTCTAATAGCACTTAGATTCTATATTTATTTTCTATTTTCTTATAGCTGTAGGCGATTTTTATGGTGTTAGCGTGGCCACAGCCAATCGAGTTGTTAAGGAAGTTTCTTTTGCTGACGCTATAGCATATAGTATCAAAACAATTGATTAATTTCTTGCGTATTGATAATAGCCAAGTCTTCTTAAGTCATGGGAGCTATAGATTGCAAGCATGTAAGAATTCGACCTCCCGGAGGCGATTCCGCACACAAAAAAAAAAATTGCTTGGTAAAATTGACCAACCAAGATAGTTACGTAACTATTATTAAATAGTTACGTGTACTTTGTTTTTGCTTTGGGTGTGTGTCCTTGCTAATTGTGTGTATTTTGTTGTTTTGAAATAACTATTTACTTAGTAGAATTGACAATTTTGCTGGTTGGGGCCTGTTTGACAATTATTACAGTTGATTTAACCAAGTTTTTTTTTCTGCTGTGACACCAGTTCTACGAGAATTGTCTCCTGCTCATTGGACATTTCTGCAGACATTGTTTTCTTGTTTTTTTTTTGTTTGCTTTGATTTCAACAACGAATATTCAAAATAATAATTGGTCGCACGACTAGTGCATATGACCAGATACTAGTCTTGTTTGTCTGTTTGAAAAAACGTATCCTAAAATTGAATCCACACCACGAAGTCCCTTGCCCTACCCGACGTGAACTATGCGCGTTTCTTAAAAGGCCTGTGAGTGTGGACTGGTTTTTTTTTTTTTTATAGCCTCTTCCATTCGTGTGAAACGGTTGGGAGTCTTTACTGCAAACATTGATGTTTTTATACGCAGAACAGCTTACATTTTGGCCCACTCATAGAATGTGTGAAATTCGTGTTCCCACATAGCTCCATCCACCATCCAATAACAGCTGACTGAAGAGCAGTTGCTCAGCTCAACATTAACGAAGGGGGATTTCAATTCGGGAAAACTGCGTTCTCCAAATCCTTTTGTAGAATAATATAATAAATAGTTTAAGATAATAGTTAAAAAACATATCTGAACATTTATAGCATATCCTATAAAGAGTATGCATACATATTGCTGACTGGGGGAGAGCCTTACCTCCCGTACCCCACACTCCGCTCTTACACACAAAAAATTCCTATACCTATACCTTCTATGCACACGAATGAGAAACCCTACAACGAAATAAAAAACTGGAAAATTGTTTAAACCGTCAGTTCTAATTGTTAATTGTATTGAATTGTAGTAAATGTTAGATATAAGTGTAAAACTCTAATATAAGAAGAGACTTACATATTTTCATTATTCTTAATATTGTTTATGTGACTAGTGCATTAATTTATAGGGAAATCCTTGTAGCACCAGGAAATATGAAATAAATAAAAAAAATAAAACAAGAAAGGAAGCTAGCTTCGGCCAGCCGAAGCTTATATACCCTTGCAGATCATTCCTATTAATTAACAAATCGCAAAAATGTTCAATTTTCTAATATTTCTCATTAATTTTCCGATCGTTCCTATGGCAGCTATATGATATAGTCGTCCGATTTTGATTAAATTAAAATTGAAATTCGGAAATATTTAAAAAGAGTCATATCCTAGAGTAGAAGATAATACAATAAAAAGCAAAGAAGCTTGAATTTATTTCCTATTACTTTTCCATTAATTTTCCGATCGTTCCTATGGCAGCTATATGATATAGTAGTCCGATTTTTTAAATAATTTATTCGAAATTCAAAAATATTTAAAAAATAACATCCCCAAAAGTAGAAGGTAATATTTCAAAAAACACCGATGCTAGAATTTTTTAAAGTTTTTTTTTCCGATTGTTCCTATGGGAGCTATAAGATATAGTTGTCCGATCCGGTCGGCTCCGACATATATACTACCTGCAATAGAAAGAAGACTTTTGCGAAAGTTTCGTCCCGATAGCTCAAAAACTGAGAGACTAGTTTGCGTAGAAACAGACAGACGGACGGACAGACGGACAGACGGACATGGCTAGATCGACTCGTCTTGTGATGCTGATCAAGAATATATATACTTTATGGGGTCGGAAACGTCTCCTTCACTGCGTTGCAAACTTCTGACTGAAATCATAATACCCTCTGCAAGGGTATAATGAAGAAATGAATTCGACAAGCCTATGTATATATTTAGTCAAATTAGATGTGACACTTTTTTCTATTTACTAATATTGTTATAATTTATTTATTATCTGTTATTAATATTTGTAAATATATTTAAGTTAGTATGTCTCAACCTCCAGCGAAAATAAGGAAACTGCAGTTTGTTGAGTAAGGTAACCTACACTCTGTAGAATATGTATATATTTTTACAAATTTATTATTATAATTTTTTTTTTTATTTTAGAATAGGTGCTTCGTCATACATCAAGAGACTGATGAGGCTGGGCCTCTAGTTATATAGGGGCCGTTTGGTGTGACCATAGATATCGATAGTGATAATCCCGTTTCAGTAACTTGTTATCGGGTCACCAGTATTACCATCGATATCACCGCAGAATAAGTGTGACCAGTGGTTCGCTTTGGGCGCGCGTTTGAATAGTTGTGCGGGCGTACGATTTTCAAATAAAATTGTTTTGAAGTGTTCTATGTGTGGTTTCGTTTCTGTTTTATGTCTACCCTTCAGTTCTGGCGTCCCATGTCGGGGACAATTCCGTAGGCCAAACGCTCGGCCGCTGTCGACGTCAGCAGAGCAGTCGGCGCAGCGTGTACCTGAAAGAAAGAGAGGCTGATATTTATATATTGCGCTCTCTTTCCTTGTCTTATAATTTGCCTGCACTCGACGCTAGCAGTGACAAATTTCGGCCGGTCCGTCATTCTCTTTTTCGCCTTACAGTTATGTTCAGTTAGCAACCAAAATTTGGCCGGTAAAATTTGTGTGACGCAGCGAAATGTGTATGCCATTTCATTTTTCAATTGGTCCATAATATTTTTATAATAATAAAATATTAAAAGTTGTATCTCCACAAAAATTATTTGTGCTTTTACTCAATAGAAAGGGTATACATAGAAGCATTGGCACGCGGCAAAAGCGATGATGAATCAAAAGAAAACGGGAAAGCAAAATCATGACTGGCTGTATTTTTTGACTGTCAATCGAAGAGAACAACGTGCTTAAATTTGTGCGTAGACAATTTGTAATTGGCGATTTAAAAAATTGTACAAGTGTTTACCAATTGTATTAAAAGTTAGGTAAGTGGCATTTTAATTCATTTACATATATGCAGTTGATATTAATTAAAATAACCGGTAGGTTTATGTCCGGTTTGCTATTGTTTCTGGGTAGAAAAATTCTTGCAATATGTACATTAGGGTGGACTTAAAAAAAAAAACTAATTTTTTTTTACTTTTTCTTTCTTTTATGGATTAAGGATACAAAAAAGTCATATATGAAGGGATGAGAGCATGGCTTTAGAAATTTCATACAAAATAAGTCCACCCTAATGTACATACATACACACATTTCCCGTGGCCAGCGCTAAAAATGCTTAGGATCTCGCTGCGGTCTCTACTTGATTTAAAAAGGTAAATATAAAAATATACAAGTAAAACATATTTTTAAAACATATGTCTGTCTTTAATTTTTTCAGGATCCTTCGTCAAATATTCACGCGGACAAATTCATGAGGACGGCAATCTTACATAAAAATCAAAAACAAAAAAAACAAGGGGTATTATTTATAATTAATTGTACGAAAATGTAAGTAAAACAATTGAACACAAAATACAATTTATAAAATGAAAGAGCCAATAAAAATTACAAATAAATTTGTATGTTTCTTATTTTATATAATGCAAGGAAAGAATTTTTTTGTACATGAAATTGCTGATGACATTTTTAAAAAGTCATCCATGAAATCACCTATGACACAAGGTGACACGATGATGGATTTTCCTAAGTGACAACCCATTGGACAAATTCTGAATGTCCCTCGTGAAATCATAAGGGACATGTCACCGGTTGGTGACATCTCAAAGGACAATTTCGTATAAGGCCCTTGGTATATCCCCGGGGACTTCGAACAAATTTCCTTTGAATTGTACTAAAGGAAAAAGCGGAACTCCCATACAATTTTCTCTATGTGGCATCCTCGGTTCGTCCTGAGGTACAAATGACATGTCCTCGGGCTTTCCTTTGGTGATTACTGAGGGAAAAGTGACATCTGGAACTGAAGGGTATGTTCTTTTGACGGTGGGCCGTCACACTCGACTAGAAGTATTTGATTCGAAAGATAGGGTGTCCCACTTACCCACAATGCATGTAATAGCCCCCGAAAGGAGTTTCGGAGTAAAATTGCTCTGATTTTAGGAACATTTGTTAAGGCCTAGTATTTGGTTGGCTTAAAATCGTGTATTTGATCTTCAAACGGTTCCTGTGACACCGAGATTTTCTTTTCAAGGGAAATTTAGTTGAAAGAGATTTCTGTAACACTCCCGATAGTGTTATTTGCTTCAAATTAGTTACTCGTAAAGTAAAAGTGTATATTGCATTCGTGCAAAGCAAGCGTGTTTGACCCCATAAAGTATATATATTCTTGATTAGGAACACTAGCCGAGTCGATCTATCAGCGCAAGTTTGTTTTATCGAGGTGATATTGGCGCTAGAATAATGAAAGAATTCCAAATATCTGAAACCCTTTCAAGCCACAGCAGGGTAAGAATTTCTCAACTGCGTAGAGTTTGTCTTGATTATCATCTGTGACTTTTTATACCCGTTACTCGTAGAGTAAAAGGGTAAAGCCCAAGAATATGTGTGCGAAATCTCAACCTTTTAGCTTTTGTAGTTTCCGAGATCTCAGCGTTCATACAGACAGACAGACGGACAGACGGACATGGCTAGATCAACTCGGCTAGTGATCCTGATCAAGAATATATATAGTTTACTAGCTATACCCGGAGCGACTTCGTTCGCTCAAAATTAGTTTGCAGTTAGGAAATTAGGTTGTCAGGACTTTCTTATATCTTATTTGCGCGTTTGTTGAAAACCTCGATAAACTTCCGTTTAGCTCCTACCCCCAATTTTTTTCAAACTTTCCATATTGACGTGTTTTTGGGTCCTGATTACGGGAAAAATAGCCAAAGTTGGCGCAAATAGCGGGATCTTGAAAAATAACGGTAAAAATCGTAAAATCTTCGGTTTGTTGCAGTTTTTTCGGAAAATAAAAGAAAAATCAAAAAATGTTTTAGATAAAAACAGAAGATATTTATAAAACGGATCTTTGTGTATTAATCATTTTCTTCGTAAACATAAAGGTTTTCGAGGAAAAACTAAAAGAAGTATTTTAAATTGGGTGTGAACATTTTAAAATACTGCAATATCCCGCCATAAAATGGCGACAGATAGTTTTCGATTAGTCGATAACAGCATTTTACCTTCTACTCTAGTGATGGACCTATTTTGCCTTTTTATACGATGTATCGTGTTCATGCTCCTCGAAAAAAGGAAATGGAACGGATGACCTGAATGAAAGCTGGATAAGCTTTTAAATAAAGTAGTAAGGTACGGGCGAGGAAAGCGCCACAGGCCAACATTTTTTTAAACAAAAATCGCGGCGATTTTTGTTAAAAAAATTTTTGCTTGCGACTTTATAAATGATTTATATGTATTTTTTGTTAATAAATTTTATTTCCGTTGTATAATTTGTATTTTATTTTGTTTTCTAAATGTTATATTTAACTACGAGAACTGAAATGCTCTTCCTAAAAAATGTAATGCCATTCTCGTGCTTAGGTAGTATCATCGCTAATACATCGAGAGACATCGATATAAATTTTGACACACCGATACAACATGAAGCTTTCGTGCGATATATCGGGCAAAATGACGTAAGTGTGCTTCAACGGTTTTTTATTTTCAAACATTGTGAAAAAATATTTTTATTTAGCGTTTTTAACGAAAACTATTAGTTTTGCAGAAACAATGTATAAAACATAAAATACTCATTTATTTAATAGCTTTCATTTCTCCTAGCTAGCTTTTTGATTAAGTTATTATATTCGAAGATATTTAAGAAAAACAGTTCTTACCGTTATTTTCCATGATCCCGTTATTTGCGCCAACTTTGACTACACTGTGCAGCATTTTTAGTGCTTTTTAAATTTACCTCGATGGATGCTATATTTTTGGATTCGTTACGAATTCCCAAGTTAAACTGCGTTTTCCAAAAAGTTCCCCGACGCAAGGATTCTTAGCAAAAGGACCTCAAAGTTCGAAAAATGCTGAAATTGGCCAACTTTGCGGAGCTCTCAGAGGCAAATGGATGCATGGTTTTATTCGATGTTAAAGTTTTTTAAAAGATACACCCTTTATCTTTTAAACCCCATAATTAAAAAATTTTTAAGATTTTTTTTAAGGCAGAAACAAATTCTAGAAAACATAGTCAAAAAACATAAAAGTATACAGCTGCGGTCAAAATGGTAGTAGTGTAGCCGCCCTGTGTATTTAAAAGTTTGTTGTTGTAATTGATCTTTTCCTGGTAATATTGTATTGATTATAATTTTACTATTAGACTAATTGGATAAGAAAAAATTACACCATGAAACTTTTAAAAACACAAGGCGGCAACACTGCTACTATTTTGACCGCAGCTGTATGTTTTTCAGTTGTTTTTTGGAATTTATTTCTGCCTTAAAAAAAATCCTAAAATTATTTTATGTATGGGGTTTGAAAGATAAAGGGTGTATCTTTTAAAAAACTTTAACTTCGAACCAAGCCATGCATCCATTTGCCTCTGAGAGCTCCGCAAAGTTGGTCAATTTCAGCATTTTTCGAACTTTGAGGTCCTTTTGCTAAGAATCCTTGCGTCGGGGAACTTTTTGGAAAACGCAGTTTAACTTGGGAATTCATCACGAATCCAAAAATATAGCATTCATCGAGGTTAATTTTTGATGCTGCATAGTGCTATTTTTCCAATAATCAGGACCCAAAATAACGTGGATTTTGAAAGTTTGAACGAAATCGGGGGTTGGAGCTAAACGGAAGTTCACCCGAGCTATATATTAAATGAATGCGATCTATGTAAAAGTAGTGAATTTTTATACCTTCTATCAGTTACAATGTTATCAATGCAATTTTGGTTTGCGCACAAATGTACACTTGTTTGTAAATTGGAATTTTTTATTTTTAAATTTATTGTTTTGAATAAAACGAAAACATTTGTACACACACGAAAAGATTGACATCCCATACAAAAGTAGCGAAGTAACTTCTTATTTTCCGATTCTACATTTGATTGATAATTATTAATTTTAAACTCTTCCAATTTTGCAATGGCTGAAAGGAAATGAATAATTTTAATTGTATTTAGCACATTATGTACTCTCAAGTAGAAACATAAACACACATTGTGTGTATGTATTGCATTGTACAAATGAAAACATTTCCTAATATCCATATGTACATACGTATTTGATGAAAAGTTCGAATCCTAAGGTTAATAATTAACTTGGAAACATTTTGGCTTTGTTTACAGAATTTGTAGTAATTTTTTATCTTCTTCCATGGTGGAAATTAAATAAGCCTCTTACTTCTGCTACCAAATGAAAAATATTTTTTGAAAAATAAAACCTTAGCATTTGATCTACAGGACTGACTATTGATCGAAAATCATATTGATCGGAACAGCAATTTAATTTTTTAAAATTCAAAACAAATTTTAACTTAAATTGCCTTTTTTCCCTCCCCCTTCCGCACAGAACTACCCCTCCCCATCGTCAGTTTTCTTGGCTGTTGCTCTTTCGGCCGTCGCTCTCTTGGCATCCGCTCTCTGGGTTTCGCTCTCTCGGCAGGCTCCCACAAAATGCAACGCAATAACTTAGGAAATCTAAATAAATTCGTTAAAAATACTTTAAAAAAATGTTAAAAACTTAAAAAATTAAACTTAAGCATTTGGGCCATAGAATAACCCGAAAAATCATCTCGATCGGAGCAGCGGCTTAGATTTTTTAAATCGAAAAGTTAATTTTAAATGTAGCCCCCAAATTATGGCCCTTTCAAGACCTAAAATTCTTCAAAATCCAAATTTCGAAATTCCAACCATTTTAGAAGTTAAGCTTAAGTAAATCTAATGATTTTTTGCTCTAAATATGGATATTGGAGCTGTTTGGGGCCACTGGGGGGACATGTCGGACCTTAGTGGGCGCCTACGCCCCCAATGGAATACTGTGAAAAAATTTAGCTGCTCTAGCTCTTATGGTTTAGGCTGTGGTCGTATCCCCCTAAAAATCGGTCTTTCATTTTATAATCTTTAGAGATACGCTTCCTTCTACCTGTTACATACTTTTGCACGAATCTAATATACCCTTTTACTCTACGAATAACGGGTATAAAGATCCAAATTTTTACCATATACCAAATTACCATAGCAGCGGAACAATTTAGTTTCGATCTGGCACTTTTGGGTTTCAGACATTAATCACTTTTAAAATTGCAAACAAAAATGCATTAATACAAAAATGAATTGGTTTTTTTCAAGTTTAAAATAAATGGTATCGCTATTAGCAAAAAGGAGCCAAATTATATAAAAATGGGCAAAAAATGGCTCAAAAGAGCCAAATCTGACAACCGTGCTTCAATTTGTCTGTAAGGTCAGCCTTTTCTGCCAAAAATTGAGCCAAAGATTCTTTAATAAATTTTTTTAACTGCCATGCGGAATCTGACAGACTCTGGACACGGTTAATGGTTATAGGCGATGTGACAAATAATGACTAATCAATTATAGGGATTGGCGAAACCTAAAACATCACTTTGCGTTTTAATTATCTGAGTGACTGTGTGATCTAAAAAAGAGTGAAGTAACACTTATGCAAATGTTTCAGTAAATTTTAATTCTTTGGTCTGTACTGTAATTTAGCATCCATCAACGTCTGAAAGCTGAGAAATATATTTCTATTTCGGCTTTGATATGGATCGTCCCATATGTAATTGTTTTTAGTTTTATCTTATCCGGCATTAATTTTTAGAAGGTAAATTTTATATAAATTTATCGACGCAGTTATGTATTCATTTAGAAATATGATCGTTATTTTTAGTTGGCAACGGAGTAATTAGGCTTCAAAATATTTTTTGTATTGTTTTTATTTGTTTATAGCACCTAATTAGTCGCAGGTTTAGGTTTGACAATTCAATCAAAATGCATTAAATCTTTTTTTATTATTGATCCCATTTCGCAGAAGCTCTAATGAATGAGCAAAATTGTACTTTTTAGATTCAATTTTGCTTATTGCTCATCGGTCCAGGCTAAGAAAGGCTCATGCTCTGCATGAGGCGAACATGTCGTGGAATACTCGCATAACTAACCAAAAAGTTTAAGGTTAAATAGCTCTTATTTGTTTGCGGGTGATCCTAATCGGAACTGCATACCTACGACCATAAGCCAAGTGAACCAAAAAGCCATATTTATTTACCCCAATTTTCCTGGCCAAATCCACTGGGTGAGTTCTTCGCAAGAGTAGTAATCCACAAGTGTTTTTTGGGAATATGTTGGGCCACCCATAAATTTGCAAAAAATTTATAAGCTTCAACTAGCGAGAAAAACAGGAGAAAAATAGCCAGAAGACATCAGCGACTACCAACCTTTAAGAAGAAGAATAGCAGTACAAATCTGATCGCGAGGAGCTGACGTCGTCGTTCCCAATGCTGCTGCTTAAAGCCCGGTTTCCGAAAAAAGTCAGTTTTTTTTGGCATTAACTCTAGTTTTAAAGATAGAGCCTTGAAAATTATAATATATACTCCTAATGCATAAATAGAACTTCGGGTTGTTTCATTTTTTGAAAAAACCTTACGGCCAAAAAGTTAAAAATTTGGTGGTGTTTTTGTTGAAGGGACAAAAACGGGCAAAAAGCAATGATAAAACTTGTTTCTTTATAATTTTGTTAATACATTTCTATAACAACCTTGCGTCGATCAGCGCAGATTCTTAACTTATGCCCTTTCCTCACCAGAGCTGAATGTAGCATTTTTGAATTTTTTGGTATATGTAACATTTTTACTATATATTTTCAAGTGGTTCTAGAGGTGGGAGAAAAGAGCATTCGACAATAAATGCTACTACATTTTGATATTCTTGTGCCCAAAATACCAAATATCTGAGTATTTTTTGACTATCGACAAAACGGCCATCGCAAAATCTTCGAAATAATCAAGGCTCACTATAGATTTCTCTGTAGAAAAAAAATTACGAATAACTGCAGTTAACAAAACCTGACCAATCTTTTGCCGCTCAGGTTTGTGACAGGAAGTAAGAGGCAACAAACCACTATATCGATAAGACCACCGAAGGATTGCAAAATCAACAATAAAATGATCCCAAAAAAAGATCTAATGTGCATGCATAGCTTAAATAATAAACAATAAAGATAACACAGGCCGACAAAATGTGACATGGGTCGATGTCCAGGCCTGCCACCATTTTATTTCGATAAATGAGGCTTTTCTAAGCATAAGTTGCCACTACGCCTATAGTCCATCAGCTCTGGTATTTGCGGTATCTTTAATTTAAGAAAATCACAAAATTTTTTCGGCTTTTGGGATATATCTTCAAGAGTGGTCAACCAATTTTGGTAATCTTTTCGGAACTAAATAGTTACATGTCTGTTTTATACGATCGTTTTGGAAAATTCAATCCAACTCAACCACAAGAGGAGGTGGGCGCATTCAAAATTTTAAAGTCACAGCAAATTTTAAAAATCTTCATTTGTGAACAGCGTTTAAAAATTAAATAAAAATATTTTCTTCTACGATGCATTTTTGATCCAAAGACACCCTATGTCCTCAATTTTTAGGACACTCATCAGGTTTTGTGAATTGTTTTGAAATTTTTAAAATTGGTTTTCTTCCTTCCTTCACAGTGACGATTCACAAACAGTGCCCAAACCTGTCACAATTTTAAATAACATAATTCTAAACGATCTAAGGGCCGGTTTCTCGAGTGCCGGCTAACATTTCTCGAACAGATAAAGTCCCTGCTAAGGCATTTTGGCTTTCTCGGGCACCAATGTGAGAGCTAACTTTGACAGGGACTCGGAGTCCCTGTTAAGCGTTTTCGACTCGATAGAATGACAGCTGATTTCCCAAAGCCAACTATGAAGATGAAACGAAATCACAGCTGACTTTTCCTTTAAATTATACCCAAACAGCTGATGAAATAATCGAAGCACGCCATTTTTTACCCTTCACAGCACAATTCTGTGCGTTAACAGCACTCTGTAATTGTTTTTCGTTCAGATAAATTAAAGCAGTCGAGAAAGCCGATTTGCTTTTTTTTTTTAAATATGATGGACGTTGATGCACTACGAGAAGTACAAACAAGTGGCCCAACGACACCAAGCACGTGCTTGTTACGCGCGGGGCCCTTTTGTAAATTTGGGCAAAAATGCGAGTTCGCGAGGAAGAATACATAAAACCAATAAAGACGGGACAAATAATTAAAAAAAAAAAAACATGCAGTTAGGAGTGAAGCAAATGAGTTAAAATGTTAGTTTTTAATACCGGGATAGAAGTTGATGTGCAAATTAAATGATAAAGAACGTTATAGTTATTACATAGAACGCGAAAGGGCTCGTGCAGACCAAAATTTGATGTACATCGAGGTAAATTAAGAGGTTGATAATTACGTGTTAGTCTAACGGGAACATTAAAAGTTAGGCGGCTAACAAGTTCTACAGAATCAATATCACCTCTTATAAGATTATGCATAAAAATGGTACCCAGCATTTTTCTACGATTTGCAAGTGTGGGCAGATTAAGCAATAATAATCTACTCTGGTAGGAAGGTAGCCTTACGTTTTGATCCCAGTTCAAACTACGAAGGGCAAAAAGGAGAAATTTTTTTTGTACCGACTCTATACGGTCAATGTGGACTTGGTATTGTGGGCTCCAAACCGAAGAACAATATTCCAATATAGGACGGACAAGGGAGGTAAATAATAATTTGGTTATATAAGGGTCATCAAATTCTTTTGACCAACGCTTTATAAACCCAAGAACACTCATAGCCTTATTGACTGTCGACATTATGTGGCAGTCAAATTTAAGCTTCGGGTCCAGAAGAACGCCTAAGTCATTTACTGAATATATACGGTCAAGTGGCAAATTCTGAAGCGAATAACTTATAAAGGTTGGGGTAACCCTATAAAAGGTCATTACGTTGCATTTTAGGCAGTTCAAATTTAAGAGGTTATACTCACACCATACTTGAAAATGATCAATGTCTGATTGTAAGCCAAAACCAGACTCTATATTATTATAAGTCAAACAAAGCTTAACATCATCAGCATACATTAGTACACGAGAATGTGTTACAATAGAGGGAAGATCGTTAATAAACAAAGTAAACAGCAAAGGGCCCAAATGACTACCCTGAGGTACTCCAGATGTCACATGGATCGTTTTTGAAACAGCGTTCTTAAATATAACCCTCTGAGTCCTCCCATTCAAATAGCTTGAAATCCAAGTTAATAGATTACATGGAAAGCCAAGCAAATCTAATTTGAATAAAAGAAGAGAGTGGTTAACAGAGTCAAAGGCTTTACTGAAATCTGTATATACAACGTCAGTCTGCATTTTATTGTTAAATCCATTTATTACAATTGATGACAATTCAAGTAGGTTGGTGGTAGTCGATCTTCGCTTAACAAAACCGTGCTGACACGGTGATATTAGCGAGGAACATAAATGTTGCAAATGAGAAGTGATAATACGTTCAAAGGCTTTTGGAATAGCCGACAATTTAGAAATACCTCTATAATTCTGGGCATCCGCCTTCGCACCCTTTTTGTGAAGTGGAATAATAAAAGAATCCTTCCAGATAGTTGGAAAAACTGATGATGAAATAGACAATTGAAAAAGTTTAAGAATAGGTTTGCAGATGGTTGATGCACAAAACTTAAGCACACACCCAGGAAGTCCATCAGGACCGGGAGAATAAGTTGGCGTTGTTGATGTTAAATTTCTTAAGAGAGAACTTTCGGTAATTATAGGGGAAAAAATACAATTTGCCCTATTTAAGGGATTACGGTAATTTGATTCTGTCCATGAAGAAGAGCTATAAGTAGTTTGGAAAAAGTCAGAGAATAAATCAGCAATTTCAGAGTCAGTCGATGCCTCCATTGAGTTAAATCGAACCGATGAAGGCAAAGCTGATGACTTTCGCTTTGCGTTGACAAAGTTATAAAACTGCTTCGGGTCATTTGAAAATTCAAATTTACAGCGATCTAAATACATAGAATAGCAATGACTGTTAAGAACGTTAAAATCAGATCGAGCCACCACATATTTCGAAAAATCGGATGGCCTACCCGATTTTTTATACTTTTTATAAGTGTTTGATTTAAGATTTTTAAGTCGTTGAAGCGCATTTGTAAACCAAGGGGGCCTGTTTGGCTTTGGAGGAAGCCTATCAGGAACGCATTCATTAAAAAAAGTGTTTAGAACGCTATAAAACAGTTCAGTGGCACTTTCGATGTCCATACAGTTATAAAATTCTGTCCAATTATATTGAGAAATCATTAAGTTAAGTTTACTAAAGTCACATTTACGAAAGCTTCTCATTTTAGTTGGAGAGACTAAAGGAGAGAGGGTATCAAGGTAGGGGAGGCAAATTGTCAATTCCATAGTTGGATGGTATCGGTCTTCTGGTACCACAAGAGCGTCAATTCTAGATACTGTGACTTCAGACGGATCTGAAACAAACACAAGATCTAATTGTCTATTTAATGAATTACGTATAAAGCTAACTTGCTGTAACGATAATTCTAAAAGGCCATCCACAAAGTCATGGGCGGATAAGGGTAGAGCGACAAGTGAGTCAGAAGGAGGGGACCAAGAAATATCCGGGAGATTAAAATCACCCAAAACAATCAAAAGGTCTCTATTGGAAAGAAAGGATAGAATAGATTTAATAGCTGCTAGATGTTGCTCATAAATTATAAGGTCAGAGCCAGGTGGAATATAGGAACATGTAATAAAGATAGACAAGGATTGGAGGGTAACTTTCACACCAACAAATTCAATGTCACTAGGGACATGAGAGTGAATTCTCTCAGAATTTAGGATAGAAGTAACAGCAATTAGAACGCCGCCCCCCCTACGGGAAAGGCGATCAGTTCTGTAGGTATTAAAATTATTTGCAAGAACTTCAGAGTCTGTTATCTCTGGTTTCAGCCAAGTTTCTGTAAAAGCTAAGATATCGTCCGTAAATGCCGAGAAGTCAGCATAAAGCTTGGGTAGCTTCATGTTAAGTCCTCTAACATTTTGGTAAGCCAATAATAAACTTTTCAGTTTTTTGGCACCGTGGAAGGCCTATTATTTGTTCTTGGTTTATTAGGAACAAATTCTTTTATAACCAGATCATCATTAAGCCAGAAGCTTTCAGAAAGCAGTTCTTTAAACACATCAGGCGGAGCAAAAATTTTGAAAGACGATATCCTACGGGCGTATGAAAATCGAAATTGTTCAACCGCAATATCCTCAGATGGGAATTTTTCACGAATGAATTCCAAAACATCCTCAGATGTGGTATCAGGCGTAAATCTTGAAACAAATAGTTGCTTCCTATGTGGAACAACTGAGAGTTTCTTACGCCCCCCAGCAGCAGTCTGAACCTCACTCAGCTGAGAGCCAGAAGCGGCACCTGCTGTACGTCTGGGTACAACTGAGAGATTTTTACGCCCCCCAGCAGCAGCCTGAACCTCATTCGGCTGAGCGACAGAAACGGCGCCCACTGTACCTATGGGTATGGTCGGCACCAGATTGGTTGATTCCGCCGGATCTGGAGCCTGACATTCAGATACAGGGGCTACAGGGACAGGGACTACACCTGAACTAGCAGTATCCATTGGCACAGGTGGTTCACTTACCCCTGTGTCACCAGAAACTGCAGCAGCTACCAAGTTTGGATTTAAAGTGGATTCAACACTCGCCTTTACTGTCGTTGAGCTAGCTTTTTTGCGTTTGGGTGACTCGGTTAATAATTTTTTATTATTAAATTGTTCACATACGGAATTAAATCCATCATTGAGCTGTTTAAAAACTCGTGAAAGATTACATAGGCCGTCTCGAGTCTGCCTCATAAAGCTGCTCATCTCAACTGCCAAATCCCTGCAGTGCTCACATACCCACATGAGACCAATCCGCATTTCAATAAAGTCTTTAACTCTGCCAGTAAATCCTGCACATTTAGAATGCATCATTGCTTCGCAGAGCCAACAGCAAACAAAAGGGTCATTAGATGAAGTCCTACAATTTTTCTTAGTACAGATAGGAGTCATTATAAGAAAAATATGTTAGAGAATAAAGAGAATAAGATAAAAAGTATATAAAAGTTTAAAAAAATACCTCAAGTAAATTTGGCACTGGGATCAAATTCCAAAACCACAAAATCACAAAAACACAAACAGTATAAGAGCGCGAGATCGCGAATTAAATCGAAAGAGAGCGCGAGAGAAAAGTCTTCTATCGACTGAGCGTGGCTTGTGGGGCACCAAAAACAACTCAACGCACGAACAGTTAAATGTCAAGCAAGCAAGAGAGAGAGAGACTATGAGAATAGGTCTACAAGAAATTCGGCAGGTTCAGAGAGAGTGAAATTACAGTTATAATAGAGCGGCAGAGAGAGAGAGAGTAAGAGTAAGAGAGAGAATATAAGAGCCAATTTATAGTGTGCAAATTACACTAACAAAGTCAAGAAATTAAATAAATCAAATGGAAATGTTAAAATAACTATAACCACGTACCCGTAATCTGGGAGATCTATGAAAATCAATAACACGATTGTTAGGCTAAACTTTGTTAGTAAATAAACACAAAATACTTGCGGAAATAACACAATATAAAACAAAAACTCAGAGCACAATGGTAAACACAACCGTTCACAAGCGACGCTAAATCGATTTTTTTACGAACAGTTTATCTGGTATTTAAGTTTTTCGAACAGATAGCTATCAGGGACTTTGACAGGGACTCGAGAAACCGGCCCTAAGTAGTTTTGCTTTGAGTATAAGCACATGAGCGTAGCCTACTAATCTTTGGGGGCTGAAATGCCTGAAGTGTAATTTCCCTCCAGCTTTCAGCTTACGCCCATGTATAAATATTTTTAAAGCAAGGGTCACTTGTGCTCAAAAATAGTTATGAGTTACGTAAAATAGTGACAGGTTTGGGCACTGTTTGTGAATCGTCACTGTGAAGGAAGTAAGAAAAACAATTTTAAAAATTCCAAAACAATACACAAAAACCTGATGAGTGTCCTAAAAATTAGGGACATAAGGTGTCTTTGGATCGACCGTATAAAAGAGACGTGTAACTATTTAATTCCGAAAAGATTACCAAAATTGGTTGACCACTCTTGAAGATATATCCCAAAAGACGAAGAAAATTTGTGATTTTCTTAAATTAAAGATACCGCAAATACCAGAGCTGATGGACTATAGGCGTAGTGGCAACTTATGCTTAGAAAAGCCTCATTTATCGAAATAAAATGGTGGCAGGCCTGGACATCGACCCATGTCACATTTTGTCGGCCTGTGTAATATATGATAATATACATAATGCTATATATAATGCAAACAAAAGCTTAATAGAACATTCAAATCTTTATTGTCCATGGCAATGCATTTGATTGTTCAAATCTCGTGCTTGCGGATAGTAGTATGTAAGAAATTATGCCCATATTTCAGGTATTAAAAAAACGCTTTCCTTTGTTTTTCCGTGCGTGTGCTGTTTTTAATAATAAATATTTATTTAAATAATAATTTTTGTTAGCATTGAATATTTTGAATTTAAAAGCAAAGCACATCTGTTTTCGAAATAATAAATGCTGAATGCTAAATGCTATCCCGTCCGGACAGGAAATAGCATTTTTTTGACTACCGAAAAAATACTACAGTATGTACATCAGTGAGGTAACGGCATTAAGCTTAACAGAACACAAATACCTTTGTTAGTTTTCGGCTAAAATAGACATACACAAGACATAAAATAACTGGACAATGCAAACAGTTACAACCCAATTTGTTTTGAGAAGTATTTAAGCATACCTTGAGGTAAATTTTCCAAATTTTTGTTTATTTTTGAGCCTTCTAAACACTTTGCACGTCGTTGGGGAACTTTGGAGTAATCCAGTGATCCGTGGAAAAAAATAAAAGTTGTGAAATTTCCAATAATTGTCTCTAACTCCTCTTAGTAACCCCGACGTGATTACGTAAGCTGGAGACTGACTGGAGAATACTATAGAAAGCCAAAACCGCACAGAAAAAGCCCAATCCATCGATCATAAGCCCGTTTCCGGTTGGAAATTCAAATTTTGCGCATTTTTTTGGCAATTGAAAAATTTCCATCGCGTTACATGAGAAGAGATCAGTAATCGAACAGAGAGAGGAAAGTAGCCCAGACACGAACCAGTGAGAGTGGCTCCCCATAAGATCCAGGAGAGAGCAATGACCGGACTTTGGAGCAGAGGCGAAGGGGAATTAGAATAGATAGTGGGTAGTTACGTACGTTAAATAATTTATTAGTGTAAAGTTAGACTTTTGTCGTTTTAAAAAATGTCCCAAAGGCCTAAGTGCGCGTAAAAAAACTTTTTAACAAATACCTTGTTTGAAATAATATAATTCTAAACCCTCCCAACAAGTAAACAGCAACAACCTCTGAGAAGACCTTTCTACGTTGGAGCCGAATTAAAAGTTAGTGGAACTTGTTACATTTTTAACTTTTGAGCCAATTTTTGTCGAAATATGAATTTTTTATTTTTTCCATTCGCCCTAAAGTAACGTCTTCTCGGACTAATAATTTAATTTCCAAAAGGATAAAGCTATCAATAGCCGAAAAACATTTTTTCGTCCAGGCTATACGCTATTGGAATGACCTCCCTAATAATATTAAAAACCTAAGGAACGCAACGCAATTTAAAAAAGATCTTACCAATTTTTTGAAACGCACAACATCATCATAATACTACTTACTTACTTACTTACTATTACACTCTATCTGTTTAATTTAAATTATTTAATGTTAAACGTAACTATTTTTCTTTACCCTATTATTCATTTTTCCAAAGTGACCGATGTAATAATTTATAAGACCTAGTCTTGTCGCATCGGGATAAATCAAATAAATAAATTAAATTAAATTAAAGACCCTATTCGCCCAAAGCTAACATGGGAACAGAAAACTGTTTGTTTAACTTTGTTAACATAACTAAAACTGCTAATTAACATCGACGTGTAAATGCAAAATTAAAATAAATGGTAAACAAAGCGGTTTTGTTGTTTGGAATTTCATTTTTTTTTTTTTTTTTTTTTTTTTGGTATAAGCCGAAGTAGGCACATTTTTAATTAACACGCCTCACAAGAAAATAGTTCTTGTTTTCATGTTTGTCGTCATATAGTTAAAGAAAAAAGAATCCCGAAATCTGCGTGTAGTTGAGCCACAGTGGGGCATGTTACTTCATCTGGGTCAATTATAAAAGTCGCCCGTGTCTATCACGGCCGAGAATCCATAAGTCCGCCGGGTGTCGTCTGCGGAGACGACGTCGGCCCAGTGGTGTGGCAAGACGTCTAGCCAGGCGGTTAGAATGCACCAGAAGCCGATCCCTGTATCGATTCGAGAACTGATTTGTCATCTCAGTCACTGTTGGTACTCCTGTGTCTCAAAATAAAACGCTATTTTCAACGTAATGATGCCACTTCACCCCAAGCATCCTCCGTAATGCTTTTGTGATGCAAGTCTGAACCCTTCTTAGCGACGTGTCGCAAGCGGTGCCCCAACAATGAACAATAGCTTTAAATAGCCGCACCTTGGCCTGAAGGGATAATCCGCTATCTGAGCGAAGTAGCCTGTCCAGTTTCGTCCTCGCTGACCCACAGACACGGTCAGCATGGACGGCGGTCTAAGGTAACACCGAGGTATGTTACTCTCTGCTCGTGCTTAAGTCTATTACCAGCCAAGTAAAGACTGCGGGATCGGCCAGGTCGAAGGGCAAAGGTGGCGTGTTGCGTTTTATCAACGTTTAGCGCAATATTCCAACGAGAGGCCCAACATTCAAACTCGTTCAAAAATGTCTGGACACGCCACGAGGCCGAGGAGGGGGTGCTGCCAGTAGCTAGGAATGCAGTATCATCTGCATAGGTGGCAAGGAGAGTACCACGAACCACTGGGTTTGGGAGATCCGAAGTGTAAATTGTGTACAGAACCGGGCCAAGGACGCTTCCCTGTGGGACACCAGCTCGAATTAGACGTAGTCCAGAAAGATGTCCACGAATGTCAACGGCAAACATCCTATGGTCCAGAAATGACACAATGAGCTTCCAGAGTCCCTCAGGCAGTAGTGGCATTAATTTATAGAATAGACCTTCATGCCAAACCCTGTCAAAAGCCTGTCTGATATCAAGAAAAACAGCCGAGCAATATTTATGACCTTCTAAGTCATCTAGAATGTGGTTTACGACTCTGTGAACCTGTTCGACAGCGAAGTGGCGACTGCGGAAACCAAATTGATGGCTTGGTAGAGCGTCATTAAAGATGTCAATATCCATAAGCCTGTTAAGTACGATCCGCTCAAAAATATTGGAAAACGTGGACAGGAGACTTATTGGCCTGTAGGACTCAGGGGAGCACGGATCTTTGCCCTTTTTGGGGACCATTGTAACTAGAGCACTTTTCCAAGGTGATGGAAAATGGCCAAGGTTGAGTGACGCATTAAAGAGAAGGCAGAGCTGTGCAATGACAGAGTTGGGAAGTGACTTTGCAACTTTACCATCGACCTTATCCATACCAGGAGCTTTTGTTGGGACCAATCGTTTAATATGATCACGAACCTCTTCCTCATCCACTGGTCGCACAACAACAGGAAGACCGAAAGAGAGTCCAAACCTAGAAATTGTGGCTCGAACTTCGAACGGAGTAAATCAGTTTTCCAGATCATCTGCAAATACATCTGCTATTTCAGAATCACTGTGAGCCCGAGTGCCATCGCTTCGTTTAAGAGAAAACCTGTGAAGAGGTTGTCTTTTCAGATTTCGTGTGCATTACCATAATGCAAACCCATGATCCTGGTTGGGATCAATGGCACTAAGATGATTCACGAAAAACTCAGATTTTGCCAATCGAAGGACTTTTCTAAGTTCTGACACGCAGCCCTCCACCTTGCCAAGTCCAGGGTATGCCTTGTCCTCATCCAAACGCGAAGTGTACGGCCTCGTCTGGCCAAGACTCCAATTTCAGGTTTCGAAGAAACCTGAAACCGCCGCCATGTTGTCGGCGGTATAGGTACACTTCTAGCAGGAGGGGCGGCTTGATGGATCTTGTCTACCAAAACCTGAGCAAACGAATCAACGTCATCCGCAGGGACAAGCGGAGGGTTTTCTTCAGTCAAAGCAGTGAGCCTGGCACTGAAACTTATATCCGAGCCCCGAGGTAGAAGCCTAGTTTTGGTGATGACCTGATAGGCAGCCACAGAGAAATATATCAGGAGCGGGATATGATCAGAAGAAAGGCCCGAACATTCAGAGATGGAAAGGTGGCTGCACGGGATACCTCTATACACTGCAAATTCAATGGCAGTCGGAAGATGATTATTAATCCAGGGAAAATGCGTGGGTCCCCCCGTGGCCAGAATCTGCATGGTTGAGCTAGAGACAACAGACATCGAGTGTTTCCACGAGGGCAGGACCGTCTACAACCCCAGAAGCTATGGTGTGCATTTCAATCACCTCCAATAATAAAGCGGCTACCCACAGAGCCGAAAAGGCGCAGATATTCCGCAGCTGGTCACAAGTGACGATGACCAGGAGGATAGTAGACAGCGCTAAACGAAATTCTTCCAAACGACGTGACCAAACTTATAGCAATTGCTTGCAGATGAGGCTCAGTTATTGTGGTGCTCAGGTGATAGTCCAGGGATGATTTAATAATGATAGCAATACCACCACGATTTCTATCATCGGGGTGGTTGGCGCAGTGCACAGCATATCCATGGATTCGAAAGAATGAACGGCTGGCAAAATGAGTCTCCGAGATTAACAAAATATCAATGTTACGTTCCTGGAGGAAGTGCTCCACCTCCAAGGATTTGCTAACTAAATTGTTAGCGTTCCTTATTATTATATTTAATCCGTAGTTAGTCATTGCGGCGCGTTGACTCAATGGCGTGCTTGGACATCACTCTGTAGCATTTGCAGCGTCGTCGTCATGACTGACATCATTTGCTCAAAACGTTCCAGTAGTTTTTCAATTGCCGCCGCTTGGGCATTTACAGCAGCCTCTTGCTGCTTTTGTAAGTTATTAATAAATTCCAAGAGTCTGTCCTGAGCAGGTTGTTCTACCACAGGGGCCTTAGTAGTATTTAAAAAATTAGGCTGACTTAGCGGACTCAATAAATTTTTAAATGAATTTGATGCCGTCGATGGCTGACTTGAGGAAACAGGAGGACGCAAAGGGAACCAAGCATTCTGGCTTGGGATCGGAGCAGCAACCGTTTGCTTTTGAGAACGTTGACGTTCTGGAGTGCTATTAGATTTGTGTTTCTCACACTGTTCTAGATAGGCAGGACAACTGCGGGAGGAAGCACTATGATTTGAGCCACAGTTAATACACTTAAACTGATCCTCTTTCAGAGCTGGGCATTTATCCTTCTCCTTGGTGTCATGGTCGCCAGCGCACCTAGCACATTTAGGTGAAAACATGCAAAAGTTTTTGAATGATTAAACGATTGACATTTAAAAAACATCAAAGGTTATTCGACTTCACATCAACATTAATCATTTCTAGAAGGAAAAACAGAAGAAAGCTATAAATATGTTGAAAATGGAATTTCGTGGCCAAGGTTGGGTGGGCGTATAGGGCCCAGACGAGACCAGAATCTGACCGCGAAATTGTAGAACAGCTTTTTCGTCAACGGTATCATTCTTAGTGTTCGCGCCAGAGCGGCGCCCCCAATCCCGGCCCATTTTCCCTTCAAGCGCCCCTGGAGCCTTGACAGTCGAGACAGCAGTTCTTCCAGATCGCTCGTATCTCGCTCTCTCGCACTGTTAAGTGTCTCCACTCCGCTCTCCAAGCGGCTCTTGGAGCTTCCACTCTGTAGTTTTAAGTTAGTTCTAAATTACCAGTGTAACGAACCGTACGCAATTGAAGTCAATAAAATCGTGGAGTATTATTTTATAAAGTGAAAACGAAAACATTTCGGCCGTCTTAAATTGACTTCTCGGGATCGGTAGCACCAGCACAAACATCCCCAATTGGAAAATCCCGCCCCCCGACATTTCATGATCCATCGACCGGATAATTTCTAGAAGAGGAGACGAAGTTTCAGAAGTTTCAATTTAAGATAAGTACGACCGTTCTTATATCTACGTATTGCTGCCGACCAGCCAGATATTTCCAATTTTTCCAATCCAATTTCGTATATCTGTCTGATCGGCCATTTCCATTTGTGCATACGATCGCCATATTCCGGCTTCTTTTTCGTATTGCTATTTCCATTTTCATACGACCGCCATTTTCCGGCTTCTTTTTCGTATTGCTATTTCCATTTTCATACGACCGCCATTTTCCGGCTTCTTTTTCGTATTGCTATTTCCATTTTCATACGACCGCCATATTCCGGCTTCTTTTTTCGTATTGCTATTTCCATCTTCATACGACCGCCATTTTCCGGCTTTGCTTTTCATAGTTCCCACTTTCCATACATATTTGGGTTCATACGGACATACAATCCAGATGCACACTTTTTAATGTACGTACATACATATGCCTGACCAGCGCAACATATGTACGTAAGCTAACATACACGTACCTCCGCGTTACACCCTGCGAACATTTCTACAGCGACATTTACCATACAGTCCACATTATCTCCACATTATTTTTCGAGGTCAGAGGTCTCGACGCGCTGGTGAGGGAGACGGAGCTTCCAGCTGCAATCGCTAAGCAGTATGGAATAGATGCGAGAAAGGTGAAGATTCGCAGTATCCGCCCTAGCTTTTCTGGTACACAGACGGCCGTGTTCAGCCTGCCAGTTCCTCAAGGAAAAATGGTCACGAGTCACAGGCAGATCAGGATCGGCTGGTCCTTATGCCGGATCCGGGAGTTGGGCGGTCCACCGCGGTGCTTCAAGTGTCTGGAGCTAGGCCACATCGCGATCAGATGCAAGAGCCCTATCGACAGGAGCGGGAACTGCTTCAAGTGCGGTGAGCCGGGCCACATGGCCGCAGGCTGCTCCAAGGAACCGCGGTGCCTCACCTGCGCCACAGCGGGCATAAAGGACACGACGCACCAGACAGGCAGCAAAAAATGCCCTTCCGGTTGCAGTGGTGCCAGCACAACATCGACTTCATGCAACTGATTCAGCTAAACATGAATCACTGCAGGGCTGCCCAGGATCTGCTCATGCAGACAGTTCGAGAGCTGGGCTTGGAGGTGGCAATTTTGAGCGAACCTTACAAGGTCGGAAACGATCGACGATGGGCCGCTGACATAAATGGCACAGCAGCCCTATGGCTTTGCGGCGGAGACGGGCTCGAGATGACCAACATCAGGGCGGGCGATGGGTTCGTCCGAGCAAAAATTGGAGACTTCTGGGTGTACAGCTGCTACCTAGCCCCAAGCGTATCCGTGAAGGACTTCGAACGGATCATGGACGACCTCTGCAGCGACCTCCGAGGGAAAACCAAAGTGGTGGTTGGAGGGGACTTTAATGCCTGGGCCGAGGAGTGGGGTTGCCCATCCACAAACGCCAGGGGACGCGCTGTCACAGACACCGTGGCCTCGCTTGATGTTGTCCTGCTCAACGAGGGCTCCCAGCAAACCTTTAGCAGAGCCAGTGGTGGATCTATAATTGATCTCACGTTCGTGAGCAGCTCCTTAGCCAGCCGAACATCCTGGAGGATCGGCGATGTGTACTCAGCCAGTGATCACGAAGCCATACTTCTGACCATTGGCGTCACAGCGAGCAACAGACTGCCGCCGGCTGTACTCAGGAAGGCCTACCGACAGGACACGTTCAGTACCCAAGCCTTTGCCAGAGCGCTGGAAGGCTTGTCGGTCTCCGATGGGGACACTGCAGACGATGCAGCAAACAAGCTGGCAGCTCGTCTAGAGGAAGCCTGCGATGAAAGCATGGACCAACGAAGGACTTTCCGCAAGGACCATTCGCCTGTGTACTGGTGGACGGAGGAAATCGCGAGGCTGCGGAGGACCTGCCATCGGGCAAGAAGGTTGGTCCAGCGTGCCAGGGGCACACCGAACCTGGAATCCCTCAACGAATCGTACAAGGCTGCGAAGAAGGCACTTAAGCTTTCGATCAGGGACAGCAAGAGGGAATGCTACTGGAAGCTCTGCGACGAACTCGAGAACGACCCTTGGGGAAGAGCGTACAAGATGGTTGTGAAGCGTATGAGTGCTGGCAATAGATCGCCACCAGACCCGTCGGCCCTAGAAGCCATCGTACAAGCGCTTTTTCCAGCGGGACGTAGGCACTCCATTCCCCGCTGCACTAGTGGAATCAGTGACTCCATATGTCCTGTCACGGAGGCTGAACTCCTGGCGACTGCTAGGGTCCTACCCAATAAAAAGGCACCTGGACCGGACTCAGTCCCGAATGGAGCAGTCAAGGCCCTGCTCTCTCTCCAGACGAAGGCGGTAGCAGATTTGTTCAACAAGTGCCTAGTGGAAGGGACCTTTCCCGACCGGTGGAAGCGCCAAAAACTTCTGCTACTCTCGAAGCCGGGAAAGCCAGCGGGAGAACCCTCGTCGTACAGGCCCATCTGTCTGTTGGACACCATCGGGAAGGTCTTCGAGAGGGTCATAGCAGCAAGGCTGAACGCCGCCCTTGAGAGCGCAGGAGGACTTTCTCCCAACCAATATGGGTTCCGAAAGGGAAAATCAACCCTGGATGCGATCGGGAAAGTAACCAGGATTGCGGCTGAAGCCATCGCAGGCGCAAGATGGAAGGGAGGGACGAAGGAGTATTGCCTTTTAGTGACCCTCGACATCCGGAATGCGTTCAACACGGCGGATTGGGGAAGAACGCTGGAGTCACTAAGGTCCTTCAACATCCCCGGGTACTTGCTGAACGTAGTCCACAGCTACCTCAGCAAAAGGCAGCTGTCCGTCGACACCTCATCCGGACCAAGGATCTACGAGGTCACTGCCGGAGTCCCACAGGGTTCGGTGCTCGGGCCTTTGCTGTGGAACACTATGTACGACGGTGTCCTAAAGCTCCCAATGCCGAGCAACACCAGCATAGTCGGCTTCGCCGATGACGTGGCGCTGGTAGTGGTTTCCAAGCATGTGCCAACCATAGTCGCGACTGCCAACAGGGCGATTAAAGCGGTGGAGGCGTGGCTTTCTGTGGCGGGCTTGGAACTGGCAGCACAAAAAACAGAGGCTGTCCTAATCACGAGCAGGAGAGTGGTGGAGACGGCGGAGATCCTGGTCGGTGGGACCACAGTTCAGTCACAGCGTGCCCTGAAGTATCTGGGAGTAATGCTAGACACACGCCTGTCGTTCCGCGAGCACCTCGAGTACGCGAACAAGAAAGCGAGGGAGACGACAAGATCGCTCTGCAGGATCCTGCTGAACACGAGAGGGCCGAAACAGGACAAGAGGATACTCCTCGCGACCGTGGTCAGGTCACAATTGCTGTACGCGGCACCGGTATGGGCGGAGGCCACGGCTAAGGATAGCTACATGCGAGAGGTCAACTCGACATATCGTCTGTGCGCTATCAGAATATCGTGCGCCTTTAGAACCATCTCTGACGATGCGGTTCTAGTCATCGCTGGCCAAGTCCCGCTGGGAGAACTGGTACGGGAATCCAAGGATATCCGCACCACCCTGAGTCTCATCCAGGATGATCCGAGGGCCAAAGCCGAGGCCAGGGCCCGCTCCAGAATGCAGAGCGTCAGCAACTGGCAGAAAGCGTGGGATATCTCGAGCAAAGGACGGTGGACCCACAAGCTCATCCCTTGCATCGAGGCGTGGGTAAATCGCAAGCATGGCCAGGTGGACTATTACCTAACGCAGGCGCTAAGCGGTCACGGCTGCTTCCGGAGCTACCTAAAGCAGTACGGACACGAGACGGAGGATGGGTGCCCGGAGTGCGGTAGCGGGATTGCGGAGGACGCTCAGCACGTCCTGTTTGAGTGCCCCCGGTTCAACCACGAGCGCCAAGTGCTGGAGGAGATAGCCGGGGCAAGAGTCCAACCGGAAACCCTCGTTCCCCTGATGATAGGGAACCAAAGGACGTGGGAGGCAGCAGCAGCATTTGCAGCAAGCGTTCTGCGGACGCTGCGATCGCTGGAGAGGGAAAGGAGAGGAGCAGCGGTTTAGGTGGCCATTTTTCGCGCGAAGCAATGCCTTGCGGCGGTACCGTGCGAAGTCGCCCCTAATCACGCTTAGTCAATATTGTTAGTTTAGATAGTCATTGTTGTTGTTAAATAAAGGAATACAAAAAAAAAAACATTATCTCCAATTTACAAAATATTTAAAATTACAATTTTAAAACACACATCCATACGCCCATACATACACATATATCCACATTATCTCCAATTTACAAAATATTTAAAATTACAATTTTAAAACGCATCCATACGCCCATACATACACATATATCCACATTATCTCCAATTTACAAAATATTTAAAATTACAATTTTAAAACACACATCCATACGCCCATACATACACACATATACATAATCCTAATGCATGCTTATTAATGTACGTACATATCGACATATCCATTTCCACGTATGTACAGAAGGGAAAAGTCACGTAACGTAACGTAAGGCAACGTAAGCACGATACACACGTACGTTCCTTCTCGGTACACCTTACAAACATTTCCAAATCAACATTTAAAATACAGCCCACATCATTTATAATTTCCGAAGATAAAATATACAATATATATACACAAATTAAAAACATATACGGCCCTGTTCTAGTTTTCACTTCCGAAAGTTTCACACGGATTCGAATTTCCCAGACCTGTTCCAAGACTCACTTCCGAAAGAACTGCACGGAATTGAATTTCCCTCTGTTGTTACTCTGTTAACTTCCGAAAAATTCACACGGAAACTTTCCGCCAAGCATATGACAGGCGGATTTAAATTCGGCAGTATACAAATTAATTCTTTAAATATACTCCGCGATAGCTTTATAAGTCAATAATATTTTTATGCTATTCCTTGATGTTTTATGTTCCTAATTGCATCATCGGAATCGAAATTATTTGCATATATGACTTATTAATAATTATTTTGTGGTTGCACCTTAAAACTCGGTAAATTCAAGCTATGACAATTAATGCAAATCCGCCGCCCTTGTTCTAAATTCCGCTCGGATTTGGTAAAAATGGCCTAGAGTTGTCACGGTATGGATATAGGTATGTATTTCGTTGGGACTTTTTCTAAACTTATCCGATAAGGTTCGTGGTTCTTTTATAAGAAAGATAATTTATCCTAATTAACGAAATAAGTGTTTTGGCTCGGAATACCACAATATTTGATGTAAAGTTTGAACGGGGACATTTGATAGGGATTTTGTTTTTCGACTTTGGCATCTCTGTATGCTTTAGCAGTTTGCAACACTATGATTCCCACACTGATTTTTAATACTATTCTGTCGGGAGCCTTTCAAAACTACAAAGGGACCAAAGGGAAATATTATAAAATGTCCCTAACAAGTAAGGGAAATTTAGTACTGTTAACGGGAAATCCGATAATGTTAACAAATTCACTTCCGAGTGAAAACTGGAACAGGCCGGATAATCCTGATGCTGATACACCTATTAATATATGCACAATTATATATATTTTCCACCCAACACAATTAATTATATTATACACAATACCAAAATAACTTGTTTCCGCTGAACACAATTTATTATATATTGCATAAAATTACAAAAAAAAAATAACCTGGTTCCACCGAACCCACCAGCACGATACGCCTGTCCAGAATTTGCATGGTATTTATTTCAGCAGCGCTAATTCGCACACACCGGCGGCTCACATCCATTAAAATAAAAATAAATAAATATTTTTTGTGACCAAGCCGTGACGGTGCGCGATATATATATTTTCCCATTCCTACCGCTCATTTTCGCAGCACAGCAACCGACTGCAAATATCTTGCAGAATATTTTTTTCCACACCAACGATATTTTCCTCGCACGTTAAAATAGTTGTTTCGAAAACCTTGAAATTTTTATTGGTGTTCCGTTTCCACATATTCCAAAGTAGACCACGGAGCTGCAACGCTAGGAAACAAAAGCGGACCGCTTGCAATCTATACCGAGGAAAATAAGAAGCCACTGCGATATATTAACATTTTTGTTTTTTTTTAAAACAAAATTGAACTAATTCCGTAATATTTTTTATCGCGTCGATCCACTATTGTTGACATTCAGCTATTAGATTTTTTGAAATTTTGGGGCCGTATTTTCCGAAAGTTATCCATTTTTTCGTCGGTCCTTTTCTTTGCCAATCAATCCCGGTGATCCGCAACAGCGTGACCACATTCCAGGACGGACCTTTCTGGAATGCCAGGAGACAAAACTAAGTTGTCAGTTCCGTCTGCAAATAAAACGCGATCGCTATCCGCATCACCACGCGCGCGCACCTCAAGCCCAGTAGCCCCAAATCCAATATCAAAGGCAAAGAGCGAAACTTCAGTAGCCAGCCAAGCAGGCGACAAGAAGTTGTCTGTTCCTACAATCCATCCGAAACGATTGTCTCTAAGTCCGCTCACGCCTAAAGTTAGGTCGCAAATCCAGACCAAGTCCGTAAAGTCGCTAGCAACTCGTTCTCAGGCAAAAATGAGTAACGAAATTGCAGTTGCAGCCCTCGCGCGGTTTATCACGGTGTCCGACCGTATGAGCCATTTCAGAGCGACTATAGAAACTCCAGGAGCTGCCGCTCCGTCCGTCCACACCTGCAAAGTCCGAAAAGAACAAGTCCGTTCACTCTGGGACAAAGCCGAGAAGGAATTTGAAGCTTGTCTAGACACGATTTCCAGCCTTACGACTGACGAGGCGTCGGATATTTTGGCGACTCTACACAGAAAATATGAATATTGCTATTCGGTGTACGAGGAGCTATCGGTTCAGCTCAGCGAGTTAATTGACCGAGCCAGTTCACAGCAGCCGTTGTCGAGCACCGACAATCAGTCCGCGTACATTCCGTCTGGGTGCCGGTTGCCTCCATGTGATACAGAAGTATTTGAGGGAGACTATCTCAAATGGCCAACATTCAGGGACCTTTTCACTGCCGTCTACGTCAACAACACACGGTTGACGCCGGTCGAGAAGTTATTCCATCTCAACGCGAAAACGAGCAGTGAGGCAAAGGCAATTGTTGCCAAGTCCCCGCTCACTAATGATGGTTTCGCTTCCGCTTGGGAGGCGCTTCGAGACCGTTTCGAAAACAAAAGACTTTTAGTGAACAGTCAGCTCAAGCTCCTATTTAAGTTCCGTTAATGCCGAAACTGGCCACTCCATAAAAGAGCTTCAGAGCACCATCCAAGGGTGCCTGACAGCATTAGCCCACTCCAAAATATCAACCGAAAATTGGGATTGCTTGCTGGTCTACCTGTGCGCCAGTAAGTTGCCCAGATTGACCCTTTCCTTGTGGGAACAATCCCTTACATCAAAGTCTGATGTTCCTATGGGATGAGATGAACGCGTTCCTTAGCGATAGGTATAGAACCTTAGAAGCCATTGAGGACATGAAGCAGAGTCTTGGTGGTCCGTCAACTTCCAAAAATTCCCAAGTTACGAAGAAGCTTAACTCCTTTGAAGCCAAAGTGAGTGTCAAACCAAAGAGTTGCGATTTGTGCTCTAAGGAGACTCACCCAGTGCGGTTGTGCCCTCGCTTCATTCAGATGGCAGTAGAGGCGCGGGAAAACTACATAAAAAAGAAGCAGTTATGCTTGAATTGCTTCGCGAGAGGCCATCAGCTCCGGGATTGTTCCAGTACGCACAGCTGCTTTGTATGCCGAGGGAGACATCACACGCTTTTGCATCGAGGCAACCCATTTTCCAACAATCCAAGTTCCTCTGGACATGCGAGACCTAGATCCGATCCTCCGTCGGGAGGCTCAGACATTCCGGATGAACACTCAAATGTACAAGTCTGTTTTGCCTCGGGCTCAAAGGCAGTTCTGTTGGGCACGGCAATGATTGATATTTGCCACCTCGGCACCCACTTCCGAGCACGCGCTTTGATCGACTCGGGATCTGAAGCGACGTTCATAACGGAGCGTCTTTTCAAGTTGGTCAATCTGCCGTTCCGCCCCATTCAAGCTAAAGTGTCTGGTTTAAATCAGACCGTTTCTGCCCAGTCAACAAGGCTTTGCCATTTCGCCATTCGTTCTCCTACTAAGCCGGGCCTGCAGTTAGACACCGCAGCGTATGTTCTGCCAGAACTAGCAGGCAGATTACCCTCACATTCCATTCCACAAGATATCCTGAGAGATTTGCCAAACCTTCAATGGGCAGATCCCACATTTCTCCAGAGTTCCCAGATAGACGTTCTTATCGGAGCTGATATTCTTCCATCCGTGCTGCTGAGTGGCACAAAGACCAACATCTGCGGATCTCTTTTTGGGCAAGAGACCATCTTCGGGTGGGTGCTCACTGGTCCAGTGTCCATGTCCACGAGCAACCGAGTCTCAGCCTTTACGACTCAAATTACAAAAACAAGTGAGGCATCCTTAGACAAACTTCTTACGAAGTTTTGGGAGGTGGAAGATCTACCATCAAAAATGGTAAAAGAGTCCGATTCCGTCTGCGAAAGTAATTTTCTACGAACCACAACTAGAGACGCGAGCGGGAAGTACGTAGTGACGTTACCGTTCTGCGACCCCGATCATTGTGGATCAGAGTTGGGTTACTCAAGGTCTATAGCACTTGCTCAGTTTACGAAGGGACACTCCATTAAATGACCAGTACAACTCCGTGATTCAAGAATATTTGGATTTAGGCCATATGAGAGAGGTTTCGCCCACTCACAATTCTCCAAACTACTACCTCCCACACCATGCGGTTATAAAACCCGAAAGCACGACCACGAAACTCCGGGTGGTATTCAACGCTTCCAGCCCGTCAGCAAATGGGACTAGCTTGAACGATGTGCTTCATGCCGGTCCAGTCCTCCAATCTGACTTAACAATTCAGATTTTAAAGTGGCGCTATTTCAAGTATGTTTTTAGTGCAGACATCACGAAAATGTATAGGCAGATCTGGGTCGATCCAAAGCACACGCCCTTTCAAAGGATTCTTTTCCGAAACAAGGAAGGTGACATTCGAGATTACGAGCTGAAAACCGTAACATTCGGTGTCAATTGCGCGCCCTATCTCGCCATCCGAGTGCTGAAACAGCTGGCTGATGACGTCGTTCAGCAGTTTCCAAAAGCCAGTCATATAATCCGCAACTTCATGTATGTTGATGACGTTTTAGCAGGATCGAATTCTCAACAAGAAGCTCAACTTGCCATCCAGGAGTTAGTAACCGCTTTGAATTCGGCCGGTTTTCCGCTTAGAAAGTGGACTTCCAACCACAAGGGGGTTTTAAAGGACATCCCAAATGAGCATCTTCTCCATTCTGAGTTCCTAAATATTGATGCCGAAAGCACAGCCAAAACCCTCGGCATTCGTTGGAGAGCAACCACCGACGAGTTCTACTTCGTGCCCCCAGAAATATCCGTCAAGTCCTCCTATACTAAAAGAGAAGTTCTCTCCCAGATCGCAAAGCTATTCGATCCCGCTGGATGGCTTGCACCGTTCATCGTCCGGGCCAAAACTTTTATGCAGGAGATCTGGCTGCAAGAGTTAGGCTGGGATGACAACCTTCCCGACGAAATGAGCCATAGATGGCAAGTGTTCCTGCAAAGTTATTCCGACCTCGATCAAATCCGTATTCCGAGATGGGTCGGTTACCAGCCCCAGGTAAAAATCGAGCTTCACGGGTTCTGTGACGCTTCCCAAAAAGCCTATGGGGCGGCGCTGTATGTCAGGGTTGAAGTCGGTCAGCAGATATTGACTAATCTGGCCCGGGTTGCCCCTGTGAAAACTGTATCTCTCCCCCGACTCGAGCTATGTGGTGCCCTATTGCTGGCAGATATGGCATCTACCATCCTTCCAAATATGCTGTCAAAAAGCTCTGCGATTTTCTGCTGGACAGATTCTACCATTGTCCTGGCATGGTTAAAGAAACCAGCCTGCTCCTGGACCACATTCGTAGCCAACCGCGTAACCAAAATAGCTCAAGCTACAAAGATTGAGAATTGGTCACATGTGCGGTCAGAACACAATCCTGCCGACCTAGCTAGTCGCGGCGTGTCCCTGCAAGAGCTGGGCGATAGCAACCTCTGGTGGCATGGGCCCCAGTGGTTTCAATTGCCCAAACTTCAATGGCCAGAAACTTCGGATCCACACCCAGTCACGGAATTAGAGCAGCGCGCGGTGAAGGTTCATTTCGTAAAGCTCCCCGCTGATGATTTCCTTGACCGTTTTTCCAGACTAGACAAGGCTTTACGAGTCCTAGCTTACGTCCAAAGGTTCCTAAATCGCTGTCGTAAGGCTCCGGTAAGTCCGGATAAGCAGCTCAGTAATCGGGAGATCCGGGAGGCTGAGAGGACCTACATAATACTTGCCCAGCGTGAAGAGTACGCGCTCGAGCTTCGATTGTTACGAAGCAAAAGATCCATACCCGCATCAAGCCCAATTGCTAATTTGTTTCCATTTATAGACCAACAGGGACTCTTAAGAGCATGTGGCCGCTTAACTGCCTCCAAGGTCCTGCAGTATGACGAGCGCCATCCTGTATTACTCCCGTACAGCTGTCGGTTATCTCGTCTTCTTGTCCAATTCACGCACCAGATTACGCTTCATGGCGGCAACCAATTGATAGTGCGCCTGATGCGATCCAAATATTGGATTCCTAAAGTCAAGAATCTGGTAAAGGGCGTGGTGAATTCATGCAATATGTGCACCATTTATAAGAAAAGACTGCAAACCCAATTGATGGGCGATTTTCCGACTGATCGAGCCTCTTTTTCCAGGCCATTTACTTACACCGGCGTCGATTACGCCGGTAAAACTATACAGGGAGGTAAAAAACTATACAGGGAGAGCTTGTCTCATCACTAAGGGATATGTTTGTGTGTTTGTGTGCTTTTCTACAAAGGCCATCCATTTGGAACCCACCTCCGACCTTACAACTGAGAAGTTTCAAGCAGCGTTTGCGCGTTTTGTAGCTAGAAGAGGTTGTCCTCAGCGGGTCCATTCCGACAACGGCAAAACCTTTGTTGGCGCCTCAAGTCTTATTTCCCGTGACTTTACGCAAGCACTAAAGGAGTCAGTGACCAATGCGTATAGCCATCAGGGACTCGTGTGGCGTTTCATACCCCCAGGAGCTCCTCATATGGGAGGCCTGTGGGAGGCAGGAGTAAAGAGTTTTAAAACGCTGTTTAACAAATCCACGTCCGCTCGCAAGTATACATTCGAAGAGCTTTCCACGCTTCTGGCAAAGATTGAAGCCTGCCTTAATTCCAGACCACTCTCTCCAATGTCAGAGGACCCGACAGACTTGCTGGCACTGACGCCAGGCCATTTTCTGATCGGGGGACCGTTGCTTTCCACGGCGGAGCCTGCAATTAAAGGCGAAGCCCAGTCAATCATAAATCGATGGCAACATCTCAAGGCCCAGCATCAACAATTTAGTTCGCGATGGAAAGAAGAGTATCTAAAGGAACTCCACAAGCGCAACAAGTGGTTGAGTCCATCCAGAAATCTGCAAGTCGACGATATGGTAGTCATCAAGGACGATAATTTGCCATCAAATGACTGGCGGCTCGGCAGGATCGTAGCTGCTATCCCAGGAGCTGATACTAGAGT
Organism: Drosophila takahashii; assembly: GCF_030179915.1. Classification (NCBI taxonomy): domain Eukaryota; kingdom Metazoa; phylum Arthropoda; class Insecta; order Diptera; family Drosophilidae; genus Drosophila; species Drosophila takahashii. The sequence goes on from NC_091683.1 coordinate 26,137,712, forward strand.
ACGCGTCGTAGATATTCTTACTTCTCGTGGAACCATCCAACGTCCGGTCCACAAACTAGTACTTCTTCCTATGGAAGACAAGGCAATCTCCGCACTTCCGCAATAATAACTTCTGTCCTCATTCTAGTACTTCTTCCTATGGAGGCCAAGGCAACCTCCGCTTTCCAAAAATAGTGCCTTCTGTCCTTATTTTTCAAAATCCGTTCACAAATTGATACTAAATTTGCTTATCATTTTTTATTAAAGCATCAAAACCATGGCTCCACGTCCTCGCAGCGCCCAAACCTTGGACGACAGACGTTCACGAGGTACTCGATCCTACCGCTGCCGAGTCTGTCGGGGAATCCATCCTCTACGGAAGTGCACCCGCTTCCTTAGGCTCAGCACGGAGAAGCGGCTCCGTGCCGTCCTCATCAATAAATATTGTGCGAATTGCCTGGCCCATCAACACTCAGGGGGGCAATGTCGCAGTGGCGACACGTGCAAAAAGTGCGGGCAGAATCATCACACGCTGCTGCACCTGCACGAGATGTCCGGGACTACTCGGCAACCGCCCATCCAGCAGCGTCGTCAATCGCCATCCCCGCCACGTCGCCAATCGCCGTCCTCGCAACATCGCGGATCGACCACTCGGCTGTCAAGGGCAGTCTCGCGGTCTCCATCGCCAGCGGCACGGGAAGCACGGACACCGGTCCGACGTCCAGCGTCAGCAGCAACTCCATCAGTGGCGGCTCTCCTGCAGCATCAGAGCCCCCACATTCTTCCGACGGCCATCGTGTTGCTGGAGTCTGGGGCCACCACCTTCGAGACGGCTGCGTTAATCGACCCTTGCACGCCCGTCAGCACCATCGACAGCTCCCTGGCAACTGCGTTCAAGTTGCCCACGACGACAGTGAGAGGCGAAGAAGTTTGCTCGACGACAACCCGGTCAAGGACGGGCGATTTCCAGATCGACGTGCTGCTGAAGATCAGTCAGAGTCTACGAATCCGCACCCCTATCCGCGCGCTAAGCGATTCTATGCGAGCCCAATTTGATGATATCCGTCTGGCCGATGAGCAGTTCCATCGCCCAGCGACAGTCTCGCTGGTGTTGGGCTCGGACGTATACCCCGACGTAATCAGGCCCGGGTTCCTAAATATACGAGGCACGGTCTTTGGATGGGTCGTGTCTGGAGCATGCAGACACGCCTAAGGATTAATCCTTTGCTACGTTCGCCCTCGCAAGGGGGGGGAGAATGTTCGCGCCAGAGCGGCGCCCCCAATCCCGGCCCATTTTCCCTTCAAGCGCCCCTGGAGCCTTGACAGTCGAGACAGCAGTTCTTCCAGATCGCTCGTATCTCGCTCTCTCGCACTGTTAAGTGTCTCCACTCCGCTCTCCAAGCGGCTCTTGGAGCTTCCACTCTGTAGTTTTAAGTTAGTTCTAATTTACCAGTGTAACGAACCGTACGCAATTGAAGTCAATAAATTCGTGGAGTATTATTTTATAAAGTGAAAACGAAAACATTTCGGCCGTCTTAAATTGACTTCTCGGGATCGGTAGCACCAGCACAAACATCCCCAATTGGAAAATCCCGCCCCCCGACATTTCACTTAGTAACGAACAAGAAAGAGATTTAAATCCTAGAGGTCATGAAACCCTATTGGAAAACGATGATACTGGATTTCAGCGTTTTGCTACGGCCCTGGAGAAGTCCGCATTCCAAACAATTTAACACTTGTCGACGACGCAAAAGAACTTTTCCTTCCCAACTATTTTTTGCGGCGAAATATTCAAACTCGCTTTTACTACCGTCGTTACGCAGTAGTACCCAAAGTCCTTTACATGTACAAGTTTTATGAAATGCAGCTTATCCAAAGTTCTATTTCCATTGCCCTACGAATAAAATCAGGTACCGTAACTGCTGCTAATGTGAGAGATAATTCATTTGTTGACAGTCTTGTACAACATAATGATGGATTTCACATTTTAAAAGGCCTCCGTTCAGCTCCAGCCCACTGGGAAGCTTAAAAAAGAAAGTTATAGCCAGGATTAGACAATTTGGGTTGCCCACATTCTTCATAACCCTCCGTGCTGCTGAATCTAAATGGAACGAACTGCTAGTTATTTTGTCTCTTTTATTGGATAACATAGACATTAGTGAGGATGAGGCGGCAGCTCTATCTAGCGCCGAAAAAGCTAGATTAATCCGATCAGACCCAGTAACTTGCTTCCAGTACTTTGACTACAGGTTCCGACAACTAATGAAATTATTCAAAAGCTCAGAGATATTTGGTGAGTTCAGACTGGTCCATTATTATTGGAGGATCGAGTTCCAGCACAGAGGATCGACGCACTCTCATGGCATGTACTGGTTTTCTGGTGCCCCAAAAGCTAGAAGGACCCGATAACGCCGAAGAGGTCGCCCGCTTTATTGATCGTTTTACTACTGCCAGCGGAGACGATCCTGAATTGCAAGAAGTAATTCAATATCAGCGCCCTAAGCATATGTTTAAAGATTAAGGGAACTATTATGTTTAAGGGAACTATGAGGCCAACAATTCTGCCGTTTTAATATGCCATACCCACAAATGCCTGAAACTCTGGTTTTGTATCCATTTAAAAAAAAACGAAACCAACGTTGAAGAACATAAATAAACATTTAAAAAAGTTAAAGAGCTTTTAAAGTCTGTTTCAGAAGAAGAATCGGCTGTGTTTAATAATTTTGAATATTTCCTCAGCCATCTTGAAATTTCCAGGGACCGAAAATAATGATTATTTTTTTTGAGTAAAAAATAAAAATCTCCATTTAATGATTATTTTGTAAACGAACAAAATATCGGTCAGAAATAATGATTATTTTGTGAGCGATATTATTTCGCTTAAAATATCACTCAAAGTGTGATTGTAGCCGTCTTACGCAGAATTTTACAATTATTTAAATGTGCACTTGTAGGTAGAACCACAAAGCACATATCCATCTAAGAAAAAAATACATTTTCTTTGTATAAACCGCAAAAAAAGCGGGTGACTTTTGTATAAAATAAATTTTTCTGTGGGAATCGAACTCGTGCTTACAGCACGGGGGACCAACACACTAACACCCAGCCACCATGTCGGGTTGGGTCTGTGTGGAATAGTTCATAACATCTTGTTAAGTCGTTTTGCTAATATATAAATGACATAAAGTCCTAAGGTTGCTACAACTTTTTGTATTTATGCATACCTCTTGTAAACTAATAACCGCGTTTTTAAAAGTTTATACAAAGAAAACACCTTATTTTATTAACTCAATATGTGCTTCGTGGTTCTACCTAAAAGCACAAATTTAAATCTTTCTAAAATTCCGTACAGAACGGCTGCAATCGCACTTTGAGTGATATTTTTAAGCGAAATAATATCGCTCACATAATAATCATCAATCAATAATCAATTTTTATTTTATTATAATGATTACGGTCCCTGGAAATTTCATATGAGGATTACAAGTTCGTCATTCGGTCTAGCATAAAAAAGCCCCAAGTATTTCTTCGACGCCAGTTTTCTGATAGGTTACTGAATCCCTATAATATAAATATTTTAGGTTTGCATATTCAATTTATAAAAGATGCTTACGCCTGTTGTAGCTATATTATTAACTACATAAACAAATCAAACCGTGGTGTGTCACAACTGCTTCGAGAAGCAATGACAGAAATGACCCATGGAAATATTTTCGTCAAATACTTATTAACGCTACAGAAATTTCTGCCAAAGAAGCAGCTTACAACATTTTAGGGCTATACATGTCTAAGGCTAGTGAAGGAAATATTTTTATCAACACTTGCCATCCAGATAAAAGGGTGCGGATAGTGCGATCTAACAGAGAATTAGAACAGCTTCCCGAAAACTCAACAGATATTTTTGAGCGAAATTTCTTTTATCGATACGTGCAAAGGCATGAACAACTAGAGTCGTTATGTCTTGCGGAATTTGCGGCTTGATTCAAATTCTCCAAGCCAAATGTACGATCGAAATAGTCAAACGAAGAATATGACGACTTTGATGCAGGCGAAGAAAATAAAGTTTCTTATCAAAGTTACCAAATGCTGGATGGGATTGGAAGTGTCAAAAGACGTAACCATGCCCAAATTCTTAGGTGGGTTCGCCGGCATTGGCATTAGCCGTACCCGACGTCGGACAAAACTTAACAGTACTCCAAGATGGCAATGCTGCAAATAATCCAGAAGATGGCGAACTTCTTCTTATTAGACTTCCCCCAATGCTCGCTTACCGGTCTCTCAACTTTCAACAACGCCAGTATTACGCTCACATAATGCACAATGTTGCAGCCAAAAAAACATTTTATGAATAGGAGTGGGAAAAAACAGATTGATTTCTACAATATTTCAGTCTATAACTTGGCGGGCAAATAAACTCCCTGGGGCAACAGATTCTGCAAAGGTGTTACTTTGTGCTCTTACTGGAAAAGCAGCTTTTGGAACTGGGGGACTAACGCTTCATTCAGTTTTCTCCCTTCCTGTTAATCAATCATCTGGTCCCTTAAGACTCTTAAGCAATGACACTTTAAATACAATGCATTGCAAGTTGATTGATATCCAATTAATTATTATATATGAGATGTCCATGGTCGGGTCGAAAGTGCTTGGATTTTTAGATCCAGCTTAGCCCGGTTGGAGATCATTAGATATTCGCAGGGGATGCATCCAATCCCTATAATGTTCTGGCAGGAGCAAGCCTTTGAAATAATTTTAAGTTTTTAGAGCTAACGGAAATAATGCGGCAACGTGACGACTCCGCTTTTGCTTTGGCTTTGAATAATATGTCTGAAGCCAACATGTCAGATGCAGATATTGAGCTTTTCAGGACAAGACTTCTTCCAGTAACCGATGTTCCTGACGACGCAATTCATTTATTCGGTTCTAATGCTGAGGTAAACGATTATAACTCCCTTAAGCTTGCCCAAATTAGGACTGAAGAATTTGTGTCAACTGCAGTAGATACAGTTAAAGCAGCTAATATGTCTGAAATAAGTCGAGAATCAACTCTTAGACGTGCCCAAAGCATGAAGACCTTTTAAACTCAGGGTCTACCATATATTTTACACCTGAAGACAACAGCAAAATACATGGTTAACGTCAATATTGACAGAAATGACGGCCTTGTAAATGGGGCAACTGGTCAATTAAGGGGGGAGATACATATAGAACTGCAAATTTGTCAAGTTTTTCATGATTTTTTTTAAACAATAAGGGTTTGTGCTGGAAGTTTGCAACTTGGCATGTTGATTACATAGTTCTTATATAATTTAAACCAATTTTATTTTTTCTTGTATCTTTTAAAATGGCGGCCGTGGGAATTTTTTTGTCAGGCCTTTTTTAAAAAAAGTAGGCCAGCTGCGGATCGTCTACAGTTCGCTGTGTAGATCCGATTTTTGTGAAACCAAATTTATTTTGTTGAGAAATAATGTAGAAACTGTCTGAACCTAATTTACATAGAATATCTCAAAAACTCTGGTTGGGGCACTCTTTTAAAGTCAAAAATAAATTTTTTTCTTATTTTTCTTGTTGTTTTTGCTTTTGAAAAAATACTTCAACGTACAAATTTCTACATAAAGTAGGTTCAGACAGTGGGCAATTTCATTACAAACATTTCCGCAAAAGCAGCACGATGATCGAAGCATTACTTTTTGAGATACACGATCCGCAGCTGAGAAAAACATGGTTTCGAGAAAAACGCATTTAAAGTAATGAAACATATCTACTGCACAAGAAAGATGGGTGCCGTCATACTGGAATAAGTTCCAAAATAGTTCGAACTTCTTCGTGAAACTTTCATGACACATTCCTAAAGAGTTATACTACCAATTTAAATAATAAAAAAAATTGATTTTTTTTTGTTTTCTATATGGGCACTTCCAAAATGTCGCTCGGGACATTTGCACACCTTTAAAGTTGAAAAAAAATTGTAAAACAATGGATTTTAATTTTAATTATGGGCTTTTCTTTTCACTCTTCCCAAGCTCTATTTTTGGTAAAAATCTTGATTTTGTACCACTTTTAGTTTTTAAGATATCGGTAAAAAACTGCCGTATTCGCTCGGGACAAAAATAGAAGTGGATTTCGGGGAAGTTCATACAACACCAGAAATTAGCAAACTCTGATGGAATATTTGAATGCGATTTTTTTTAGAATGTTGTTCAAACATGTCGCTATGAAATGCTTTTGGTTTTACTCAAAAATTCTTTTGCCGTTTTTTTTTTATGCAGTTTCAACCACATTCGCTCGGGACATGTCGCTCGGGACATTTTTTCCGACTGTTTTGTAAAGCGGATTTCTTTACCTCTATCTCTCAATTGTTGGATGTTTTGCTTTTAACTTAATAGTTTAGCATGTGAATGAAGCATTCAGTACAGAAAAATGTCACATATTAGCATTCCTATAGGATAAATTTACAACAAAAGACAGGTCCAAAAAATAACAAAAAAATAGCCAAAAACTGATTTTTGCGTATATTGGTGGGGTTTGTCATAAAAATAATCAAACTATACTCCAAATTTGTAGTTAAGCTCAGTATACAACTAATTAGAAACTAATATCGGGGCAAAATCATGTGGAAATATGTTTTATTCAAGTTTCAAGGTTTTTGGCTTGGTGGACTTTTTTTTGGAAGTGCCCATATGTATCTCCCCCCTTAAGGCGAAGCATTCCTCTATTGATCGAAAACAATTTCCAGTTGTTCCTGCTGAGGCTATTACCATCCATAAGAGTCAAGGAGCAACCTACAGCAAAGTCGCAGTGCATCTTAAAAGAGGCATTAGGAGTCCCGGATTTCCTATTGCAAGATTTCGAAATGAAATTAAATCTGACGTCGAAAAGGAACATCTAAATGCCTATAACCTCTTTACAACCAATGGTTCTCCTACAACGAAACAAATAACACAAATTGATTGGATATTTTCAAATTCTCGAATCCCACAAGCTCTTGCCATAACTTATAAGACCCCATATAGCCACTACGATGGAATTTTTTTTAAGTATAGCTTGTAAGTAGGTATTTTAATTAAAAAAAAAAAATTTTAAATTGCAATAAATGAATAGGTTAAAAAAAATAATAAATTGCGTATAGTCTATTGTATATATGTATTTTATGGTATTCCTAATTCATTAATTTATTTTTATCTATCTACGTAGTTCTAAATAAATAAATAAAAAATAATAATAAATGATAATAATATCCCCCTCGTGGATTGTGAACTTGTCGTGGTGTGGGGGCTGAGTACGTGTTTTTTTTTAATTTCTTTGAAGCTAGCAACAATCCTTACAAATTAAACATGGTGCTACTAACATTAACTATTTATTATAACTGCAAGGGTATATAAACTTCGGCTTGCCGAAGTTAACTTCCTTTCTTGTTTTTGCTTTGATTTCAGCAACGAATGTTGAAAATGATGGTTGGTCGCACGACTAGTGCATTTGACCAGATACTATGTCTTGTTTTCTAACAAACTGAACAATTTCAAAAAACTTAACCGGTGTTAAAAGGCAGTTGCCTTGGCATTTCTGGATGCCTTGAACACGGCTTCTTTTACGACCTCATCGGTATTTACTGGCAGTCGAGATACTTGGTCTTTGGCAGAGACTGAATGTTTCGTTCCATGTGATTCGTTATCCTTTGAGTGAGCTACCTTATTTTCACGACCATCGGCCGTAGATTCAGCTCGAAAATAATATACATCTTTGCTCATTGGAGCTCCGACATTGCAACCGTCGTACCGAAACTAATAGAATTCGGAAAAGAAACAGTAAGTGGAACAGCCGACCTGCCAATAGCGTGGCAAGGCCGGCAAAAGCTACAGAACGCAGAGAAAAACCCAAAAAATGATGAAAAAATCAAATTTTTATACAATTTTTATGAAACACGGGATCTCCGAAATAAAAACCTTGGAATTTTGTGACGAATTTAATCGTAAAAAATTATCTCTTAAAACATAAATAATTAAAATATTACATTTAAGTTATAAAGTAATACCATTGAAGGAAAAACAGAAGAAAGCTATAAATATGTTGAAAATGGAATTTCGTGGCCAAGGTTGGGTGGGCGTATAGGGCCCAGACGAGACCAGAATCTGACCGCGAAGTTGTAGAACAGCTTTTTCGTCAACGATATCATTCTTAGTAACCAACAAGAAAGAGATTTAAATCCTAGAGGTCATGAAACCCTATTGGAAAACGATGATACTGGATTTCAGCGTTTTGCTACGGCCCTGGAGAAGTCCGCATTCCAAACAATTTAACACTTGTCGACGACGCAAAAGAACTTTTCCTTCCCAACTATTTTTTGCGGCGAAATATTCAAACTCGCTTTTACTACCGTCGTTACGCAGTAGTACCCAAAGTCCTTTACATGTACAAGTTTTATGAAATGCAGCTTATCCAAAGTTATATTTCCATTGCCCTACGAATAAAATCAGGTACCGTAACTGCTGCTAATGTGAGGGATAATTCATTTGTTGACAGTCTTGTACAACATAATGATGGATTTCACATTTTAAAAGGCCTCCGTTCAGCTCCAGCCCACTGGGAAGCCTAAAAAAGAAAGTTATAGCCAGGATTAGACAATTTGGGTTGCCCACATTCTTCATAACCCTCCGTGCTGCTGAATCTAAATGGAACGAACTGCTAGTTATTTTGTCTCTTTTATTGGATAACATAGACATTAGTGAGGATGAGGCGGCAGCTCTATCTAGCGCCGAAAAAGCTAGATTAATCCGATCAGACCCAGTAACTTGCTTCCAGTACTTTGACTACAGGTTCCGACAACTAATGAAATTATTCAAAAGCTCAGAGATATTTGGTGAGTTCAGACTGGTCCATTATTATTGGAGGATCGAGTTCCAGCACAGAGGATCGACGCACTCTCATGGCATGTACTGGTTTTCTGGTGCCCCAAAGCTAGAAGGACCCGATAACGCCGAAGAGGTCGCCCGCTTTATTGATCGTTTTACTACTGCCAGCGGAGACGATCCTGAATTGCAAGAAGTAATTCAATATCAGCGCCCTAAGCATATGTTTAAAGATTAAGGGAACTATTATGTTTAAGGGAACTATGAGGCCAACAATTCTGCCGTTTTAATATGCCATACCCACAAATGCCTGAAACTCTGGTTTTGTATCCATTTAAAAAAAAACGAAACCAACGTTGAAGAACATAAAGAAACATTTAAAAAAGTAAAAGAGCTTTTAAAGTCTGTTTCAGAAGAAGAATCGGCTGTGTTTAATAATTTTGAATATTTCCTCAGCCATCTTGAAATTTCCAGGGACCGAAAATAATGATTATTTTTTTTGAGTAAAAAATAAAAATCTCCATTTAATGATTATTTTGTAAACGAACAAAATATCGGTCAGAAATAATGATTATTTTGTGAGCGATATTATTTCGCTTAAAATATCACTCAAAGTGTGATTGTAGCCGTCTTACGCAGAATTTTACAATTATTTAAATGTGCACTTGTAGGTAGAACCACAAAGCACATATCCATCTAAGAAAAAAATACATTTTCTTTGTATAAACCGCAAAAAAAGCGGGTGACTTTTGTATAAAATAAATTTTTCTGTGGGAATCGAACTCGTGCTTACAGCACGGGGGACCAACACACTAACACCCAGCCACCATGTCGGGTTGGGTCTGTGTGGAATAGTTCATAACATCTTGTTAAGTCGTTTTGCTAATATATAAATGACATAAAGTCCTAAGGTTGCTACAACTTTTTGTATTTATGCATACCTCTTGTAAACAAATAACCGCGTTTTTAAAAGTTTATACAAAGAAAACACCTTATTTTATTAACTCAATATGTGCTTCGTGGTTCTACCTACAAGCACAAATTTAAATCTTTCTAAAATTCCGTACAGAACGGCTGCAATCGCACTTTGAGTGATATTTTTAAGCGAAATAATATCGCTCACATAATAATCATTATTTCTGAGCGATATTTTTTTTCGCTTACTAATAATCTTTAAAGGGTAATTTTTATTTTTTCACTTATAATGATTACGGTCCCTGGAAATTTCATATGAGGATTACAAGTTCGTCATTCGGTCTAGCATAAAAAGCCCCAAGTATTTCTTCGACGCCAGTTTTCTGATAGGTTAGTGAATCCCTATAATATAAATATTTTAGGTTTGCATATTCAATTTATAAAAGATGCTTACGCCTGTTGTAGCTATATTATTAACTACATAAACAAATCAAACCGTGGTGTGTCACAACTGCTTCGAGAAGCAATGACAGAAATGACCCATGGAAATATTTCCATCAAATACTTATTAACGCTACAGAAATTTCTGCCAAAGAAGCAGCTTACAACATTTTAGGGCTATACATGTCTAAGGCTAGTGAAGGAAATATTTTTATCAACACTTGCCATCCAGATAAAAGGGTGCGGATAGTGCGATCTAACAGAGAATTAGAACAGTTTCCCGAAAACTCAACAGATATTTTTGAGCGAAATTTCTTTTATCGATACGTGCAAAGGCATGAACAACTAGAGTCGTTATGTCTTGCGGAATTTGCGGCTTGATTCAAATTCTCCAAGCCAAATGTACGATCGAAATAGTCAAACGAAGAATATGACGACTTTGATGCAGGCGAAGAAAATAAAGTTTCTGAACAAAGTTACCAAATGCTGGATGGGATTGGAAGTGTCAAAAGACGTAACCATGCCCAAATTCTTAGGTGGGTTCGCCGGCATTGGCATTAGCCGTACCCGACGTCGGACAAAACTTAACAGTACTCCAAGATGGCAATGCTGCAAATAATCCAGAAGATGGCGAACTTCTTCTTATTAGACTTCCCCAAATGCTCGCTTACCGGTCTCTCAACTTTCAACAACGCCAGTATTACGCTCACATAGTGCACAATGTTGCAGCCAAAAAAACATTTTATGAATAGGAGTGGGAAAAAGCAGATTGATTTCTACAATATTTCAGTCTATAACTTGGCGGGCAAATAAACTCCCTGGGGCAACAGATTCTGCAAAGGTGTTACTTTGTGCTCTTACTGGAAAAGTAGCTTTTGGAACTGGGGGACTAACGCTTCATTCAGTTTTCTCCCTTCCTGTTAATCAATCATCTGGTCCCTTAAGACTCTTAAGCAATGACACTTTAAATACAATGCATTGCAAGTTGATTGATATCCAATTAATTATTATATATGAGATTTCCATGGTCGGGTCGAAAGTGCTTGGATTTTTAGATCCAGCTTAGCCCGGTTGGAGATCATTAGATATCCGCAGGGGATGCATCCAATCCCTATAATGTTCTGGCAGGAGCAAGCCTTTGAAATAATTTTAAGTTTTTAGAGCTAACGGAAATAATGCGGCAATGTGACGACTCCGCTTTTGCTTTGGCTTTGAATAATATGTCTGAAGCCAACATGTCAGATGCAGATATTGAGCTTTTCAGGACAAGACTTCTTCCAGTAACCGATGTTCCTGAGTAGTATAAAAATGATAGTTCTGAATCGTATTTAATGAGAGTTCTGGATACAAAAGTGGAGGGGAGGTAATTAATTATGCTAATTAGGGTAATAAATCAGGACAATGTGACAGGTGTGGGGGGTAATTAAAGTTAATGGGTGCGTGACGAGTGATCGTTAATTAGGGTCCACAATAGTTATATCCAGCTTTTGTATGTAGGGTTTGTATTCAGGAATCAGGAATCCCGAAATTCGGTCCAGAAATCGGGGGAGATATTACTGGGGTGTGACGGGTGATCGTAAATTAGGGTGATAAGTTGCTTATATCTAGGAATTGTATTCAGGAATTCGCTCCCCCGAATTTCGTTTAAGAAATCGGCACCCTAATTAAGCGGGTGAGAAGTTACTGGGGTGTGACGGGTGATTGTAAATTAGGGTGATAAGTTGCTTATATCTAGGATTTGTATTCAGGAATTCGCTCCCCGAATTTAGTTTAAGAAATCGGGACTCTTATTAAGCGGGAAGAAGTTACTGGGGTGTGACGGGTGATCGTAAATTAGGGTGATAAGTTGCTTATATCTGGGAATTGTATTCAGGAATTCGCTCCCCCGAATTTCGTTTAAGAAATCGGGACTCTTATTAAGCGGGAAGAAGTTACTGGGGTGTGACGGGTGATCGTAAATTAGGGTCCACAATAGTTATATCCAGCTTTTGTATCTAGGAAATGGGGTGAAAGAGGGCAGGCATTCTGCTTAAGTGGTTGACGAGTAGGTTGACGGGATCGAACGTGGGAGAAGTTAGAAAAATAGGGTGAAACGAGGGGAGGGAATCTAGTTAAGCGGGTGAGAAGTTACTGGGGTGTGTCAGGTGATCATAGCGATATATTTGGGTTATCCTAGTTAATGGGGGAGAAATTACTGGGGTGTGCCGGGTGTCCTTGCTTAGATTAAGAAAGTGTGGTGCTCACACGGGTACGTGTTAGAATGTCACGGGCTGTTGTCACGTCCAAAAGAAACAGCTGAAAGCAACCACCCTTGAAAAGGGATCCCTTTGCTTGCCACTGAGAAACAAACTCCCAAAGAAACAGCTGAAAGCAAGCACCCTTGAAAAGGGATCCCTTTGCTTGCCACTGAGAAACAAACTCCCACCCCAATAACAAAAAGAAGATGTTAATTTGAATTCAAGTATATTTTTATTTTTTAACTTTTTGAGCTGAAAGAAATAGCTGAAAAAAAAAATCACCCATCCCCCAAACAAAAGAAGATGTTAATTTGAATTTAGGTCATGAATTTAGCTCATGTTTATTTGGAAATTTGTAACAGACTTTTCTTATACACTAAATATGATGACATTAGTTTTAAGGCTCCGTCTCGATGATTTTTATAGAAAAAGCAGGCACACGCGTCTTCGCCGAATCCATTATTACAAAACGTAAAATGATTACCATATACCGTTTTGTTAAGATCGTCTTCTCCTTTATCCATGAACATATTCCTCGTATCAATGAGATATTTTAAATCTTCTTTAAAAATTTCCTCACCAAATTGGGATGTGAAATTATTAATTCGGTTTATTAATCCACTTTGACTGTTATCCATTGTATATGTATAAGTGTTAGACCATAGTTCCATTGCAAAAATTTAAAATATTGTGCGCATTATTCAGAGCACAAATACCGCTTTTAATATGTATTGAGCAAAATGGGAATTGGTTTATGTTTACGGTGTTTAATGGTGGGCAACCCAATTCCTCAACATCTCTTATGTGCGGTGATCTGAGAAAGATTTCTAGAAAACGTTTCTTTTCAATTCCCTTGCATAAAACCACCTTTCCCGAAGTGATTTGTTTAATATATTTTCTTGTTTGCTTAAAGTTGTTTATTCCATCGTTCCAAAAAATTTTATGATGGTTTTTGGTAAGCCAGAGAGCAGTTTTTCGGGACTTGTTATTAAGACGAGTGAAATCAAATGGAGGTTGTATAACGAAATTATTGTTAAACTTATTTTCTTTGCTAAATACAACTCCAATTTCCTTTAGAATAAACTTGTCGTTGTTATCAAAAAATCCTTGTACATCAATTGCAACTAGTTCTTTCTCCATTTTATGTGATTGATATATTGTTAGACAATTCTTTGAACTAACCCACTTAAAGGACTATACTCAACTAAACGATCGTGAATAAGGAGACAATATGCTTGAGTGTTTTCATTGTTTGCTTTTTTCAAATCGATTGAAATTCTCACGTCGATAGGTCCCGATTTAACTGTTTCATTTTGATATGAAAGGTCAACTACAATAATAGGTTTACTTTTAAATTCTTTCGGTGATAAAAATGGTTCTGCTGGGCGGTTGTAATAACTCTTTTGAAACATTGCATACATATCATAAAGGTGGGCATATTTATCATTTTCAAAGTTTACATTCAAGTCATCATATGGATACGTTTCTGAATTCAAGTGGACTTTCAGGTTGGATAAATTATTTGTAACTAGTTCTCCATTCAACATGAAGGCTATAATAGCAAATCTCGGTTTTTCTCTATTACTTCCTATCTTTAGACTCCAGACGTGTTGATTTCCCTGTATCAGTTTTGGGTTAATGTATGTATCCCAACTACGGAAAGCTATCGGTAAATTTACGCCACTCTTTATTATATCGTACATTTTAATTTTTGCAGCATCACTGGGTGTTACATGAGGGATTTTCCAGCTAATATTAGTCATTTCCAAAACATATGTATGGTTTGATTTGTTTTTAACATATACATCATCCAGATTTTTTGTGAGCAAAAGTATAAGTTCATGCTTACAATTCAGTAAAACTTTTCTATAATCCTCAGCAAACCCCATTACATTTTTTAAGGGTAGCGAGAAATTAAAATTACCTTTTGTAATAATATCATTTCCACCACTCCATCCAGCATTTAAAAGTTTGCGACTCTCCTGACGACTTTCCGATAGATAATTTTTAAGGGTGCTGCTCATGCCAACAAACCGTGTTCTATCAATTTCGTATCCATTTATTTCATATCTAATTTCATCAATAAAATTTGCCATACAATTATTGCGAAACGTAACCTCGATATTATCAGTGGTGCTTGTACCATCGGCTGCTACTCTCTTAACAACTCCTTGAAAATTAAGATAGCTTTCGTGAGGGAGTACATACAAGTCCTGATTTTGAATACAAATACGTATTTCATCATTTGCTTTAAATGATTGATGATACGAGGAATCTGTATGATATTCCTTTTTCGAAATACTTTCATCTGAAAACGGTCTCTCACGAACATTTAAAATTTCATTCATTTTTAATGCTTTTTATTATTATTATTATCAGATTTGAATTTTGAAGCCCAGTGATTTTAAAAACAATTTGTTTTTTAATGTAAGACCCTTTCGATTTAATCCTGTTCCTTTAGCTTTACAACTGCTAGTGCGCGGTTGATGAAGTATACCGTTGCTTTTATTGTAAATTATCATTCTATTGCGCGAATATGTATGCGAATTGATACGTTTTCACCACGCAAGTTCAATAAATCTCCGTTCTGATCAACGATATGTATTGAGAGAGTACTTATTTCTCTGCAGTTAATAGGTAAATAGATGAGATTGTGTGGTGTCACAGTCATTTTATAGCCCGGTGGAACCGAAATTGCAAACTCATGTAATACGTGATTTGGTATATTATCAACGTAAGAGCCACTCACAATATTACATTCCAAACGAATGGAATTAATTTTTAAAATGTTGACAGCATTATCGGACAAGTGATTTTGGTTTGCCTTTAACACTCTTTGCTTAAAACCAAACAAATGACCTATTGACCTCTCCTTATTAAAGTATATATCTTCTTTACTGCTAATTATTTCCACTTGAAGTGTATTATTATTGCTTACAATTTTCACTGTATTTTCCAGATTATAATCCTTTAACTTGTTGTAAATAAATTGAGAAATATCGTTGAGTTCATAGGAGCCGGTGGGAATAATAATAACTTTATCACCAATATGAAAGAGGTTGTTATTTACATCCACGTTGGGAATTGAGTTGTACATGTTAAACTCAACTAGCGCACACTCATATTCCCCGTTTAATTCAATTGGCGGAAAATAAACTGTGTTTATAACGGAACTATTTCCTTTCACTGATAGAGTCAATGATCTAACCATTTTGAAATCTGTTGTTCAACTGGGTGTCATACAACCCCGCCCCAATCTTATATTAAAATTAAAGAAGAATAAATTGATCAAATCCTTTTCTATATCGTCCCTTATCAATATTGTCATCCTTACTTATAAATAAAAATCCATATTTATCCTCCCAACATTTTTGACAAATTTTCGTAAATGTCTCATAATTCATGTCAGGGATGATATGATCCCGAAATATGTATCGCATATTTAAATCATCCTGTTTAAACATAATAATTACATTTGCATTGTCCCGTATAAGATGTTTTGGTATCCGTGTATATGTTTGACATAAATAAAAAGAATCAATATTTTTGTGACGACCCATACAGAAATATGATCGAATATTATCTTGTTTCTCACAAGCCACATCGTCGAAAATCATGATTGAATTATTTTTTGCTTCGGTGGGTGGTAAAACAGTTTCGTTCTGAGAGAATGTATGATATCCCATACCTTTAATCGGTTTAAATAGCTTTTCCAAGTAATCATATTTCGGTTGGTATAGACTCTTTGAAAACACGTATATATTTTCAAATCTCAAGCCATTTGGACTCTCAATAAGACTTATCATTACATTAGTTTTCCCGCAGTTGGATGGACCAACCACAAGAGCTCTAATTGTGTTTGGTAATAATTCACTGTGACGTGGTGGTTGTTTAACATTATTCACGTTCTCAATGTTACGAACAATAATGATATTTTTTTGCTTTATTAATCGCATCCTATTATAAATATGTTTATTCCGTGATAAATCTTCAATGAATAAAGACAATATATAATGGGGAAACGTTTTTATAATCACATCAGTCATTATTTACACCGTAAACGTGGAAGTGGTCTTATTAATAAGTTAATAGATTCTCTTCCGATTGAGTTTCACATTCCTGGATATAACTATTGTGGACCCGGTACAAAGCTTGCAGAGCGATTACAGCGTGGAGATCACGGAATTAATCAGTTGGATGAAGCTTGCAAGGTTCACGATATTGCCTATTCACAAAACAACGATCTAAGCAATCGACATAAGGCAGATTCTGAATTAATTAACAAGGCTTGGGAGCGAGTAAAGGCGAAGGATAGTTCTCTTAAGGAGCGAGCAGCAGCATATTTTGTAACTAATATTATGAAAGCAAAGAAACATTTTGGAATGGGTGTTCGGAAGCGAAATAAGAAAAAACAGAAGAAAGGGAAGCGTAGGAGGATGAAAATAAATAGACTATCATCTGTTGTAAGAGAAGCGAGTCGGGAATTGAAAAAACGAAAACCCCTGGATGTGGTTAATGCAATTAAAATTGCACGTAAAGCAATACATAATTCAATCGGATCTAAGAAAAACGTTAAAGTTCCTCGAATAATAAATGTTCCCAAAATGGGGGGTTTTTTACCACTGGTACCCATCTTAACTGCTTTAAGTGCTATAGGTAGTTTAGCTTCAGGAACTTCTAGTGTAGCAAAATTAATAACAAACGCAAAAATTGCTAAGCAACAGCTAGAAGAAAATAAAAGACACAACCGAAAGATGGAAGAAGTTTCCGTAGGTGAAGGTCTATACTTAAAACCCCATAAAAATGGTTACGGTTTATACCTAAAACCATACAACAGTCGTGGTGGGAGAATGAAGAAACAAAAAAACTAATTGGTCAGCTACCCAAAAGAGCATTATCAAATATAGATATAATGGAATTTGCTCAAAGAAATATACCGCATTTTAGGGGAGTGTTTATGAGAGACTGTCTCCCTAAAACACCTAAAAATAATGAGAGTGGAGTGATTAACTTGGGTGACTCAAAATCAAGGGGTACACATTGGGTAGCTTACCACCAAAACAAAAACAGCATATTCTATTTTGATAGTTTTGGAAATTTACAACCACCAAAAGAAGTTGTGAAATACTTAGGGGATAAAATCAAATATAACTATGAACAGGTACAACGTTTTGGAACATACAATTGTGGACACCTGTGCATTGAATTCCTGCTTTCATTCAAATAAAGTAACTGATTTAACGACTTTTAAACAACAAGGGTGGAAAACAACAAGGGTGGAAAAACAACAGCCTGTTGAATAAAGTAACTGATTTAACGACTTTTAAACATCAAGGGTGGAAAACAACAAGGGTGGAAAAACAACAACCTGTTGCTATGGAAATCTCGGTCTGAGAACTGGTATAAAATGAGCTCGGAAATCGTTTAGTCTTTACAGTCAGAACTTTAACATTAACTTGTCAAGTCGATCAGCTTGCTTCTCACTTAAACCACCTTCTTCAAGGACAAACTTCATACCAACAACAACATCATGAATCAACCAATTCCATCAGAAAGTGAGCTGGACACCATTATGGAGGAGGAAATTCTTCGAGGCGGGGTTTTAAAGGAGTTCAACACTCGAGCATTGAAGCCCTTGCTATCACAAAACAAGATGGGTATAAACGTCAGCTACCCAATTATCAATGCGCAGAGGAAGAAAACTGTTTATGGGGACTCCATTGCCTTGGAACTGGATAAATATATTCTATATCTACCAAAGAGATATAACACAATGAAAGATGGTCATCTGAAGTTGCTCAAGGACAAGGAATATCGAGTTATAAAAAGAAGAAATGATTCCCTGCAACTAGAGTTAAATACAATTGTTTAATCCACTTATCACTTTGTAATATTTATAACATTTGTACATAATCATTTATTATATTCAATAAAACATGCACACACACCCACATTAAATTCTTTTATTTGAAGAGGAAATGTAAACAATGTAAAATGATTCTTTTTCAGCCAAAAATAAAATCATATAAATAATATATATATTTTATAACTTTCATTAGTATGAAATGTAACCCTGTAAAGTATAGTTCATAAACTGGTATTACATCTTTTGTGCTGACGGTGGTGAAAGTTTTGAAAGTACCCAAAATGAGTCAATTTATTTTAAGTCAGCTTACTAAAACGAGAAATATATTAAAGAAAAAGTTTAATGATCTAAAACATTTTAAATCACAAAATGCTTACGAGTTGGAAGAAACTTTTAAGCCAATAACAGATCCCTTAAACGAACTAGTTAGTGAAAATAAAAAACGAAAGTTTATGAATACAAACGAAGATAAATCAACGGTTCTAAAGCAAAAAAGTGAAATATTTAAAAATGAAACCCCCAGTAAAAAGCTTAAGAAACATCAATTAAGGTATGATGACGATGATGATCATGATTACGATTATGATGATAATAGCCGAAATGAAGAAACAAAAATTTATAATGATGATGTTACTAGTGACTCAGATGATAAATTTTTTTCACAGTCACATATTGAATTGGGATCAGAGCCGGAAACACCGCTAGAAACACCTTTAGAAACACAGCTAGAAAAAGAAGCAGATGCTAGCAGTCTAATTAATGCAGACTTTGATTTTAATATTAGCAGTCTATCGAGAAATAAAGTTCTGGACAATGCTTATGGACCTAGAAAAAGTTCATCAACCCCCAAATCCTTAAATTTGGGGAATAGTGAATTACATATAAGTCATAATAAAATTCAATTATCAAGTGGAAGCACGTGGGATTTGACTCCTGGGCTTTATTCTCTGATTGTTCATAATAAACCTACACAATTCAGTGCCACAGACTTGAAAAATTATAAAGATATCATTACTGAGACAAGTGCACATAGAATAGATTTTGATCCAAATAAGCGAATAAAAGGAACTAGAGGATACAAGTATACAAACATTATTAAAAAGTTCATGAGCAATGAAAATATACATCCTTCAGCTATATCCACCCCAATTCAATCAAAACAAAAAAAATCAGATAAAAAGGGATTTGGATACATGTCCCTACAAAGAGCAAAACCCAATTATATTTATTGGGATGACGTCAATGAATTAGTTGAAAGATTGCAGCTTTTAATAGCTTCAAAGGCCGCTGGCAACACTAATCACAATAACGAGATCATGTCTATAATAGAAGAACTGCGAGAGGCTAAAATTATATACTAATTGAATAAATAAGGTTCACAAACTTTAAATTACCTTATAAACAAAATGTCTGTCGACAAGTTTGGTCACTTTTCAGACGAAAAAGAGCACACAGATATTTTAAAAAGGGATATTAAAACTGTTGTGGGGTTGTACATTGATGGCGACGAAAACCTGAATACCCAACAGAAACGAATTAAAAATTGTGGGAACCCAATAGATTATTCGGATGCAACGACGAAAAAATATGTCGATGAAAACTTGGAGACGTTAAAGAAAGACCTTAATACGAAAATAAATACATCCCTTAATCGAAGACTTTCTAAAATAACTTCTTTGGAAAATTTAGTTCAAGTTAATAATGGGAGGGTTGATAATGTTGATAAAATCCTATCCAATATGTTAACAAAGATTAATAGTATTGAGAGCTATGTTTATAAATATGTTACTCAACCGAAATCAGTTTTAAAATCACAGACAGTTGAAATAGAAGGTACTGAAACTCCAATAGTAAGAAAGTTCTAGTACCAAAAAATATGAGTGATAAATTGGGTATTGTTAAAGAAATTCATGCTCCGTGTCGACGTAATTTTAAACGTCGAAGGGTAGTGACAAAGGGTATAAATGATCTCTGGCAAGCAGATTTAGTGGAAATGGGAAAGTATTCAAAACTTAACGGAGGATATTTTTATATTTTGACTGTTGTGGATTGTTTTAGCAAATATGCCTGGGGAGAAGCATTAAAATCAAAAAGCGCTAAAGATGTCTCAATGGCAATGGAAAAAATTTTCAAATCTGGACGTGGAACACCAAAAAATTTACAAACGGATGATGGAACTGAATTTTTTAACAAACAATTTAACTCGTTAATGAAACAATATAGAATAAACCATTATTCTACCTATTCAATTGTAAAAGCTTCAATTGTGGAACGCTTCAACAGAAGTTTGAAGGAACTTATGTGGCGTGAATTTAGTTTTAGCGGAACATACAAGTGGGTTGATATGTATAAAAAATTAATTGATATATACAACAAAAGACCACATAGAACAATTAAGGTCGCCCCAATTGACGTCAATTCTTCCAATGAAAAACACATTTTGAAAACAGCCTACAATCATCTCAAAATGTTTAGTGTGGGGAAATTGCGTAATGGAGATTATGTACGCATCAGTAAATATAAACATGTGTTTGAAAAGGGGTATACACCGAATTGGACTACAGAAATTTTTAAAATAATAAGTGTGAAAAACACATACCCTACCACATATTTGTTGGAAGACTTTGAAGGTACTCCAATACAAGGTGGATTTTACAAAGAAGAACTGAAAAAAACTCGTTTCCCAGACAAATATTTAGTGGAAAAAATAATAAAGAGAGACGGGAATAAAGTCCGTGTACGTTGGTTGGGGTTTTCAAAAAAATATGATAGCTGGGAATCTAAAGATAATATTTTATAGAGCAACTCTTATTCGGATTGAAAATAAAAGAATATATACTCCATATACTAATCAACTCAGCAACAGAAAAATAAATATGTTCAGACCGGCATGCTCATGTAACAGCTTATGTACAAGTTCAAAAATAGTCTCCAGCCAAAATCCCCCACCACCCTACGTATACAAAGTCAAAATAGTTTCCACATACGCACACGCAAAGACTTCGAAGATCAATCATTACAAGTGGTTTCTATAATTATGTTCAGACTCGCATGCTCATGTACGTACACATCTTCAAAAATAGATTCCAGACACAATCGCCCGCATCGAAAGGCCGCACCCTACGTATACAAAGTCAAAAATAGTTTCCACATACGCACACGCAAAGTCTGATAGAATGTTCTGCTTTCTGTGGAGGGCGATAAGAATGTTCTGCTTTCTGTGGAGGGCGTGTGGAGGGCTATAAGAATGTTTACTCAAGGTTTGTATATATTGTTTCTGTTTGTTGGACTGGTTCGCCAGCATATTTAGGAATGATTGCCCCATCCCTTTATTCGTTTACATAAGAGTTATATACTGAAAATTCTAAATAAATACCACTGGGGCGCTTATGATTTTTTCAGTAGCGATCGCAAGCAAGACAAGACGGTGAAAATTGGAGCTCAAATTGCTCATATAAAAGTGAAAGTGAAAGCTAAAAACTCAAACTTTATTAATAATTGTGTGTGTGTGTGTGTGTGTGTGAAAATGAATAATAATAAAATAATGAAACTATTTTTAATAATAGTTTCTGTAATAGGAGTAGTGGAAATGGGTGTAATACCCACTTCACATCTATCGACATACAACGAGACAATGGAAACCACAATTATTCAAATTTTACTCCCTAACAATGATGTTTTGAATATTCAGCTGAAATTGTATCTATTTAAGAAAAGTTCACTAGCGAATATAAATAACATTGATGAGTTAGAGAGTAAACTAAAAACCTCCCAAGGTAAGAACATCAAAACAATAATAACAATAAAAAATTTTTTTTTTTTTTTTTGTTTTATTACTTTTCTATATGTTATTTAATTTCAGAAGCAACAACAATGGCAAGCTACATAACAGAAGAGAGGAAACTAAAAAAAGATGAAGACGACGAAGCACCACAAGGTAAATATCAATATCAATAACAATCACAAATTACTTTTTTTCCTTTTTCGAATTTTGTTAACTTTTGTTATGATATTTAATTTCAGAAACAACAACAACAACAACAACAGAAACAACAACAACAGAAACAACAACAACAGAAACAACAACAACAGAAACAACAACAACAGAAACAACAACAACAGAAACAACAACAACAGAAACAACAACAACAGAAACAACAACAACAGAAACAACAACAACAGAAACAACAACAACAGAAACAACAACAACAGAAACAACAACAACAGAAGCATCATCATCATCAACAGAAGCATCATCATCCTCAACAGAAGCAACAGAATCATCATCATCAACACCCCAACCAGCTAATTTCCAAATCTATGATGAGTACGATGATTTGTCGTCACCCTCCAAACAATCATTTACACCACTAAATGAAGAAGATGGTAATAATGATAATGTAAGTGAAGAGTCAAAAATTTTAAATAAAACAGAGAAGCGTAGTGTAGAAAAAAAATATTCTTTTCTTAAAAAGGAATTGTTAGAGAAGTTTAAATCAGACTTGCTTGAAAGGGAAAATAGAGAGGGCGGAACTATTGTAACAGGAAACAGAGGTTTCGATAGATATTATAAACTCGGTTATAAGGACCTTTTCACTTTAAGAATCCAGTGTCATTACGTTTCAAAAAGGTTAAAAAAACATTCTCATCTAGATATGTATAAGATTCAAATAAACTGTGTAGAAATTGATGAAGAACTTTTTTACTATCCACTTCTACCAAAAACAATAGATTTACCACCTCCACCCAAGATAAGTAAAAGAGAGGTTATAACAATTGAGGAACTAGACTTGAGTGGTATAGACTCTGATGGGGGAAAATTATGTCTATTAGAGTGTAGCGAGTTGTTGAACCGCAACAACTTTTATATGAATTAGGGATAACATATTACTTATTTATTTCAGAAGGATATAAAAATTCCTCAAGGAAATAATATATTAAACAAAACAAAAGGCAAGTTAATTTACTTTAGTATATATTATTTCATTTTATTAATTCGTTTTTTTTTTTTTTTGTTTTTCTCATTTCAGTTGAATATGTTCACCTTTTAGGATCTAACGTAGTTTCAGTAAATTCAATTTCTAATAATATTTCTAGTTTTAATTTAACTGATGATGACATCACACAACTTTATCACCAAAATATAAACATTATCTTAAGCAATAGCGATGAGAGTAATGAAAATAATTATATTACTCCTGATCAAGTAGAGTTGGGTTATTATCTAAAACAGATAAGGGAAAAAAACGAGGAAGAAAAATGAGCTGAAGAAGAAGATGAACCTGTTCAAGACAGGGGTTCTGAACCTGAAGCTAAAATGAACCCACATGAATTAGAACTGTGGAATTATCTATATAGGCAACGGGTACAAAACCAATCAAATAAAATATACTCACCCAATTTATAAAAAATTTCCAAAAAAAAAAAAAAATTTAAAAAACACACCCAAATATTTTATATTTAATACTCAATTTATTGAAATGTATTTGTTATTCGTTCAACTTAATGTTATACTAACAAAATATAAACATTTATATATATATATTGCTTAAGATTTATATATATTTTGTTAATTTTTATTGTTCAACACCTTTTAAGATTTATATATATTTTGTTCATTTTTATTGTTCAACACCTTTTATCAAACTTACTAATTAAATAAATATTTTGCATTGTTAAATCTAAAATTGTTTCTGTTTTTTGGGATCGGGGGGCATTTCATTATAAAACATTTCAAGTTCAAGCGACTTGTAAAGTAAATCATGTTCAACATTTTCAATTTCTTTTTTAGGATGTTGAGTAATGTTTTTTGTTGCTCAGTCTGGAATTCAAGACTTTCTATTTCATCTACCTGTCTCCCCAAAACAAGTGACTCTCCCTCAAGGATTTGAACATTTGATATGAGTTCCCTTTCTATTAAACCCTTATGATGATAAGGGAGTGTAGACATTTTATCACCCTCAACTTTTCTCTTTGTATCATTACCATCGAGAATTATTTTTGTCATTTTGTAAGTATTTATGGTACGATTTTTAGATCTAAAAACTGACATGCCGCCATACATTCGATTTTCAGTGAAAAGAACCTTTTTATATTTTTCAATATCTAGATAATCTAGTGGTGTTCTCGTTACTCCCTTAGATTTCATAAACGATTTGTCCATAGAATCAATTTTATAACAATAAACCTTAGGACGGAGACCAACAAACTCTGACATTGGTCTACCATGAAGCTCATCTTTAAAAACACCTAATACCGCTTTATTGCATATTTTAAAATTATATAAGTTGGCTCTTTCTTCGGAATAACCAGATGTATCAAATTTGAATTCTATATCATTCCGAATATCTCTATAAAAATCATCAGTTTTAATTGTATTGATGAAGGAATCTGTATCCATGTAATTTAATCTTATATTATCTTGAAATTTCGGTTTCATATACTGATAATGGAAATTATACATGTTCCACTTTGATAACTCTAATACTGTAAACCCAAGATACATGGGTTTATCGTATACATATGACATTCATCTCATTTGAATTGTATAAAAATCATTCTCTAGTTACAAAGTCAAAATAGTTTCCACATACGCACACGCAAAGATTTCGAAGATCAATCATTACAAGTGGTTTCTATAATTATGTTCAGACTCGCATGCTCATGTACGTACACATCATCAAAAATAGATTCCAGACACAATCGCCCGCATCGAAAGGCCGCACCCTACGTATACAAAGTCAAAAATAGTTTCCACATACGCACACGCAATGTCTGATAGAATGTTCTGCTTTCTGTGGAGGGCGATAAGAATGTTCTGCTTTCTGTGGAGGGCGTGTGGAGGGCTATAAGAATGTTTACTCAAGGTTTGTATATATTGTTTCTGTTTGTTGGACTGGTTCGCCAGCATATTTAGGAATGATTGCCCCATCCCTTTATTCGTTTACATAAGAGTTATATACTGAAAATTCTAAATAAATACCACTGGGGCGCTTATGATTTTTTCAGTAGCGATCGCAAGCAAGACAAGACGGTGAAAATTGGAGCTCAAATTGCTCATATAAAAGTGAAAGTGAAAGCTAAAAACTCAAACTTTATTAATAATTGTGTGTGTGTGTGTGTGTGTGTGTGTGTGTGTGTGAAAATGAATAATAATAAAATAATGAAACTATTTTTAATAATAGTTTCTGTAATAGGAGTAGTGGAAATGGGTGTAATACCCACTTCACATCTATCGACATACAACGAGACAATGGAAACCACAATTATTCAAATTTTACTCCCTAACAATGATGTTTTGAATATTCAGCTGAAATTGTATCTATTTAAGAAAAGTTCACTAGCGAATATAAATAACATTGATGAGTTAGAGAGTAAACTAAAAACCTCCCAAGGTAAGAACATCAAAACAATAATAACAATAAAAAATTTTTTTTTTTTTTTTGTTTTATTACTTTTCTATATGTTATTTAATTTCAGAAGCAACAACAATGGCAAGCTACATAACAGAAGAGAGGAAACTAAAAAAAGATGAAGACGACGAAGCACCACAAGGTAAATATCAATATCAATAACAATCACAAATTACTTTTTTTCCTTTTTCGAATTTTGTTAACTTTTGTTATGATATTTAATTTCAGAAACAACAACAACAACAACAGAAACAACAACAACAGAAACAACAACAACAGAAACAACAACAACAGAAACAACAACAACAGAAACAACAACAACAGAAACAACAACAACAGAAACAACAACAACAGAAACAACAACAACAGAAGCATCATCATCATCAACAGAAGCATCATCATCCTCAACAGAAGCAACAGAATCATCATCATCAACACCCCAACCAGCTAATTTCCAAATCTATGATGAGTACGATGATTTGTCGTCACCCTCCAAACAATCATTTACACCACTAAATGAAGAAGATGGTAATAATGATAATGTAAGTGAAGAGTCAAAAATTTTAAATAAAACAGAGAAGCGTAGTGTAGAAAAAAAATATTCTTTTCTTAAAAAGGAATTGTTAGAGAAGTTTAAATCAGACTTGCTTGAAAGGGAAAATAGAGAGGGCGGAACTATTGTAACAGGAAACAGAGGTTTCGATAGATATTATAAACTCGGTTATAAGAACCTTTTCACTTTAAGAATCCAGTGTCATTACGTTTCAAAAAGGTTAAAAAAACATTCTCATCTAGATATGTATAAGATTCAAATAAACTGTGTAGAAATTGATGAAGAACTTTTTTACTATCCACTTCTACCAAAAACAATAGATTTACCACCTCCACCCAAGATAAGTAAAAGAGAGGTTATAACAATTGAGGAACTAGACTTGAGTGGTATAGACTCTGATGGGGGAAAATTATGTCTATTAGAGTGTAGCGAGTTGTTGAACCGCAACAACTTTTATATGAATTAGGGATAACATATTACTTATTTATTTCAGAAGGATATAAAAATTCCTCAAGGAAATAATATATTAAACAAAACAAAAGGCAAGTTAATTTACTTTAGTATATATTATTTCATTTTATTAATTCGTTTTTTTTTTTTTGTTTTTCTCATTTCAGTTGAATATGTTCACCTTTTAGGATCTAACGTAGTTTCAGTAAATTCAATTTCTAATAATATTTCTAGTTTTAATTTAACTGATGATGACATCACACAACTTTATCACCAAAATATAAACATTATCTTAAGCAATAGCGATGAGAGTAATGAAAATAATGATATTACTCCTGAACAAGTAGAGTTGGGTTATTATCTAAAACAGATAAGGGAAAAAAACGAGGAAGAAAAATGAGCTGAAGAAGAAGATGAACCTGTTCAAGACAGGGGTTCTGAACCTGAAGCTAAAATGAACCCACATGAATTAGAACTGTGGAATTATCTATATAGGCAACGGGTACAAAACCAATCAAATAAAATATACTCACCCAATTTATAAAAAATTTCCAAAAAAAAAAAAAAAATTTAAAAAACACACCCAAATATTTTATATTTAATACTCAATTTATTGAAATGTATTTGTTATTCGTTCAACTTAATGTTATACTAACAAAATATAAACATTTATATATATATATTGCTTAAGATTTATATATATTTTGTTAATTTTTATTGTTCAACACCTTTTAAGATTTATATATATTTTGTTCATTTTTATTGTTCAACACCTTTTATCAAACTTACTAATTAAATAAATATTTTGCATTGTTAAATCTAAAATTGTTTCTGTTTTTTTGGATCGGGGGGCATTTCATTATAAAACATTTCAAGTTCAAGCGACTTGTAAAGTAAATCATGTTCAACATTTTCAATTTCTGTTTTTAGACGCTTGAGTAAAGTTTTTTGTTCCTCAGTCTGGAATTCAAGACTTTCTATTTCATCTACCTGTCTCCCCAAAACAAGTGACTCTCCCTCAAGGATTTGAATATTTGATATGAGTTCCCTTTCTA
The DNA here is from genome assembly GCF_030179915.1 of Drosophila takahashii. NCBI lineage: Eukaryota > Metazoa > Arthropoda > Insecta > Diptera > Drosophilidae > Drosophila > Drosophila takahashii. The sequence goes on from NC_091683.1 coordinate 26,165,463, forward strand.
TTAAACCCTTATGATGATAAGGGAGTGTAGACATTTTATCACCCTCAACTTTTCTCTTTGTATCATTACCATCGAGAATTATTTTTGTCATTTTTTAAGTATTTATGGTACGATTTTTAGATCTAAAAACTGACATGCCGCCATACATTCGATTTTCAGTGAAAAGAACCTTTTTATATTTTTCAATATCTAGATACTCTAGTGGTGTTCTCGTTACTCCCTTAGATTTCATAAACGATTTGTCCATAGAATCAATTTTATAACAATAAACCTTAGGACGGAGACCAACAAACTCTGACATTGGTCTACCATGAAGCTCATCTTTAAAAACACCTAATACCGCTTTATTGCATATTTTAAAATTATATAAGTTGGCTCTTTCTTCGGAATAACCAGATGTATCAAATTTGAATTCTATATCATTCCGAATATCTCTATAAAAATCATCAGTTTTAATTGTATAGATGAAGGAATCTGTATCCATGTAATTTAATCTTATATTATCTTGAAATTTCGGTTTCATATACTGATAATGGAAATTATACATGTTCCACTTTGATAACTCTAATACTGTAAACCCAAGATACATGGGTTTATCGTATACATATGACATTCTTCTCATTTGAATTGTATAAAAATCATTCTCTAGTTTTGTAGCACTTTGAAAATTAAATTTGGAAATTAATGCTCGTGCACATAATTTTTTACGACCACTTTTATTATTATTATTCTGTGGAGGATCCCAATCACAAACTATTTTAATGTCAACGCGATTCTCTATATTTTCTAGGGTTTTACCGTAGACTGCATTATTTAATAATTTAAAAAAATCTTTTTCAAATGAATTTTTAGCTTTTTGACGATATTGGGTGTTAAGGTCTATATACGTTTTGAGCCAAGGTTTTTGCTCAAAACGTATCCCTCTATGAATTTTTATTAGCTGCAACCCATTAAGCAAACATTGCTGTAAATTTTTATAATGAATGATATAATTTTTTTTGATTCCGAGGTCGGCAATTAATTTTTTTACTTTTTCGCTATTAGTGGCTAACTTTGTTGATGAACAAAACGGTAAATCACTATGTAAATCATGGATACTGTATGGATAGTCCAAATCCACTTCTAAAATATAACCATAATGTCCATCGCTTGGAATATTTTCTACTACCAAATTTTCTATGTCTATGGGAGACAACCACTTAAACCCTTGGTAAGGTAAAGGTTGAGACATTGCCCAACCATACAAATTATTTGCATCTAAATACATTAAAAATGATGGCTCTTTACTAGCATCATAATCACTTAAATATTTATTATTTGCTTTACTATATCTGTGACAGCATTGTACCAAACCACCCCGAATTCCACTTTGTATATATTTATACATATCAATATCAGTTATTAACTGTAACTCAATTTGAGTGGTTTTCAGCATTGCCTGCCAAGATAAACCTGGTGTTGTATAAAAATGAGCTGGGTCAAGAGAATAAATTTTCATGCAAATTAAACGGAAATTTTCAAAAACGTCAGTTAATAATAATACATCAGTTTTTAAATAAATCTCTAGATAGTCCTTTAGAGATTTACAGGAAAATTGTGTCCAAACTTTAACAGCATGACTATATTCCTCTTGAGAACAATGCTTTTCAGTAAACTGATTATAAAATTGGTCTCTTGATGGTAAACTAGTTTCCTCTAGTCTATGCTCTGAATCAAGATATTCATATGGGAATACACCCTTCTTCCGCATAAGCCTAAATTCATTTTCACAATTAAAATGTGATCTTACTGATTTAAGTTGATCATCTTCTAAATTGGACGCTAAGGCATCTAGACTAGATGGCATAAATCTAAATGTGTCTAGAAACCTTATCTCAAAACTGTTTCCACATTCATTTTCAATTTTTTTCATTACTGAAATGAAGTGCTCCTTGTTTATGGGAATAACTTTAATTTCTCCAGGTATTAATGTTAATTCTTTGATAAACAAGTGACAATCATACTTGGAGAAATTGTGGAAGAAAACTGGGATAAAATTAGACCTTTTCAAATCTAAATTACATTTAGAATGAGCTGCACCCCTGTATCTACCTGTATAATGACAATGATCTCGAACCCTATCATCCGCTAAAGCCTTCTCACAAATATGACAATTGAGGGTAAACTCAAAATCATATTCGTCCTCTGGATTCATTACTATGGGAACAATTTTACTCAAATAATTTGTATGAATAGTTTTTAAGTTATTTACAAGGGAATTGACAAAATTTATGGCTGAATTACCTCCCGTTTCCATTACAAATTTATCTAAGCTAGAATCATATGCACACTTTATAAAGTAAGCATATGAAATTGGTACATGTTCATTTACATTAAACAGTTTAGGACTTACATCAATATTTTTACGTCGAAGTATACACTCGAAATCTGCATACACTGCGAACGGAACTTTTAGTTGATGACGCAGTGCCGTATACTTCAATGTCGATTTATATGGTTTTGGGAGAGTGACAACCTTTCCACTGCAAAGCTCCTTGTGGCGAAGTGCGTGACTTGCAGTTGATGAAAAATTTAAGCAGGTATTGCAAAACCATTCCCGTCCATTATGTGATCCTCTTTGTGAAGTCATTAGTCTGTTAAACAAAAGAAAAATAAAACAAGTAATGTAACATAATAAGTATAAGTAGGTCTATAACGAGTAAAATTCATACTTTGAAATATTTTTTATCCATGTGTAGTGACCGAACCCGTTTCCTTCCAGGAAAAGTATATTTATGTGCGTCGGCTTTTCAACTCCAGATTGATAAAGAGGTCCAATTATAGTTTCACTTTCCTCATCATATCCAAAAACGTTAATACTCAATGTAACGTTTTTTTGAATGAAGATGTCTATGTCCTTTATTTTAAGCGGGAATGTTAACCCACTGAAGTCCAAATTTATTCCAGATGTTAAAACAAATCTTTCGGCCCTTATATCAACTTTATATGTGTAGCACATACTAGGGTTACTTGCTACCTTTGTAAGTGCCGAAATCAAAGTCCATTTAAAACAGTATGAGTCATTCTTATTTTGGACATTAATTATTGCTTTTTTCGAAAAAAGCTTGGGTGGTGTTGGGATAAATGAAGAACCAGAAAGCGGTTTAAATTGATTGAAATTCATTTCCAATCGAATTATGCGGAGTAGGGTCCACCCGCTATTCCTTTCCTGAAACTCTTCCATTTTTATTTTCAGATGGTCTGAGTGATTGGTGAATATGCGGTCTAAATCCGAGTGGTTTGTAACAACTTCCATTTTGCTTTGGAATTGTTTAGTCTCCGTTTTTAAATCGTCATCTTTCACGAGCATATATTCCGCAAAAAGCTCAAAATTAACTTTACCGGACATGTAGCTTTGAAGCACATTAAATAAATGCGATTTTAAAGCCTCTCCTGCTTCGAAGAGGAACTCTTCCGGGTATCTTAATTCCTCTCCTTCATTAACAAACATATAATGAAGGATTCGACCCTTGAATCCATCCGAAATCATTTTGATTCTTCCATCCAAAGGTACCATAGCGTTCATCTTGTGGTTCGCGGTTCGTGCATGGTGATTCCATTGAACTCCCACCGGGATGAAACGACGGCATGACTCACAATATTTTTGGGTTTGGTTATTCATTTTAATTTTTATTTTGGAAAGAATTACAATTGTAATTAATTTGTAGATTGTTTGAAATTTTTATTTTCTTTTCACAAAGTCACTTGTAATGTAGTTAATTTGTAGATTGTTTTAAATTTTTATTTTCTTTTCACAAAGTCACTTGTAATGTAGTTAATTTTTAATTTTAATTTAATTGTTCTCACAAAGCCACTTTTCAATTGAGGTACACACGTTGATAAGATCACTTTACTGTTTTTCGAAACTAGTAAAAAGAGTAGGTCACTTCAAGAAATTTGAAAACACTGATCTGAATTTGGTAAAATTCTAGCTTAAATATAACTTTGAGGATAGATTATTAGTATGAACTTAAACTTTAGTTTGAAAATTAAAAAATTCAAAGTTTTGATTGGTAAATGAAAATATTTTCATTAAATTTAATATAGGAAATTAGAGTTGCAACGAATTGATTGGTTGATGAAAATATTTTCCTTAAATTTAATATAAGAAATTAGACTTGCATTATTTTCATTGGTTGATTCCATCGAATATTTGATGGCGAGGGAGGGGTGAAAGTGAACCGTGTCCTAGCAACCAGGTTGTTGACTACTCGGTTTCTAGTCACATTTGCATTTGTCTAACTAATTTTCTCAAAGGGATGATCGCGAGGGAAGGGATGGTGGTGGAAAATTGTTGCTCCCCATATGAAGAGGGGATAAAAGTAAGAAGTTACTGGGAAGAACCTTCAGTTCGAATTACAAGTCTGGATTAATAATATCAGCAGCAGCAAAATAAGTTTGGAATAACAACAAAACTACAACCAAAAATCAACAAACCAAACCAACAAAAACAACTATACAACAACCAAAAATCAACAAACAACAACATCATCAACAGACAAACAGCGCCAACAACATCAAGAAACAACAAGAAACAGCGCCAACAACATCAAGAAACAACAAGAAACAGCGCCAGCAACATCAAGAAACAGCAGCAGAATGAATAACAACCACGTGTGTGATGAAATCACCAATTTCCTCGAAGAATTTGGTGACTTCATTTTTGAGGATCATCGGGAGTCCCTGGAGATGGACTTCTCCAAGCTACAACAGATGGATCGAGTCGGTGAGAGAGAATCTAGGTATGGTGTGCATATGCTAACATGTCCCTGGGCCGACGATGACGTAAGAGAGGGCCCGGATACATGTCAATGTCACCAGGCACCATACATTAGAATTAAAGCTATTGCTTTAATTAACAAATACAAAAATCTTAACCTTAAATTTACAAATAAAAAATAAATAAAACAATAAAAATATATTTGAAATTGAAATTAACATATTCTTTTGTTTGGGGGATGGGTGATTTTTTTTTCAGCTATTTCTTTCAGCTCAAAAAGTTAAAAAATAAAAATATACTTGAATTCAAATTAACATCTTCTTTTGTTTGGGGGATGGGTGATTTTTTTTTCAGCTATTTCTTTCAGCTCAAAAAGTTAAAAAATAAAAATATACTTGAATTCAAATTAACATCTTCTTTTTGTTATTGGGGTGGGAGTTTGTTTCTCAGTGGCAAGCAAAGGGATCCCTTTTCAAGGGTGCTTGCTTTCAGCTGTTTCTTTGGGAGTTTGTTTCTCAGTGGCAAGCAAAGGGATCCCTTTTCAAGGGTGGTTGCTTTCAGCTGTTTCTTTTGGACGTGACAACAGCCCGTGACATTCTAACACGTACCCGTGTGAGCACCATACTTTCTTAATCTAAGCAAAGGACACCCGGCACACCCCAGTAATATCTCCCCCATTAACTAGGATAACCCAAATATATCGCTATGATCACCTGACACACCCCAGTAACTTCTCACCCGCTTAACTAGATTCCCTCCCCTCGTTTCACCCTATTTTTCTAACTTCTCCCACGTTCGATCCCGTCAACCTACTCGTCAACCACTTAAGCAGAATGCCTCCCCTCTTTCACCCCATTTCCTAGATACAAAAGCTGGATATAACTATTGTGGACCCTAATTTACGATCACCCGTCACACCCCAGTAACTTCTTCCCGCTTAATAAGAGTCCCGATTTCTTAAACGAAATTCGGGGGAGCGAATTCCTGAATACAATTCCCAGATATAAGCAACTTATCACCCTAATTTACGATCACCCGTCACACCCCAGTAACTTCTTCCCGCTTAATAAGAGTCCCGATTTCTTAAACGAAATTCGGGGGAGCGAATTCCTGAATACAATTCCTAGATATAAGCAACTTATCACCCTAATTTACGATCACCCGTCACACCCCAGTAATATCTCCCCCGATTTCTGGACCGAATTTCGGGATTCCTGATTCCTGAATACAAACCCTACATACAAAAGCTGGATATAACTATTGTGGACCCTAATTAACGATCACTCGTCACGCACCCATTAACTTTAATTACCCCCCACACCTGTCACATTGTCCTGATTTATTACCCTAATTAGCATAATTAATTACCTCCCCCTCCACTTTTGATCCAGAACTCTCATTAAATACGATTCAGAACTCTCATTTTTATACTACTTTCCTGACGACGCAATTCATTTATTCGGTTCTAATGCTGAGGTAAACGATTATAACTCCCTTAAGCTTGCCCAAATTAGGACTGAAGAATTTGTGTCAACTGCAGTAGATACAGTTAAAGCAGCTAATATGTCTGAAATAAGTCGAGAATCAACTCTTAGACGTGCCCAAAGCATGAAGACCTTTTAAACTCAGGGTCTACCATATATTTTACACCTGAAGACAACAGCAAAATACATGGTTAACGTCAATATTGACAGAAATGACGGCCTTGTAAATGGGGCAACTGGTCAATTAAGGGGGAAGATACATATAGAACTGCAAATTTCTTAAGTTTTTCATGATTTTTTTTTAAACAATAAGGGTTTGTGCTGGAAGTTTGCAACTTGGCATGTTGATTACATAGTTCTTATATAATTTAAACCAATTTTATTTTTTCTTGTATCTTTTAAAATGGCGGCCGTGGGAAATTTTTGTCAGGCCTTTTTTAAAAAAAGTAGGCCAGCTGCGGATCGTCTACAGTTCGCTGTGTAGATCCGATTTTTGTGAAACCAAATTTATTTTGTTGAGAAATAATGTAGAAACTGTCTGAACCTAACTTACATAGAATATCTCAAAAACTCTGGTTGGGGCACTCTTTTAAAGTCAAAAATAAATTGTTTTCTTATTTTTCTTGTTGTTTTTGCTTTTGAAAAAATACTTCAACGTACAAATTTCTACATAAAGTAGGTTCAGACAGTGGGCAATTTCATTACAAACATTTCCGCAAAAGCAGCATGATGATCGAAGCATTACTTTTTGAGATACACGATCCGCAGCTGAGAAAAACATGGTTTCGAGAAAAACGCATTTAAAGTAATGAAACATATCTACTGCACAAGAAAGATGGGTGCCGTCATACTGGAATAAGTTCCAAAATAGTTCGAATTTCTTCGTGAAACTTTCATGACACATTCTTAAAGAGTTATACTACCAATTTAAATAATAAAAAAAAATTGAATTTTTTTGTTTTCTATATGTATCTCCCCCCTCAAGGCGAAGCATTCCTCTATTGATCGAAAACAATTTCCAGTTGTTCCTGCTGAGGCTATTACCATCCATAAGAGTCAAGGAGCAAAGTAGTAGGATAATACGGGTGCTGGCTCACTTTTAATTGATCGTGTCAAACCAATTAGCACCAATTAGTCACGCATGGTTGCACAGGTGTTATAATGACCTAATTAGCACATAGGTGTTATAATGACCTAATTAACTTAATTAATCAATAAAAGTGTGGGAAAAAGGTTGGGAAAAATGGAGTGTGTAGGTGAGAAAAATGGTGAGAAAGGGGGAAAAGTGGAGTGTGTGCGTGACCGTTAAGATGCACACAGGTGTCATAATGACCTAGTTAGCATAAAAAAGGTCACTTAGAAAGAGTGTGAGGAAAGAAAAGAAATGGAGTGTGTGGGTCACCGTTAAGATGCACACAGGTGTCAGAATTTGTGATTGGTTCTGGTGTGTAGGAGTGTGAGAGAGGTGTGTTTTCTCATGCCTAGAATTTGTGTGTAGGAGTGTGAGAGAGGTGTGTTTTTTCATGCCTAGAATTTGTGATTGGTTCTGGTGTGTAGGAGTGTGAGAGAGGGGTCATGCCTAGAATTTGTGGTTGCTTAGAGTGATCTTTACCTGAAAATTGTGTGTAGGAGCGTGAGAGAGGGGTGTTTTATTATGCGTGTCCATTTTGTTAATTCAATTAGGATTGTAGATAATATCTGTTAGTGTAACCTATCTTCAGTGGTTTTGTGGACAAAAGTGTGAGTTCGAGAACTCCCCCCCCACAAAAACAATGAGATTGTTTATTTAATCAAATGCGCTTTTATTTATTTAATCATATGTAATATTAGTTTCCATTGAGTTTTTTAAACAAATTAATGTATCGTTCCATCAGTTTTAAGACATCTTCTTCTTTCTTTTCAATATGCATACACCTGCAGGTGTCAGGTCCGACTTTACAATCATCATATGCCCATGCACAGGATGATAGGTGTTCCCCATACTTGGAATGAATTACTGGGGTGGCTTCAACATCTTTAAAAAATGTATGAAATGATTTCAACCTCGAAACATGTTCCTTGAAGATCTCACTCCCATACTCTTTTAGGAACTCTTCAATTTTTGAGGAAATCATTTTTTTTTTGCTTTCAACGTAATAGGTTGAATGTTTATCTTAAACTAAAGTCTGCTGGATATAAATCATTGTATTATACTTAGAAAACAGCTGTTAAATAATACAACAGCTGTAGATAGACCACCCTCAAAAACAAAATCAAAACAATAGATTTTTTTTTTTATATCTTTATTTTAGAATTTCAATATATGATGAAATTAATTTTCTAACTTTATATTGTTGAATTACAAAATGAAAACAAGCACACGTTTCTATATTATCATTAGAAAATTTACATAAATTAAAATGTTCTCCAAATGTTGTTTTTATAAACTCCTTCACGTCAATACTCATGAACATGTCCCTTGACTCCAACAGTAATTTCAAGTCCTCTTTTGAAATCATATTTCCAAATGTATTAATAAATAAAGTAATTTTATTTATCAAGGAAGAATAATTCGGTATATTTGGATTTTTATTAGAATCCGACATTTCGTAAACTTCTTTTCTCGACTCTCAAATTGTGAATGAAAGAATGAATGATGAAAAGTTGTTGTTGCTAGCAGTTTTCTTTTGTGTAAAAGTTTAAGATTTTATGAGCATTGTTGAGTGAGCAGACACCATCTACAGCATGTAATGAGCAATATGGGAAGTGTTTTCCATCCATTATTTTTAGAGAGGGACATCCAATTTCATCAATGTTAATTACATCATCAATTTTTAAAAATTTTTGCAGGAATAACCTTTTTTGATATCCTTTACAAATTATTTCCTTTTTTCTAATTATTTCTCTTAAATACACTTGTATTTCTTTGAAAAAGTATACTCCATCGTTCCAATAAATTTTATGATGTTTTTTTGTTAACCAAGTAGCTGTTTTTCTACATTTTTTATTCAATGCAATAAAATCATGTGGAGAGTGTATGAGAAAATTAGAGTTCAAGTTTGTTTCGTTTTTGAATACGACTCCAATTTCTTTTAGAATAAATTTATTATTATTCCCTTGAAATCCTTGAACATCAATTGCAACAATATCTTCACTCATGATTACTTGATTGTTTGTTAGACAATCCGCTGAACTAGACCATTCAACGGGTTATATTCAACTAAACGATCATGTATCAGCACGCAATATACTTGAGCATTTTCGATAGCGGGCTTGCTAAGTTCAATTGAAATCCTAACATCAATGGGCCCCGATTTAACCATTTCATTTTGATATGATAAGTCTATTACGATAATAGGAGCTTTTAATTTAAACTCTGCAGGTGATAGTAAAGGAGATTCACTTCGATTATAGTAGCTAGTTTGAAACTTGCAATACATTTCATAAAGGTGGGCAAATCGTTCTTTCTCAAAGTCCAAATTCAAGTCATCGTAGGGATATGTTTCAGAGTTTAAGTAGACCTTTAGATTTCTTAAATTGTTTGTAATCAGATGGTGATTATCTTTAAATGCAATTAAAGCAAATCGTGGTCGCTCGCGGTTAGCCGATAATTTAACGTTCCAAACATGATGTATTCCATTACTTAGTTTAGGATTAATGTATGTATCCCAACTACGGAATGCAATTGGTAGATTGGATCCACTTTTTATAATATCATACATTTTAATTTTCGTTGAATCGCTGGGTGTTATATGAGGAATTTTCCATGTAATATGAGTCATATTGAGATGATATTTTCCGACTCTTACTCCATTCTCATTTTTATCTTCCTCAAGTACATCATTTAAATTTTTTGATATCAATAGTACTAGTTCATGTTTACAATTTAATAAAACTTTTTTGAAATCTTCAGCAAATCCAAGTAGATTTTTAAGGGGTATTGAAAAGTTAAAGTTGGGGCTTATATTGAAATCGGATCCTCCACTCCATCCAGAATTGTAAAGTCTCTTGCTTTCAAATTGATTTAAAGAAACAAAGTTTTTTATTGTAGAAGTAATACCACTAAACCTTGTTCTATCTATCTCAACACCATTTATTTCATAGCGTATTTCATCTAAAAAGTACGCCATGCAATTATTTCTCATCCTCCCAATAACATTTTGAGTTTCTACCGCCCCCCCTTCCTTAATTAGAGTAATATCTCCTTGAAAATTTAGAAGACTCTCATGGGGGAGTACATATAAATCTTGATTTTGAATTGTAATTCTTATCTCATCATTCGGTTTAAATGATTGTTGATACGGTGAATAACTGTGATATTCTTTCTTCGATATACTATCATCAGAGAAAGGTTTTTCTCGTACCCCCAATATTTCATTCAGACCCATAACTTTAGTTAAACTCGTACTTTGAAGCCCAGTGATTTAAGAATTAACTTGTTTTTTAATGTAATTGTGTGTCTTTTTACTTTCGATCCTCTTCCTATAACTTTATGTTTGAAAGTGTGCTGATGATGGTAAGTATCATCTCTTTTATTATATATAATCATTGTATTAGTCTTAAATGTAAACGAATTGTATAGTTTTCACCACGTAAATTAATAAGTTCGCCGTTCTGATCAGTTATGTGTATAGAGAGTGTACTTATTTCTCTAGTGTTGACTGGTAAGTAAATGAGATTGTGTGGTGTGATATTCATTTTATAGCCCGGTGGAACATTAATTCCGAATTCGTATAATGAATGATCTTGTCTACTATCAATATATGATCCGCTCACAATATTACATACTAAGCGTATTGTGTTTATTTTTAAAATGTTAACAGGTTGATCCGATATATATGTTTTTTTCAGGTCGGGGTAGATTATTTTTTTATTGAAACCAAGCAATTGTCCAATGGAGTTGTTTTTATTAAAATAAATAGGTTCCTTGGTAGTTGTAATATGAACTTGAAGTGTGTTATTATTACTTTCCATTTGAAATGTTTTCTCAAGATCATAATCATTTAGTTTATTTTTTAGAAAATCATAAATATCATTGAGTTCATATGATCCTATGGGGAGTTCAATAACTTTATCACCAATATGAAATAGATTATTATTTATATCAACATTGGGTATAGAGTTGTACATATGAAAGTCAATGAGTGCACACTCATAGTCACCATTCGTCAGTTCTATGGGTGGGAAATAAGTAATGTTTGTAATGGGTTCATTACCATTTAGTGTAAGAGTGAATGATCTACTCATTTTGGAATCTAATAATGAACTGTGAAAATATAGCCTACAGAACGAAACTTATATTCTCAAATAATTATAAATTCATTAAAACCCTTCCTATATCTTCCTTTTTCCATATCGTTATCTTTACTTATTATGAGGAATCCGTATTTATCGCTCCAGCACTTTTGACAAATTTTCATAAATGAATCATAAGACATATCAGTATTTACATGATCACGATATATATGTCGCATATTTAAATCATCTTGTTTAAACATTATAATCATATTAGCGTTATCACGTATTAGATGTTTTGGAATATGAGTATACGTTTGACATAGGTAAAAAGAATCTATATTTTTATGACGTCCCATACAAAAATATGAACGAATGTTGTTTTGTTTTTCACAAGCAACATCATCAAAAATCATAATAGAGTTTTCTTTAGCCTTAGCGGGTGGTAAAACTTCATCATTTTGTGAGAATGTATAATATCCCATACCTTTTATCGGTTTAATTAGTTTCTCTAAATACTCATACTTTGGTTGGTATAAACTCTTTGAGAATACATATATATTCTCAAATTTAAGTCCGTTTGGACTTTCAATAAGACTGAGCATAACATTTGTTTTTCCACAGTTTGACGGACCGACAACCAATGCTCTTATTGTATTGGGTAATAAAGAACTATGTCGTGGAACTGAATTTTTAAATGATTGATCACCACCCTCGATATTTCTAACATAGATTTCTTGTTTTTGACGTATTAAACGCATATTCACATGTGTAATGTAGTTCATTCGATGAGAAATGCTCCTTGATTAAACATTATATAAAATGGGTAAAAGTTTTTATAATTGTTACAGTCAGAGTTCAAACTTGAAACGAGGTAGTGGTATTATCAACAAAATAATTAACACACTTCCATTTGAAGCACATATTCCTGGGTATAATTTTTGTGGACCTGGAACAAAGCTTAAACAAAGGTTGGAGCGCGGTGATCGTGGGATAAATCAATTGGATGAAGCTTGTAGAGTACATGATATTGCATATTCACAAAATAAGGATCTAGCGGATCGACATAAGGCTGATGCAATATTAATAAATAAAGCGTGGGAACGTGTTGGAGCAAAAGATAGTAGTATTGCAGAGAAAACAGCAGCATACTTGATTACAAATATTATGAAAACAAAAAAGAAATTCGGAATGGGTGTGAAGAAGAAGAAAACAAAGAGAAAGTGTAAGAAAAGGAGATCAAAGGTAAAGAGTTTTTCAAATGTTGTCCAAACAGGAATGCGGGCATTGAAAACTCAAAAACCACTAGATCTAATGAGTGCAATCAAGGTTGCGCGTAAAGCAGTCAGTAAAACAATTGGTAGAAATAAAAAAAAAATTAAGATTCCTCGCATCATTAATGTACCGAAAATTGGTGGTTTTTTACCTATTGTACCCATTTTGACTGCATTAAGTGCATTAGGTAGTCTTGCCTCTGGTAGTGCAGCCATTGTTAAAACTATTAATAATGCAAATATTGGAAAAAAACAATTAGAAGAGAGTAAACGACATAATACAAAAATGGAAAGTATTAAGGTGGGTGAAGGAATGTTTCTAAAACCTTATAGAAAAGGTTATGGATTATATCTCAATCCATTTAGAGGAAATCCAAAAAACTGATTACTAAGCTACCTAAAAAACCGCTTTCAAATTTTGAAATTTTGAATTTTGGTCAAAAGTATATTCCACATTTCCGAGGTGTGTTTATGAGAGACTCACTACCAAAATCTCCTTGGAGAGAAGAGTCAGGAATTATAAACCTAGATGATAGTTCATCAAATGGTACACATTGGGTAGCTTACAACAAAAATAAAAAAAGTATACATTATTTTGATAGTTTTGGAAATTTACAGCCCCCAAAAGAAGTTGTGAAATACTTGGGGAATAATATTAACTATAATTATGAGAGAAAACAGGTCTTTAATAGTACCAACTGTGGACACCTCTCCCTCCAATTCTTACTCTCTATCTCTCCCTAACTTTCTCCTCATGGTCCAGTGACTTCTCTTTGATTCTCTATGATTCTTGAAACCCACTCTATTTCACATGCTATTCGCTGCTATGATTGGTCAATTCTATATCAAGAAAGAGATAGAAAAAGGAGGGCTAGTTTACCAAAAGGTATAAAAACTCGATCAAAAGTTATTTTAAGTCGCATTTGAAAAACCACTTGTAAACTGTCTCAACCTAAGTTTTAAGTTGCAAGTTTTAACGTAAATCATCTCGCAAACAAGAAAAACAGTTAAAACAATAATAACAAGAAAAAACAACTATAAAAAACAACTATAAAAACAACTACAAACAACTACAAACAACTACAAACAACTACAAACAACAAAAACAATAACAATAACAAGAAGAAACAACTAGATGAAGAAACAACTACAAATGGTCAACCCAGAAATGATGAAGGTACTCAAGGATTTTAATGCTAACCTACCAAAGCCTCTCTTAACAAAGACAAAGATGGAATCGGATGTGTGCTACCCTATTCGACGAGCTCAACGCAAAAAAACCAGCTTTGGAATGGCCCTCACTCTTGAACTTGAAGAGTATATGCTGTACTTACCGGAACGATACTCGACTTTAGATGATTCAACCATTGAATATATAAAAGATAATATGTTTTGTATTATTAAAAGGAATGATAACAACCTCTATTTAGAATTAAATAAAGCTTAAAATGTATTAAATTTTAATATTATTAATGTACTTGTTTTATCAAATAAAAATAAAATTTCATTAAACTCAAAACACTTTGTTATAAATATTTATATTATACTACATTTCTCCCCAGTACTACATGAGTATCAGAGAAAACTACAACAATGAAGCGAAATCTTTTAGAACAGTTGACAAAAAGTAGGAATTCATTAAAAAGAAAATTTGATGAATTGAAGCAAATAAAAAATGAGAACGTATCAAATTTGGAGGAAACTTTTAAACCTATTACAGAACCTTTAAATGAATTACTAAGTGAAAATAAAAAATTAAATAAGAAAAAAAAGTATATTAATGATACACACAATGTTAAGACCAAATTCAAGAAAGAGAAAATTAACGTACCTAAAACTAATAAAAGGGTAGAGGAGAGAGTAATTGAAAGTGATAGTGAGAGTGATGCTTATGTTGATGCTTACTCAGAACACTCTCATATAGATGAATCTGATGTTTCACAGCAGTCTCATATAGATGAAACTGACATTTCTCATGAATCTCTTATAGACGAATCTGATGTTTCACAACACTCTCATATAGATGATTTAAATGAAAGTGTATATGAAGAAACCGAGGTGAAGTATAATATCAATATTAATCAGTTAAAACAAGAAAAGATTTTAGATAATAGTTATGGACCAAGAGAAGAAAATAATATTTTAATGTTGGGTAATAGTACACTTAAAATTAAAAAAAATGAAATGGAATTAGGAAGCGGAAAATTATGGACTCTATCACCTGGTTTATACTCTTTAATTTTTCATAACAATCCTAAGGATTATACTAAGAATGATTTAAATTCATATAGAAACATTTTAATTGAAACAAGTGCTCACAAAAGAAACTACCAACCAGATGGTCAAATAAAAGGAAATCGTTCTAAAAAATATTCTTCAATTATTAAACCATTAATATCGTCGTCTTCAGTAAATAAAGAATATACTGGTTCTGGGTATATGAGACTACAAAAATTACCACCAAATTATGTATATTGGGATAATGTGAATGAACTTGTTGAAAGATTACAACTCTTAATGGCATCAAGAGCTGCTGGTAATAATAACCATACTAATGAAATTCTTTCAATAATAGAAGAATTGCGTGAAGCAAAAATAATATATTAATAAAAGGGAAAACATTTTCTCATTTGGTTTAATAGTAAAATGTCTATTGACAAGTTTGGTCACTTTTCAAATGATAGAGATTTTTCCTCACTTTTCAAAAGGGAAGTTGAGAGTCTTACAGGTTTAAATCTAGATACTGATGGTCACATAAATGTTCAGAAAAAAAGAATTAAAAACTCTTCAAAACCAATAAATGGTAATGATTTGGCTATTAAATTTTATGTAGATGAGAAAATTAACGAAGCGAAATCACAACAAATCGAAACTATAACTAAATCATTTCATCAACGAAATAAAAGAGTATCAGAGTTGGAAAGTAAAGTAATAAAAATGGTAACTCAAATGGAGAATATACATAATAGATTAAAAGAGCTTCTTGATAAATTGGAAAATCTTAACAATTTCATAAATCAAAATTTACGGAAAAAACCCGCACCAATCACTCGTTCTGATCAGATACAAATAGATGGAACGATACTTCGAGGTAGTCCATTTTCACATCGTAAAAACGAAGAAGAAGAGGTCTTAACAATTAATGTGGATCATACATAAATATACCGTTCTTTCATTTTTTATTTTATAATTAAAATGTCAGTTGATAAGTTTGGTTGTTTTTTAAATGAGAAAGAGTACTCAAGAGATATAACAAAAGGTGTAGAAAAATTTCAAAGTATACTCAATGATTATGATGGACATTTAAATATTCAGAGGAAACGATTTAAAAATTCCCTACCCCCCATTCATGAAAATGATATTGCAACAAAATTTTATGTAGATGATGAAATAAGTAAACTAGTACAGAATACATCTAGTGAAATTTCTAAACAACCACAAAAACAAGAAATCTTTAGATTAAGACCTCGAATCAATAATATTGAGGGAAAAGTGAGTGAAATTTCTAAAAAATTGGACTATCTTTTGAAAACTATTAATAAGATAGTAGAGGATATAAATGAAATAGAAAGTAACATTTTCAATTATATCATTGCACCGACTGCAGTTTTAAAAAGTGAAACTGAATCTTTAGAGAAGAAACCATTTGTACCAAATCAAATAAAGTCATGAGTAAACGAGATATTGTAAATGAGTTACATCGACCATCATTCAAGAATTTTCCAAGACGTAGAGTTATAGTAAAGGGTATTAATGATTTATGGCAGGCTGATTTAGTTGAAATGGGGGCATATGCATCATCGAATAAAGGCTTTAGGTATCTATTAACAGTAATAGATACCTTTTCTAAATATGGATGGGGTGAAGCAATAAAATCAAAAAATGCAGAAGAAGTTACAAGAGCAATGGAAAAAATAATAAAATCTGGTCGTGGAGTACCAAAGAATTTACAAACAGATAATGGAAATGAATTCTATAATAAACAATTTAGAGAATTAATGAAACGATATGAAATTAATCATTACTCAACATTTAGTACTCTTAAAGCATCTATTGTGGAACGTTTTAATAGAACAATAAAAGAACTTATGTGGCGTGAGTTCAGTTTTAATGGAAAATATACATGGCTTGAAATATACAAAGAATTGATTAATAATTATAACAATAGGAAGCATAGAACAATTAAAATGAAACCCATTGATGTTAATGCTAAAAATGAAAAACAGATTTTGATGAGATCATACAATCATCTAAAAATATTCATAAATGGAGAGTTTAAAGAGGGGGATCATGTACGAATAAGTAAATATAAGCATGTCTTTGAAAAAGGTTATACTCCAAACTGGACAACGGAAATTTTTCGAATTCGGAAAGTACAAAATACATCACCCACCACATATTTACTTGAAGACTTGAAGGGTGATCCAATTCAAGGGGGCTTCTATAAACAAGAAATTAAAAAAACAAAATTCCCTAATACTTATCTTGTTGAAAAGATTCTGAAACAAAAAGGTGATTATGTGCTTGTGCGTTGGCTAGGCTTTTCAAAATCGGAAGATAGTTGGATTCACAAAAAAGAAATTCTATAAAATCAAGAAAATGCGAAGAAAAATTAAATTCCACAGATTGACGTCAATGCCTCAAATCAAATTATGTTTCTTCACACGCACAATTCCTATTTATAAAGTGTGAAGAAACATGTGAAGATAAGAATTCGAATGGAATTGATTATGTGCTTGTGCGTTGGTTAGGCATTTCACACATTGACGTCAATGACTCAAATCAAATTATGTTTCTTCACACACACACACACACACACACACAATTCCTATTTATAAAGTGTGAAGAGACATGTAAAGATAAGAATTCGAATGGAATTGATTATGTGTTTGTGAGTTGAGTAGGTTAAGAGAGCGTGCGTGTACAGATAAGAATTCGAATGGAATTGATTATGTGCTTGTGAGTTGAGTAGGTTAAGAGAGCGTGTGTGTGTGTGCAGATAAGAATTTTGTATGGAACTTAAACTCTAAAGAATCTAAAACAAATAAAAAAAAAATGATTGTATAGTTACGCACTGTCTAGACTTTTCCAAAATTAGCTGATAGTTGGATTCACAAAAACAACAACTTGAGGCATACAATCAATTAAAATGTACGCATTGACGTCAATGCGTGAAATAGACTCATGTATATATTTATGTATATACATATACAAATCTAGATGTTATAAAGGGGGGGAAGCATTTTAAAAAGTTTTCAGTTTCCGTCTATTCGTTCCCGCAAATCAATTTCGGATCGTTTACTCGTTTGCGCAAGTCAATTTCGGATCGTTTATTCGTTTGCGTGTGCATTTATCAAAAAACTTAAAATGTCGTTCTTGATAATATTTTTTTTAATATCATTAATGAATCCGGTTGTGAAAATGTTGCCGGTGCCTAGTGAAATGTTAATCATTGAGAAACCCTCTATCTCAAATAACTCAATTGGAGTATTTATAAATATGCCGAAATTAAATAAAATCATAAAAATTGACTTAAAATTCGAGATCTTGGAAGATAGCCATATTTTTATAGATCTTATGAAGAATAGTACTAATGACAGTGAAAAAAATTTAAAAAGTGAAGTGGACATGAAAATAATTAATGCTAATAATAGTATTAATACAACTGTGCTTGAAGAAAAAATAAAAACAACAACAACAATTACACCTACAACATCAACATCAACATCAAACCCACCTACTTTGATAAGTAATAAGGAGGAGGAGGAGGAGGAGGAGGAGGAAGAAGAAGAATCAAGTACCCCAACATCTACAACAACAACCACATCTGCAACTACAACTACATCTGCAACTACAACAACATCTGCAACAACAACAACAAACTCACTCAATCATTTTGATATTACTAAAGATACAAATTTTGAGAAAATAGAAAATAAAAGCGTAGGAGCTGAAAAATCACAAGGAATTGGTATTGGTATCGATGATAGTGAGTCAGAATTTCAAAACGTAAGTGAAGCACCTAAAATAACTAACACAACTCAAGAAATAGGGATTGGTATCAATGATAGTGAGTCAGAATTCGAAAGTATAGGACGAGTTCCAATAAAAAGAAATATCACACATAAATTAAAAAACACTGTAAACATGCATAACACTGAAATAGAATTTACAAAGAGAGGAATAATAGAGAATTTTAAAAAGCAATTAATTGAGAATGAAAGGAAAATAGGGGGGCATCTGGATTTAGGAAGAAGGGGGTTAAATAGATTCTTCACCGTAAAATATAAAAGTGCTACGGTAGGTGTTAAATGTCACTACAATAATATATATAGAAGATTGAATTTTAAACGTAGTGTAAATAAATCTAAACGTAGGAATTCAAAACATATAACTACTCCCCACCACCACCACCACCACCACCACCAGCAACGAAAATCTAAACGAAATATTAGTCCTCCCCTAGCAACATTAAGAATAAATTGCTTTGAATTTGCTGAAGTTCTAACACATGCACTAATACATGCAGAGAGACAGAAAGATAGGAAAGTATATGAAAGAATTTCGAAAGATGCTGATATTATTTCTATGCAAGAGAGTAAAAGGGAAGAGATTGGAGATGTAGAACCAGGATATCTTGGAGATGACCCACAAATAAATGAAATAGGTATTGAAACAGCAGAAAAAATTAATGCAATATATTTGAGAAAGAGAAATATAGAATCTCAAATGCTAACTGAGTATTTAAATAAAAAAGAAAGTGAGATTAGTACAGATACAATTCTAATTAATGACATTAATGACTTCAAAATAACTAATAGTGATACTATAATCTGATTGAGTAGGGAAATATGTTTGTTTTTGCAGAATTTAAATAAAGAAGTTGCTAATACTATTTCGAGTGGAGTACAAAAAGGTGAGATGAATAATAAATATACATATATAAAATAATATTTATACTTATAATATTTATATTTTCAGAATTTCAAAACTTTAACAAAAAAGAGGTTAATAATACTATTTCGAGTGGAGTACTAAAAGGTGAGTTGATTAATAAATATACATATATAAAATAATATTTATACTAATAATATTTATATTTTCAGAATTTCAAAACTTTAACAAAAAAGAGGTTAATAATACTATTTCGAGTGGAGTACTAAAAGGTGAGTTGATTAATAAATATACATATATAAAATAATATTTATACTAATAATATTTATATTTTCAGAATTTCAAAACTTCAACAAAAAAGAGGTTAAAGACGACGCTCTGGGTTCATATGATGAAGATGACGATGATGATGATGATGATGACCATGATGTGAATATTTTCGATGAGGATAATCCAGAGCCATGTATTACAAGATCACCTAGTGAGGAGGAATCTATTCTTGTCGAAGGTGGAATAAGTAACTACATACAAACTATTCCTTTAAATTTAGATAAGGATAATGATGAATATATAAAATCAATTCCTTTAAGTAATGATGATAATAAAATCTATATATTAGAGGGTGGTATAAATAGTTATGTACAAACTATACCACTAAATATAGAAGAAAGTAAGCAAATTGAATGTAATTCGAAGAAAACATTTTAATTGTTCTTTAAAATAAAAAATTTATAAGATTGTTTTTGGAAATTTTAACATTAACCTCTAATAAGCTATGTTTGTTCTTTAAATTTAAAAAAAAAAACAAAAAAAAATATTTTATAATATTGTTCTGAGAAATTTTAACATTAACCTCTTAATAAAGGCATGTTTATTCTTTTAAAAATAAAAATTTTATAATGCTGTTTTGATTTGTAATATTTGGTTTATACATTACCTTTAATTAACCTTTAAATAAAAAGCGATGTTTATTCTTTTCAAAATAAAAATTTTATAATGCTGTTTTGATTTGTAATATATGGTTTATACATTACCTTTAATTAACCTTTAAATAAAAAGTGATGTTGCTAGATTATTATTATTATTATAGAGTTCATTTATTTTTATTATAGATTACATTTATTCTTTTTCACAATCCAGTAAATTTATTTCTAATTCTGTATAAAACATTTCAAATGTACAATCATCAATATTTTTCTTTAATTTTTCTATTTCAATGTCTTGATTATTATTTCTATTAGAACAATTCTCTATTTCTTTTATTCTTTGCTCGAAAACATAAATATTTGCATTTATTTCATCAAGTTTATTTTCTAATTTTTTTTCTTCTATTTTATAATGTCCATATTGTAATGTATTAATTTTATCGTTTTGTATAACGAGCTTTGTATCTTTGTGACTGAGAACAACTTTTTTACATTTAACTGTTGATAAAAGATGATTTTTAGATCTAATCATTGACATAGATCCGACCACTTCCTCTTCTGAAAACAAACATTTTTTAAAACTATTAAAAGTTAATTGATCAATAGCACTTCTTTTAACCCCCTTTGATTTTTTCACTGTTTTTTCAGAGATGTCATTAATATTAGATGACCTAAAGGCATACATTTTCGATCTTAAACCAACAAATTCAGTCATCGGTCTTCCATTGAGTTCATCTTTAAAAAATCCCAACCTCTTTTTATTAGCTTTAGGAAAATTATAGAGATTTAATAATTCATCAGAATAATCTGATGTATCAAACTTCATCTCAATATCATTTTGAATATCTTTATAAAAATCATCAGTATTAATTGTGTATATAAAAGAATCTGTATCCATATAATTTAATTGCACATTTTCATTGTATTTGGGTTTTATATAATTATAATGAAAATCATACATTTTCCATTTTGATAAATCTAATACAACAAAACCCAAATATACAGGTTTATTGTATAACACATTTAACCTTTTCATTTGAAAAGCAAAGAAGTTTTCTGAAAACTGTTTTACGCTATGGAAGTTGGACTTTGAAATAAGAGATCTAGCACAATGTCTTTTAGGTCCAGCAGAGTCTAATGGTGAAGCACTTTCCCATTCTGTAATTAACTTTACATCCACTCTTTTATCAACATTTTCCATGGTTTTTCCATAGACAGCATTATTTAAAAGTTTAAAAAAATCTTTTTCAAATGCATTTTTTGCATTAGTTCTATGAAATGTATTCAAGTCAATGTATGCTTTTAACCAAGGCTTCTGCAAGAAACGGAGACCTCTATGGATTTTTTTTAGAATTAAACCATTTTCTATACACTGTTGAAGATTTTTATAATGAATAATATATTTTTCTTTATCCCTTAAATCAGCAATTAATTTTTTAATTTTATCTCTGTTTGTTGGTAATTGATTATTGCAACAAAATGGAAGATCATTGTGTTTGTTATGTAATTTATAAGGATATTTTAAATCCACCTCAAAAATGTATCCATATTCACTATCATCTCCAATCTCTGAAATATTAATACTATCAAGTGATTCCCTTGAAAGCCATTCAAAACCTCCATATGGTAAAGATTGTGACATAGCCCAACCATATAAATTATTTGCATCCAAATAAACTAAATATGATGATTTTTGAGTACTATCAAAATTATCAACATATTTATTATTTGCTTTAGCATATCTACATGTACATTGTACTAAACCACCTCGAATACCACTTTGAATAAATTTATATTGATCTATATCAGTTAATAAATCTAATTCAATTTTAGTACATTTCAACATAGCTTCCCATGATAAACCTGGTGTTGTGAAAAAATGTGCTGGATCAAGGGAATAAATTTTAATGCAAAGTCTTCGGAAGTTTTCAAAGACATCAGCCATTAATAAAACATCTGTTTTCAAATATAACTCTAAATAATCTTTTAAGTTCTCACATGAAAACTCATTCCATACCTCTTGTGCGTGAGTGTAATTTTCGTTTGAACATTCATTTTCAGTTAAGGAACTATAGAAAGCTTCTTTAGGAGGTAATATACTTTCTTTTAATTTCTCAACTGAATCTAAATATTCATAAGGAAATACACCCTTTCTTCGCATAAGGTTAAACTGATTTTCATTTGGGAAAAATGATTTTGTAATATACATTTGTTCACTATCCAGGTTTGAAGCTAATGTATCTAATGCAGAAGGCATAAAACGAAACGAATCTAGAAAACGGATTTCAAAGTTTTCACCATTACTAATAGTTATAATTTTTGATATTGAAATATATTGTTCCTTATTTAATGGAATTACCTTTATTTCACCAGGTATGAGAGCCAAATCTTTTATAAATAGATGACAATCATACCTGGTGAAATTGTGGAAGAAAACAGGAATAAATTTTGGGACTTTATATTTTAAATTGCACGCATTATGTGCTGCACCCCTAAATTTTCCTGTGAAGTGATAGTGATCCCTAACTCTATCTAATAAAAGAGGAGTGTTGCATATATGACAATTAATTGATTTTTTAAAATCTTCTTCTTCAACATCAGATATAATTATAGGTACATTTTTAGAAATATGATTCTCAAATATAAGTGTTAAATTTTCTATAAGAGATAGGAGGAAATTCATTCCTGAGTTTAATTTAGTTTCTAAAACAAACTTATCTAAACTATTATCATGTGCACATTTTATATAGTATGCATATGAAATAGGCTTATGAATATTTACTATATTTAAATTTAATGTTTCAATTTTATTAATAGGTTGAAGGATGCATTCAAAATCAGCGTATACTGTGAATGGTATCATCACTTCCTTTTGAATATTCTTATATTTTAAAATTGCATCCCTCGGGTTTGGTAGACGCGATACCTTTTTACCACAGACTTCAGAGTGTCGGTTGGCAGCATCTTCACTCAATGAATAATTTAAGCAAATTTGGCAGAACCATTTCGTTCCTTTATCTCTCGAAACTTGAGAGGAAACCAAACTAAAATAAAGATATAAAAAAAAAAAAAATAATTTTTTTAAATATGAAAACATATAAATATTACAAAATGTAAAACAAAAACAAATCAAAAAATAATGATACATAATAATAATAATAATTATGATATTATAAAACTACTTACTTTGATAGGTTTTTTATCCAAGTATAATGTGCTTTACATCCTTCCTCCACTAGCAGCATATTTATAGAATTTTTCCTCACTTCTGGGTAATAGTATATAGGTCCAAAAATAGCTCCATCATCGAATCCAAAAAGTGTTATATTTATTTCTTTATTTTTCTCTATAAATTTTTTGATATCTGACGGTTTAAGTGGAAATTCCAATCCACTGAAATTTAATGTGATCCCATTGACTTGAATGAGATCATCATATATATTCACTTTATAACTCGTGCACCTGCCTGCATTTTTATTAAGGTTGCTTAATGCAGCGATTAAGGTCCACTTAAAACAATATTCATCATTCAGGTTTTTAACATTTATGATTGCATTTTTATTTTCTAACCAAGAGGGTAGTTTAATATAGGATGATCCTCTTAAAGGTGAATATTGATTGATATTCATTTCCAATCGAATGAGATGAATCAATGTCCATCCACTACCCCTTTCTTGGAATTCCTCCATCCTCACCAAAATTTTCTCCATGTGCTCCTTATATTCAGTTTCTATATTGGAGTTGGCAGTGATTATTGTCATTTTACTTTGAAATGACTTTATTTCTTCACATTCCACTTCTTCCTTCAAGAGTACATATTTTCCAAAAAGTTCAAAGTTAATTTTTACTGATCCATAACTCTCTAACAATGGATACAAGTGAGGGAGAAAAGCTTCTCCTGCTTCCTCCATAAATCGTGTTGGATAAATCACATCATTACTACTATTTTCATATAGATAGTGAATAATCCTTCCTCGGAATCCAGATCTGATTTTTTTAATTTTCGAATCCACTGGCTCTATTACATTTCTTTTATGCTGCTCCGTTCGCAGATGATGACTCCACGAAATGTTAGCCGACAGGGTAATATTGCACTTATCACAATACTTATCCATTTTTGATTTGTTTTTGTTTTTGTTGTTTTTAAATATTGTTTTGAAATATCACTTCTTCTTCTTCTTTTTACTTTATTATACTTTACTTTAACTGTAAAGTATTTTATTTTCTTTTTTTAGTTTGTCCACAAAACTCAAATTTGAGTATTTCACAAGATAGCAGAGATTTCGAATCCACTTGAAACAAAAATTAACACGAGTTTTCTTCAACTTGAAATTTCCGGAGGGTTCACACGACGATTTTATAAGATTCACTCAACTCGAATACTTTTCTTAAACTGAACTACTTTCCACATTTCTTCTTGACATGTAACTTTTTTGAAAACTTGATTAAATAAACAATCTCATTGTTTTTGTGGGGGGGAGTTCTCGAACTCACACTTTTGTCCACAAAACCACTGAAGATAGGTTACACTAACAGATATCATCTACAATCCTAATTGAATTAACAAAATGGACACGCATAATAAAACACCCCTCTCTCACGCTCCTACACACAATTTTCAGGTAAAGATCACTCTAAGCAACCACAAATTCTAGGCATGACCCCTCTCTCACACTCCTACACACCAGAACCAATCACAAATTCTAGGCATGAAAAAACACACCTCTCTCACACTCCTACACACAAATTCTAGGCATGAGAAAACACACCTCTCTCACACTCCTACACACCAGAACCAATCACAAATTCTGACACCTGTGTGCATCTTAACGGTGACCCACACACTCCATTTCTTTTCTTTCCTCACACTCTTTCTAAGTGACCTTTTTTATGCTAACTAGGTCATTATGACACCTGTGTGCATCTTAACGGTCACGCACACACTCCACTTTTCCCCCTTTCTCACCATTTTTCTCACCTACACACTCCATTTTTCCCAACCTTTTTCCCACACTTTTATTGATTAATTAAGTTAATTAGGTCATTATAACACCTATGTGCTAATTAGGTCATTATAACACCTGTGCAACCATGCGTGACTAATTGGTGCTAATTGGTTTGACACGATCAATTAAAAGTGAGCCAGCACCCGTATTATCCTACTACTGAGCAACCTACAGCAAAGTCGCAGTGCATCTTAAAAGAGGCATTAGGAGTCCCGGATTTCCTATTGCAAGATTTCGAAATGAAATTAAATCTGACGTCGAAAAGGAACATCTAAATGCCTATAACCTCTTTACAACCAATGGTTCTCCTACAACGAAACAAATAACACAAATTGATTGGATATTTTCAAATTCTCGAATTCCACAAGCTCTTGCCATAACTACGATGGAATTTTTTTTAAGTATAGCTTGTAAGTAGGTATTTTAATTTAAAAAAAAATTTTAAATTGCAATAAATGAATAGGTTAGAAAAAATAATAAATTGTGTATAGTCTATTGTATATATGTATTTTATGGTATTCCTAATTCATTAATTTATTTTTATCTAAAAAATTGTATATATATAAATAAATAATAATAATATCCCCCTCGTGGATTGTGAACTTGTCGTGGTGTGGGGGCTGAGTACGTGTTTTTTTTTTTAATTTCACTGAAGCTAGCAACAATCCTTACAAATTAAACATGGTGCTACTAACATTAACTATTTATTATAACTGCAAGGGTATATAAACTTCGGCTTGCCGAAGTTAACTTCCTTTCTTGTTTTTGCTTTGATTTCAGCAACGAATGTTGAAAATGATGGTTGGTCGCACGACTAGTGCATTTGACCAGATACTATGTCTTGTTTTCAACAAACTGAACAATTTCAAAAAACTTAACCGGTGTAATAATATCAAAGTGACCCCAAAAAGATAAAAGAAATACAAATAAATAAGTGACTCCCAATATAAAAACAAAAGCAAAAAATCCCAAGAATACAAAAAAAAAATATATATGAAATCATCTGTAAAACACCTAACCTGCATACAAGGACTCTAGGACTTCAGCACGTCTGCGACTACTACAACTACAAGAGCAAGGACAGCATCGGAACAAATTAACGAGCATAAACAGCGGAAAAAACGTATACCATCGAAGATTCAGCAGCGACAACAACAGCGGCAACAAAATATTAAAAAAATTACAAATATTGTATAAAAATATTATTTAAGTTATCGATAATTAAATCCAAATTTAAAAATTACAAAAATATAAAAAGTAAAAAGTATACATAAAAATGTTGTCCGAACAAACTATCGCACTTATAAAAAGGCAGGTGGAGATTACCAACGCCCTTACGGCGCTGGAAGTTCTCCCAAGCTTATCATTTAAGAAATTTGATGAGCTGAAAGCCAGTAGTAGGATAATACGGGTGCTGGCTCACTTTTAATTGATCGTGTCAAACCAATTAGCACCAATTAGTCACGCATGGTTGCACAGGTGTTATAATGACCTAATTAGCACATAGGTGTTATAATGACCTAATTAACATAATTAATCAATAAAAGTGTGGGAAAAAGGTTGGGAAAAATGGAGTGTGTAGGTGACAAAAATGGTGAGAAAGGGGGAAAAGTGGAGTGTGTGCGTGACCGTTAAGATGCACACAGGTGTCATAATGACCTAGTTAGCATAAAAAAGGTCACTTAGAAAGAGTGTGAGGAAAGAAAAGAAATGGAGTGTGTGGGTCACCGTTAAGATGCACACAGGTGTCAGAATTTGTGATTGGTTCTGGTGTGTAGGAGTGTGAGAGAGGTGTGTTTTCTCATGCCTAGAATTTGTGTGTAGGAGTGTGAGAGAGGTGTGTTTTTTCATGCCTAGAATTTGTGATTGGTTCTGGTGTGTAGGAGTGTGAGAGAGGGGTCATGCCTAGAATTTGTGGTTGCTTAGAGTGATCTTTACCTGAAAATTGTGTGTAGGAGCGTGAGAGAGGGGTGTTTTATTATGCGTGTCCATTTTGTTAATTCAATTAGGATTGTAGATGATATCTGTTAGTGTAACCTATCTTCAGTGGTTTTGTGGACAAAAGTGTGAGTTCGAGAACTCCCCCCCCCCCACAAAAACAATGAGATTGTTTATTTAATCAAGTTTTCAAAAAAAGTTACATGTCAAGAAGAAATGTGGAAAGTAGTTCAGTTTAAGAAAAGTATTCGAGTTGAGTGAATCTTATAAAATCGTCGTGTGAACCCTCCGGAAATTTCAAGTTGAAGAAAACTCGTGTTAATTTTTGTTTCAAGTGGATTCGAAATCTCTGTAAACATATTTTCATTATAAAAATAAAAACATTTTACAGTTTAAGTAAAGTTGTGCTATCTTGTGAAATACTCAAATTTGAGTTTTGTGGACAAACTAAAAAAAGAAAATAAAATACTTTACAGTTAAAGTAAAGTATAATAAAGTAAAAAGAAGAAGAAGAAGTGATATTTCAAAACAATATTTAAAAACAACAAAAACAAAAACAAATCAAAAATGGATAAGTATTGTGATAAGTGCAATATTACCCTGTCGGCTAACATTTCGTGGAGTCATCATCTGCGAACGGAGCAGCATAAAAGAAATGTAATAGAGCCAGTGGATTCAAAAATTAAAAAAATCAGATCTGGATTCCGAGGAAGGATTATTCACTATCTATATGAAAATAGTAGTAATGATGTGATTTATCCAACACGATTTATGGAGGAAGCAGGAGAAGCTTTTCTCCCTCACTTGTATCCATTGTTAGAGAGTTATGGATCAGTAAAAATTAACTTTGAACTTTTTGGGAAATATGTACTCTTGAAGGAAGAAGTGGAATGTGAAGAAATAAAGTCATTTCAAAGTAAAATGACAATAATCACTGCCAACTCCAATATAGAAACTGAATATAAGGAGCACATGGAGAAAATTTTGGTGAGGATGGAGGAATTCCAAGAAAGGGGTAGTGGATGGACATTGATTCATCTCATTCGATTGGAAATGAATATCAATCAATATTCACCTTTAAGAGGATCATCCTATATTAAACTACCCTCTTGGTTAGAAAATAAAAATGCAATCATAAATGTTAAAAACCTGAATGATGAATATTGTTTTAAGTAGACCTTAATCGCTGCATTAAGCAACCTTAATAAAAATGCAGGCAGGTGCACGAGTTATAAAGTGAATATATATGATGATCTCATTCAAGTCAATGGGATCACATTAAATTTCAGTGGATTGGAATTTCCACTTAAACCGTCAGGTATCAAAAAATTTATAGAGAAAAATAAAGAAATAAATATAACACTTTTTGGATTCGATGATGGAGCTATTTTTGGACCTATATACTATTACCCAGAAGTGAGGAAAAATTCTATAAATATGCTGCTAGTGAAGGAAGGATGTAAAGCACATTATACTTGGATAAAAAACCTATCAAAGTAAGTAGTTTTATAATATCATAATTATTATTATTATTATGTATCATTATTTTTTTGATTTGTTTTTGTTTTACATTTTGTAATATTTATATGTTTTCATATTTAAAAAAATTGTTATTATTTTTTTTTTTTTTATATCTTTATTTTAGTTTGGTTTCCTCGCAAGTTTCGAGAGATAAAGGAACGAAATGGTTCTGCCAAATTTGCTTAAATTATTCATTGAGTGAAGATGCTGCCAACCGACACTCTGAAGTCTGTGGTAAAAAGGTATCGCGTCTACCAAACCCGAGGGATGCAATTTTAAAATATAAGAATATTCAAAAGGAAGTGATGATACCATTCACAGTATACGCTGATTTTGAATGCATCCTTCAACCTATTAATAAAATTGAAACATTAAATTTAAATATAGTAAATATTCATAAGCCTATTTCATAAGCATACTATATAAAATGTGCACATGATAATAGTTTAGATAAGTTTTTTTTAGAAACTAAATTAAACTCAGGAATGAATTTCCTCCTATCTCTTATAGAAAATTTAACACTTATATTTGAGAATCATATTTCTAAAAATGTACCTATACTTATATCTGATGTTGAAGAAGAAGATTTTAAAAAATCAATTAATTGTCATATATGCAACACTCCTCTTTTATTAGATAGAGTTAGGGATCACTGTCACTTCACAGGAAAATTTAGGGGTGCAGCACATAATGCGTGCAATTTAAAATATAAAGTCCCAAAATTTATTCCTGTTTTCTTCCACAATTTCACTAGGTATGATTGTCATCTATTTATAAAAGATTTGGCTCTCATACCTGGTGAAATAAAGGTAATTCCATTAAATAAGGAACAATATATTTCAATATCAAAAATTATAACTATTAGTAATGGTGAAAACTTTGAAATCCGTTTTCTAGATTCGTTTCGTTTTATGCCTTCTGCATTAGATACATTAGCTTCAAACCTGGATAGTGAACAAATGTATATTACAAAATCATTTTTCCCAAATGAAAATCAGTTTAACCTTATGCGAAGAAAGGGTGTATTTCCTTATGAATATTTAGATTCAGTTGAGAAATTAAAAGAAAGTATATTACCTCCTAAAGAAGCTTTCTATAGTTCCTTAACTGAAAATGAATGTTCAAACGAAAATTACACTCACGCACAAGAGGTATGGAATGAGTTTTCATGTGAGAACTTAAAAGATTATTTAGAGTTATATTTGAAAACAGATGTTTTATTAATGGCTGATGTCTTTGAAAACTTCCGAAGACTTTGCATTAAAATTTATTCACTTGATCCAGCACATTTTTTCACAACACCAGGTTTATCATGGGAAGCTATGTTGAAATGTACTAAAATTGAATTAGATTTATTAACTGATATATATCAATATAAATTTATTCAAAGTGGTATTCGAGGTGGTTTAGTACAATGTACATGTAGATATGCTAAAGCAAATAATAAATATGTTGATAATTTTGATAGTACTCAAAAATCATCATATTAGTTTATTTGGATGCAAATAATTTATATGGTTGGGCTATGTCACAATCTTTACCATATGGAGGTTTTGAATGGCTTTCAAGGGAATCACTTGATAGTATTAACATTTCAGAGATTGGAGATGATAGTGAATATGGATACATTTTTGAGGTGGATTTAAAATATCCTTATAAATTACATAACAAACACAATGATCTTCCATTTTGTTGCAATAATCAATTACCAACAAACAGAGATAAAATTAAAAAATTAATTGCTGATTTAAGGGATAAAGAAAAATATATTATTCATTATAAAAATCTTCAACAGTGTATAGAAAATGGTTTAATTCTAAAAAAAATCCATAGAGGTCTTCGCTTCTTGCAGAAGCCTTGGTTAAAAGCATACATTGACTTGAATACATTTCATAGAACTAATGCAAAAAATGCATTTGAAAAAGATTTTTTTAAACTTTTAAATAATGCTGTCTATGGAAAAACCATGGAAAATGTTGATAAAAGAGTGGATGTAAAGTTAATTACAGAATGGGAAAGTGCTTCACCATTAGACTCTGCTGGACCTAAAAGACATTGTGCTAGATCTCTTATTTCAAAGTCCAACTTCCATAGCGTAAAACAGTTTTCAGAAAACTTCTTTGCTTTTCAAATGAAAAGGTTAAATGTGTTATACAATAAACCTGTATATTTGGGTTTTGTTGTATTAGATTTATCAAAATGGAAAATGTATGATTTTCATTATAATTATATAAAACCCAAATACAATGAAAATGTGCAATTAAATTATATAGATACAGATTCTTTTATATACACAATTAATACTGATGATTTTTATAAAGATATTCAGAATGATATTGAGATGAAGTTTGATACATCAGATTATTCTGATGAATTATTAAATCTCTATAATTTTCCTAAAGCTAATAAAAAGAGGTTGGGATTTTTTAAAGATGAACTCAATGGAAGACCGATGACTGAATTTGTTGGTTTAAGATCGAAAATGTATGCCTTTAGGTCATCTAATATTAATGACATCTCTGAAAAAACAGTGAAAAAATCAAAGGGGGTTAAAAGAAGTGCTATTGATCAATTAACTTTTAATAGTTTTAAAAAATGTTTGTTTTCAGAAGAGGAAGTGGTCGGATCTATGTCAATGATTAGATCTAAAAATCATCTTTTATCAACAGTTAAATGTAAAAAAGTTGTTCTCAGTCACAAAGATACAAAGCTCGTTATACAAAACGATAAAATTAATACATTACAATATGGACATTATAAAATAGAAGAAAACAAATTAGAAAATAAACTTGATGAAATAAATGCAAATATTTATGTTTTCGAGCAAAGAATAAAAGAAATAGAGAATTGTTCTAATAGAAATAATAATCAAGACATTGAAATAGAAAAATTAAAGAAAAATATTGATGATTGTACATTTGAAATGTTTTATACAGAATTAGAAATAAATTTACTGGATTGTGAAAAAGAATAAATGTAATCTATAATAAAAATAAATGAAATCTATAATAATAATAATAATCTACCAACATCACTTTTTATTTAAAGGTTAATTAAAGGTAATGTATAAACCAAATATTACAAATCAAAACAGCATTATAAAATTTTCATTTTTAAAAGAATAAACATTGCTTTATTAAGAGGTTAATGTTAAAATTTCTCAGAACAATATTATAATATATATATATATTTTTTTTTTTTAAATTTAAAGAACAAACATAGCTTATTAGAGGTTAATGTTAAAATTTCCAAAAACAATATTATAAATTTTTTATTTTAAAGAACAATTAAAATGTTTTCTTCGAATTACATTCAATTTGCTTACTTTCTTCTATATTTAGTGGTATAGTTTGTACATAACTATTTATACCACCCTCTAATATATAGATTTTATTATCATCATTACTTAAAGGAATTGATTTTATATATTCATCATTATCCTTATCTAAATTTAAAGGAATAGTTTGTATGTAGTTACTTATTCCACCTTCGACAAGAATAGATTCCTCCTCACTAGGTGATCTTGTAATACATGGCTCTGGATTATCCTCATCGAAAATATTCACATCATGGTCATCATCATCATCATCATCGTCATCTTCATCATACGAATCCAGAGCGTCGTCTTTAACCTCTTTTTTGTTAAGGTTTTGAAATTTTGAAAATATAAATATTATTAGTATAAATATTATGTTATATATGTATATTTATTAATCAACTCACTTTTTAGTACTCCACTCGAAATAGTATTATTAACCTCTTTTTTGTTAAAGTTTTGAAATTCTGAAAATATAAATATTATTAGTATAAATATTATTTTATATATATGTATATTTATTATTCAACTCACCTTTTTGTACTCCACTCGAAATAGTATTAGCAACTTCTTTATTTAAATTCTGCAAAAACAAACATATTTCCCTACTCAATCAGATTATAGTATCACTATTAGTTATTTTGAAGTCATTAATATCATTAATTAGAATTGTATCTGTACTAATCTCACTTTCTTTTTTATTTAAATACTCAGTTAGCATTTGAGATTCTATATTTCTCTTTCTCAAATATATTGCATTAATTTTTTCTGCTGTTTCAATACCTATTTCATTTATTTGTGGGTCATCTCCAAGATATCCTGGTTCTACATCTCCAATCTCTTCCCTTTTACTCTCTTGCATAGAAATAATATCAGCATCTTTCGAAATTCTTTCATATACTTTCCAATCTTTCTGTCTCTCTGCATGTATTAGTGCATGTGTTAGAACTTCAGCAAATTCAAAGCAATTTATTCTTAATGTTGCTAGGGGAGGACTAATATTTCGTTTAGATTTTCGTTGCTGGTGGTGGTGGTGGTGGTGGTGGGGAGTAGTTATATGTTTTGAATTCCTACGTTTAGATTTATTTACACTACGTTTAAAATTCAATCTTCTATATATATTATTGTAGTGACATTTAACACCTACCGTAGCACTTTTATATTTTACGGTGAAGAATCTATTTAACCCCCTTCTTCCTAAATCCAGATGCCCCCCTATTTTCCTTTCATTCTCAATTAATTGCTTTTTAAAATTCTCTATTATTCCTCTCTTTGTAAATTCTATTTCAGTGTTATGCATGTTTACAGTGTTTTTTAATTTATGTGTGATATTTCTTTTTATTGGAACTCGTCCTATACTTTCGAATTCTGACTCACTATCATTGATACCAATCCCTATTTCTTGAGTTGTGTTAGTTATTTTAGGTGCTTCACTTACGTTTTGAAATTCTGACTCACTATCATCGATACCAATACCAATTCCTTGTGATTTTTCAGCTCCTACGCTTTTATTTTCTATTTTCTCAAAATTTGTATCTTTAGTAATATCAAAATGATTGAGTGAGTTTGTTGTTGTTGTTGCAGATGTTGTTGTAGTTGCAGATGTAGTTGTAGTTGCAGATGTGGTTGTTGTTGTAGATGTTGGGGTACTTGATTCTTCTTCTTCTTCCTCCTCCTCCTCCTTATTACTTATCAAAGTAGGTGGGTTTGATGTTGATGTTGATGTTGTAGGTGTAATTGTTGTTGTTGTTTTTATTTTTTCTTCAAGCACAGTTGTATTAATACTATTATTAGCATTAATTATTTTCATGTCCACTTCACTTTTTAAATTTTTTTCACTGTCATTAGTATTATTGTTCATAAGATCCATAAAAATATGGCTATCTTCCAAGATCTCGAATTTTAAGTCAATTTTTATGATTTTATTTAATTTTGGCATATTTATAAATACTCCAATTGAGTTATTTGAGATAGAGGGTTTGTCAATGATTAACATTTCACTAGGCACCGGCAACATTTTCACAACCGGATTCATTAATGATATTAAAAAAAATATTATCAAGAACGACATTTTAAGTTGTTTGATAAATGCACGCGCAAACGAATAAACGATCCGAAATTGACTTGCGCAAACGAGTAAACGATCCGAAATTGATTTGCGGGAACGAATAGACGGAAACTGAAAACTTTTTAAAATGCTTCCCCCCTTTATAACATCTAGATTTGTATATGTATATATATAAATATATACATGAGTCTATTTCACGCATTGACGTCAATGCGTACATTTTAATTGATTGTATGCCTCAAGTTGTTGTTTTTGTGAATCCAACTATCAGCTAATTTTGGAAAAGTCTAGACAGTGCGTAACTATACAATCAATTTTTTTATTTGTTTTAGATTCTTTAGAGTTTAAGTTCCATACAAAATTCTTATCTGCACACACACGCTCTCTTAACCTACTCAACTCACAAGCACATAATCAATTCCATTCGAATTCTTATCTTTACATGTCTCTTCACACTTTATAAATAGGAATTGTGTGTGTGTGTGAAGAAACATAATTTGATTTGAGTCATTGACGTCAATGTGTGAAATGCCTAACCAACGCACAAGCACATAATCAATTCCATTCGAATTCTTATCTTCACATGTTTCTTCACACTTTATAAATAGGAATTGTGCGTGTGAAGAAACATAATTTGATTTGAGGCATTGACGTCAATCTGTGGAATTTAATTTTTCTTCGCATTTTCTTGATTTTATAGAATTTCTTTTTTGTGAATCCAACTATCTTCCGATTTTGAAAAGCCTAGCCAACGCACAAGCACATAATCACCTTTTTGTTTCAGAATCTTTTCAACAAGATAAGTATTAGGGAATTTTGTTTTTTTAATTTCTTGTTTATAGAAGCCCCCTTGAATTGGATCACCCTTCAAGTCTTCAAGTAAATATGTGGTGGGTGATGTATTTTGTACTTTCCGAATTCGAAAAATTTCCGTTGTCCAGTTTGGAGTATAACCTTTTTCAAAGACATGCTTATATTTACTTATTCGTACATGATCCCCCTCTTTAAACTCTCCATTTATGAATATTTTTAGATGATTGTATGATCTCATCAAAATCTGTTTTTCATTTTTAGCATTAACATCAATGGGTTTCATTTTAATTGTTCTATGCTTCCTATTGTTATAATTATTAATCAATTCTTTGTATATTTCAAGCCATGTATATTTTCCATTAAAACTGAACTCACGCCACATAAGTTCTTTTACTGTTCTATTAAAACGTTCCACAATAGATGCTTTAAGAGTACTAAATGTTGAGTAATGATTAATTTCATATCGTTTCATTAATTCTCTAAATTGTTTATTATAGAATTCATTTCCATTATCTGTTTGTAAATTCTTTGGTACTCCACGACCAGATTTTATTATTTTTTCCATTGCTCTTGTAACTTCTTCTGCATTTTTTGATTTTATTGCTTCACCCCATCCATATTTAGAAAAGGTATCTATTACTGTTAATAGATACCTAAAGCCTTTATTCGATGATGCATATGCCCCCATTTCAACTAAATCAGCCTGCCATAAATCATTAATACCCTTTACTATAACTCTACGTCTTGGAAAATTCTTGAATGATGGTCGATGTAACTCATTTACAATATCTCGTTTACTCATGACTTTATTTGATTTGGTACAAATGGTTTCTTCTCTAAAGATTCAGTTTCACTTTTTAAAACTGCAGTCGGTGCAATGATATAATTGAAAATGTTACTTTCTATTTCATTTATATCCTCTACTATCTTATTAATAGTTTTCAAAAGATAGTCCAATTTTTTAGAAATTTCACTCACTTTTCCCTCAATATTATTGATTCGAGGTCTTAATCTAAAGATTTCTTGTTTTTGTGGTTGTTTAGAAATTTCACTAGATGTATTCTGTACTAGGTTACTTATTTCATCATCAACATAAAATTTTGTTGCAATATCATTTTCATGAATGGGGGGTAGGGAATTTTTAAATCGTTTCCTCTGAATATTTAAATATCCATCATAATCATTGAGTATACTTTGAAATTTTTCTACACCTTTTGTTATATCTCTTGAGTACTCTTTCTCATTTAAAAAACAACCAATTTTATCAACTGACATTTTAATTATAAAATAAAAAATGAAAGAACGGTATATTTATGTATGATCCACATTAATTGTTAAGACCTCTTCTTCTTCGTTTTTACGATGTGAAAATGGACTACCTCGAAGTATCGTTCCACCTATTTGTATCTGATCAGAACGAGTGATTGGTGCGGGTTTTTTCCGTAAATTTTGATTTATGAAATTGTTAAGATTTTCCAATTTATCAAGAGGCTCTTTTAATCTATTATGTATATACTCCATTTGAGATACCATTTTTATTACTTTACTTTCCAACTCTGATACTCTTTTATTTCGTTGATGAAATGATTTAGTTATAGTTTCGATTTGTTGTGATTTCGCTTCGTTAATTTTCTCATCTACATAAAATTTAATAGCCAAATCATTACCATTTATTGGTTTTGAAGAGTTTTTAATTCTTTTTTTCTGAACATTTATGTGACCATCAGTATCTAGATTTAAACCTGTAAGACTCTCAACTTCCCTTTTGAAAAGTGAGGAAAAATCTCTATCATTTGAAAAGTGACCAAACTTGTCAATAGACATTTTACTATTAAACCAAATAAGAAAATGTTTTCCATTTTATTAATATATTATTTTTGCTTCACGCAATTCTTCTATTATTGAAAGAATTTCATTAGTATGGTTATTATTACCAGCAGCTCTTGATGCCATTAAGAGTTGTAATCTTTCAACAAGTTCATTCACATTATCCCAATATACATAATTTGGTGGTAATTTTTGTAGCTTCATATACCCAGAACCAGTATATTCTTTATTTACTGAAGACGATGATATTAATGGTTTAATAATTGATGAATATTTTTTAGAACGATTTCCTTTTATTTGACCATCTGGTTGGTAGTTTCTTTTGTGAGCACTTGTTATACCCGTTACTCGTAGAGTAAAAGGGTATATTAGATTCGTGCAAAAGTATGTAACAGGTAGAAGGAAGCGTTTCCGACCCTATAAACTATATATATTCTTGATCGGGATCACTAGCCGAGTCGATCTAGCCATGTCCGTCTGTCCGTCTGTCTGTCCGTCTGTCTGTCTGTCTGTCTGTCTGTCTGTCTGTCTGTCTGTCTGTCTGTCTGTCTGTCTGTCTGTCTGTATGAACGCTGAGATCTCGGAAACTATAAAAGCTAGAAGATTGACATTTTGCATGCAGATTCTAGGAGTTCCTACGCAGCGCAAGTTTGTTTCAAAAGGGTGCCACGCCCCCTCTAACGCCCACAATCGCTAATGTACGATTTTAAAAATTTCAATATTTTGGAAAAGTAAAAATGCAGTTTTATTGTGTTTATCAATACCTATCGAAATTTAGAAGAAATTTTTTTAATCGGACCATTCGTTAAAAAGTTACGACGGATCAAAGTTTTTCTCCATCTCCTTCGCACTCCCTTTAGCTGAGTAACGGGTATCTGAAAGTCGGGGCACCCGACTATAGCGTTCTCTCTTGTTTCAATTAAAATGTTTCTATATGAATTTAAATCATTCTTAGTATAATCCTTAGGATTGTTATGAAAAATTAAAGAGAAAAATTAATTTTAAGTGTAATATTACCCAACATTAAAATATTATTTTCTTCTCTTGGTCCATAACTATTATCTAAAATCTTTTCTTGTTTTAACTGATTAATGTTGATATTATACTTCACCTCGGTTTCTTCATATACACTTTCATTTAAATCATCTATATGAGACTGTTGTGAAACATCAGATTCGTCTATAAGAGATTCATGAGAAATGCAGTGTTGGGAAAGGTACTGTGTTTTTTTACCTAGGTAAGGTAAAAGGTATTGTCAAAAATAAATACCTAGGTAAGGTAAAGGTACTTAAATTTCCCAGTACCTAGGTAAAGGTAAAAGGTATTTATAAGGTATTTTTTATTTTTTATAATTTTTTTGTTTTGTTCAATGTAATTATTTAAACTTAAAATAAGACTAGTTTTCAGTTTTTAGTCGTCTTAATCAAACAATATCTTTTCATTTCATTTAAATTTAAATGTTTTAATTTTGTGCATATATTTTTAAACCACGCGGCATGAATAATTTTATGCACGTATCACTTCATTAATGTATTTATGAAACCCTCATGTACATATTTGGCGCGCAAAAATTCCGTATGTAGAAACATTGACTATATATTGTGCATATGCATGTATATGCCGTTTGTTTACGTACATACGGCATTTTTGCGCGCCAAATACACTTTGGTTTCATAAATAAATTGATGTAGTGATGGGAACATACATACGTGCACAAAATTATATAAAAAAAAACTGCGATTAGTTTTAACTTCACAAAACAAACAATAGAACGGCTGAATTATTAATGCTGCGTTCCGACTATTACAATTCTGAAACGAAACGATACAATGAAACGATACTACAGTGTCGCAGTCAGATTTGGCTATTTTAAATCAGAGCAATGTTTAATGCCTATGTAAGTACCTTAATAATTCCAAAGGTATATAAAAATAAATACCTAGGTAAGGTAAAAGGTACTCAATTATTTGTATACCTAGGTAAGGTAAAAGGTACCACTAAATTGTACCTAGGTACGTACCTAGGTAAAAGTATCTAGGTATGTCCCAACACTGGAGAAATGTCAGTTTCATCTATATGAGACTGCTGTGAAACATCAGATTCATCTATATGAGAGTGTTCTGAGTAAGCATCAACATAAGCATCACTCTCACTATCACTTTCAATTACTCTCTCCTCTACCCTTTTATTAGATTTAGGTACGTTAATTTTCTCTTTCTTGAATTTGGTCTTAACATTGTGTGTATCATTAATATACTTTTTTTTCTTATTTAATTTTTTATTTTCACTTAGTAATTCATTTAAAGGTTCTGTAATAGGTTTAAAAGTTTCCTCCAAATTTGATACGTTCTCATTTTTTATTTGCTTCAATTCATCAAATTTTCTTTTTAATGAATTCCTACTTTTTGTCAACTGTTCTAAAAGATTTCGCTTCATTGTTGTAGTTTTCTCTGATACTCATGTAGTACTGGGGGGAAATGTAGTATAATATAAATATTTATAACAAAGTGTTTTGAGTTTAATGAAATTTTATTTTTATTTGATAAAATAAGTACATTAATAATATTAAAATTTAATACATTTTAAGCTTTACTTAATTCTAAATAGAGGTTGTTATCATTCCTTTTAATAATACAAAACAGATTATCTTTTATATATTCAATGGTTGAATCATCTAAAGTCGAGTATCGTTCCGGTAAGTACAGCATATACTCTTCAAGTTCAAGAGTGAGGGCCATTCCAAAGCTGGTTTTTTTGCGTTGAGCTCGTCGAATAGGGTAGCACACATCCGATTCCATCTTTGTCTTTGTTAAGAGAGGCTTTGGTAGGTTAGCATTAAAATCCTTGAGTACCTTCATCATTTCTGGGTTGACCATTTGTAGTTGTTTCTTCATCTAGTTGTTTCTTCTTGTTATTGTTATTGTTTTTGTTGTTTGTAGTTGTTTGTAGTTGTTTGTAGTTGTTTTTATAGTTGTTTTTTATAGTTGTTTTTTCTTGTTATTATTGTTTTAACTGTTTTTCTTGTTTGCGAGATGATTTACGTTAAAACTTGCAACTTAAAACTTAGGTTGAGACAGTTTACAAGTGGTTTTTCAAATGCGACTTAAAATAACTTTTGATCGAGTTTTTATACCTTTTGGTAAACTAGCCCTCCTTTTTCTATCTCTTTCTTGATATAGAATTGACCAATCATAGCAGCGAATAGCATGTGAAATAGAGTGGGTTTCAAGAATCATAGAGAATCAAAGAGAAGTCACTGGACCATGAGAAGAAAGTTAGGGAGAGATAGAGAGTAAGAATTGGAGGGAGAGGTGTCCACAGTTGGTACTATTAAAGACCTGTTTTCTCTCATAATTATAGTTAATATTATTCCCCAAGTATTTCACAACTTCTTTTGGGGGCTGTAAATTTCCAAAACTATCAAAATAATGTATACTTTTTTTATTTTTGTTGTAAGCTACCCAATGTGTACCATTTGATGAACTATCATCTAGGTTTATAATTCCTGACGCTTCTCTCCAAGGAGATTTTGGTAGTGAGTCTCTCATAAACACACCTCGGAAATGTGGAATATACTTTTGACCAAAATTCAAAATTTCAAAATTTGAAAGCGGTTTTTTAGGTAGCTTAGTAATCAGTTTTTTTTATTTCCTCTAAATGGATTGAGATATAATCCATAACCTTTTCTATAAGGTTTTAGAAACATTTCTTCACCCACCTTAATACTTTCCATTTTTGTATTATGTCGTTTACTCTCTTCTAATTGTTTTTTTCCAATATTTGCATTATTAATAGTTTTAACAATGGCTGCACTACCAGAGGCAAGACTACCTAATGCACTTAATGCAGTCAAAATGGGTACAATAGGTAAAAAACCACCAATTTTCGGTACATTAATGATGCGAGGTATCTTAATTTTTTTTTTATTTCTACCAATTGTTTTACTGACTGCTTTACGCGCAACCTTGATTGCACTCATTAGATCTAGTGGTTTTTGAGTTTTCAATGCCCGCATTCCTGTTTGGACAACATTTGAAAAACTCTTTACCTTTGATCTCCTCTTCTTACACTTTCTCTTTGTTTTCTTCTTCACACCCATTCCGAATTTCTTTTTTGTTTTCATAATATTTGTAATCAAGTATGCTGCTGTTTTCTCTGCAATACTACTATCTTTTGCTCCAACACGTTCCCACGCTTTATTTATTAATATTGCATCAGCCTTATGTCGATCCGCTAGATCCTTATTTTGTGAATATGCAATATCATGTACTCTACAAGCTTCATCCAATTGATTTATCCCACGATCACCGCGCTCCAACCTTTGTTTAAGCTTTGTTCCAGGTCCACAAAAATTATACCCAGGAATATGTGCTTCAAATGGAAGTGTGTTAATTATTTTGTTGATAATACCACTACCTCGTTTCAAGTTTGAACTCTGACTGTAACAATTATAAAAACTTTTACCCATTTTATATAATGTTTAATCAAGGAGCATTTCTCATCGAATGAACTACATTACACATGTGAATATGCGTTTAATACGTCAAAAACAAGAAATCTATGTTAGAAATATCGAGGGTGGTGATCAATCATTTAAAAATTCAGTTCCACGACATAGTTTTTTATTACCCAATACAATAAGAGCATTGGTTGTCGGTCCGTCAAACTGTGGAAAAACAAATGTTATGCTCAGTCTTATTGAAAGTCCAAACGGACTTAAATTTGAGAATATATATGTATTCTCAAAGAGTTTATACCAACCAAAGTATGAGTATTTAGAGAAACTAATTAAACCGATAAAAGGTATGGGATATTATACATTCTCACAAAATGATGAAGTTTTACCACCCGCTAAGGCTAAAGAAAACTCTATTATGATTTTTGATGATGTTGCTTGTGAAAAACAAAACAACATTCGTTCATATTTTTGTATGGGACGTCATAAAAATATAGATTCTTTTTACCTATGTCAAACGTATACTCATATTCCAAAACATCTAATACGTGATAACGCTAATATGATTATAATGTTTAAACAAGATGATTTAAATATGCGACATATATATCGTGATCATGTAAATACTGATATGTCTTATGATTCATTTATGAAAATTTGTCAAAAGTGCTGGAGCGATAAATACGGATTCCTCATAATAAGTAAAGATAACGATATGGAAAAAGGAAGATATAGGAAGGGTTTTAATGAATTTATAATTATTTGAGAATATAAGTTTCGTTCTGTAGGCTATATTTTCACAGTTCATTATTAGATTCCAAAATGAGTAGATCATTCACTCTTACACTAAATGGTAATGAACCCATTACAAACATTACTTATTTCCCACCCATAGAACTGACGAATGGTGACTATGAGTGTGCACTCATTGACTTCATATGTACAACTCTATACCCAATGTTGATATAAATAATAATCTATTTCATATTGGTGATAAAGTTATTGAACTCCCCATAGGATCATATGAACTCAATGATATTTATGATTTTCTAAAAAATAAACTAAATGATTATGATCTTGAGAAAACATTTCAAATGGAAAGTAATAATAACACACTTCAAGTTCATATTACAACTACCAAGGAACCTATTTATTTTAATAAAAACAACTCCATTGGACAATTGCTTGGTTTCAATAAAAAAAATAATCTACCCCGACCTGAAAAAAACATATATATCGGATCAACCTGTTAACATTTTAAAAATAAACACAATACGCTTAGTATGTAATATTGTGAGCGGATCATATATTGATAGTAGGCAAGATCATTCATTATACGAATTCGGAATTAATGTTCCACCGGGCTATAAAATGAATATCACACCACACAATCTCATTTACTTACCAGTCAACACTAGAGAAATAAGTACACTCTCTATACACATAACTGATCAGAACGGTGAACTTATTAATTTACGTGGTGAAAACTACACAATTCGTTTACATTTAAGACTAATACAATGATTATATATAATAAAAGAGATGATACTTACCATCATCAGCACACTTTCAAACATAAAGTTATAGGAGGATCGAAAGTAAAAAGACACACAATTACATTAAAAAACAAGTTAATTCTTAAATCACTGGGCTTCAAAGTACGAGTTTAACTAACGTTATGGGTCTGAATGAAATATTGGGGGTACGAGAAAAACCTTTCTCTGATGATAGTATATCGAAGAAAGAATATCACAGTTATTCACCGTATCAACAATCATTTAAACCGAATGATGAGATAAGAATTACAATTCAAAATCAAGATTTATATGTACTCCCCCATGAGAGTCTTCTAAATTTTCAAGGAGATATTACTCTAATTAAGGAAGGGGGGGCGGTAGAAACTCAAAATGTTATTGGGAGGATGAGAAATAATTGCATGGCGTACTTTTTAGATGAAATACGCTATGAAATAAATGGTGTTGAGATAGATAGAACAAGGTTTAGTGGTATTACTTCTACAATAAAAAACTTTGTTTCTTTAAATCAATTTGAAAGCAAGAGAC
This sequence comes from Drosophila takahashii, assembly GCF_030179915.1. NCBI lineage: Eukaryota > Metazoa > Arthropoda > Insecta > Diptera > Drosophilidae > Drosophila > Drosophila takahashii. The sequence goes on from NC_091683.1 coordinate 26,209,022, forward strand.
TTTACAATTCTGGATGGAGTGGAGGATCCGATTTCAATATAAGCCCCAACTTTAACTTTTCAATACCCCTTAAAAATCTACTTGGATTTGCTGAAGATTTCAAAAAAGTTTTATTAAATTGTAAACATGAACTAGTACTATTGATATCAAAAAATTTAAATGATGTACTTGAGGAAGATAAAAATGAGAATGGAGTAAGAGTCGGAAAATATCATCTCAATATGACTCATATTACATGGAAAATTCCTCATATAACACCCAGCGATTCAACGAAAATTAAAATGTATGATATTGATGGATCCAATCTACCAATTGCATTCCGTAGTTGGGATACATACATTAATCCTAAACTAAGTAATGGAATACATCATGTTTGGAACGTTAAATTATCGGCTAACCGCGAGCGACCACGATTTGCTTTAATTGCATTTAAAGATAATCACCATCTGATTACAAACAATTTAAGAAATCTAAAGGTCTACTTAAACTCTGAAACATATCCCTACGATGACTTGAATTTGGACTTTGAGAAAGAACGATTTGCCCACCTTTATGAAATGTATTGCAAGTTTCAAACTAGCTACTATAATCGAAGTGAATCTCCTTTACTATCACCTGCAGAGTTTAAATTAAAAGCTCCTATTATCGTAATAGACTTATCATATCAAAATGAAATGGTTAAATCGGGGCCCATTGATGTTAGGATTTCAATTGAACTTAGCAAGCCCGCTATCGAAAATGCTCAAGTATATTGCGTGCTGATACATGATCGTTTAGTTGAATATAACCCGTTGAATGGTCTAGTTCAGCGGATTGTCTAACAAACAATCAAGTAATCATGAGTGAAGATATTGTTGCAATTGATGTTCAAGGATTTCAAGGGAATAATAATAAATTTATTCTAAAAGAAATTGGAGTCGTATTCAAAAACGAAACAAACTTGAACTCTAATTTTCTCATACACTCTCCACATGATTTTATTGCATTGAATAAAAAATGTAGAAAAACAGCTACTTGGTTAACAAAAAAACATCATAAAATTTATTGGAACGATGGAGTATACTTTTTCAAAGAAATACAAGTGTATTTAAGAGAAATAATTAGAAAAAAGGAAATAATTTGTAAAGGATATATCAAAAAAAGGTTATTCCTGCAAAAATTTTTAAAAATTGATGATGTAATTAACATTGATGAAATTGGATGTCCCTCTCTAAAAATAATGGATGGAAAACACTTCCCATATTGCTCATTACATGCTGTAGATGGTGTCTGCTCACTCAACAATGCTCATAAAATCTTAAACTTTTACACAAAAGAAAACTGCTAGCAACAACAACTTTTCATCATTCATTCTTTCATTCACAATTTGAGAGTCGAGAAAAGAAGTTTACGAAATGTCGGATTCTAATAAAAATCCAAATATACCGAATTATTCTTCCTTGATAAATAAAATTACTTTATTTATTAATACATTTGGAAATATGATTTCAAAAGAGGACTTGAAATTACTGTTGGAGTCAAGGGACATGTTCATGAGTATTGACGTGAAGTAGTTTATAAAAACAACATTTGGAGAACATTTTAATTTATGTAAATTTTCTAATGATAATATAGAAACGTGTGCTTGTTTTCATTTTGTAATTCAACAATATAAAGTTAGAAAATTAATTTCATCATATATTGAAATTCTAAAATAAAGATATAAAAAAAAATCTATTGTTTTGATTTTGTTTTTGAGGGTGGTCTATCTACAGCTGTTGTATTATTTAACAGCTGTTTTCTAAGTATAATACAACGATTTATATCCAGCAGACTTTAGTTTAAGATAAACATTCAACCTATTACGTTGAAAGCAAAATAAAATGATTTCCTCAAAAATTGAAGAGTTCCTAAAAGAGTATGGGAGTGAGATCTTCAAGGAACATGTTTCGAGGTTGAAATCATTTCATACATTTTTTAAAGATGTTGAAGCCACCCCAGTAATTCATTCCAAGTATGGGGAACACCTATCATCCTGTGCATGGGCATATGATGATTGTAAAGTCGGACCTGACACCTGCAGGTGTATGCATATTGAAAAGAAAGAAGAAGATGTCTTAAAACTGATGGAACGATACATTAATTTGTTTAAAAAACTCAATGGAAACTAATATTACATATGATTAAATAAATAAAAGCGCATTTGATTAAATAAACAATCTCATTGTTTTTGTGGGGGGGGAGTTCTCGAACTCACACTTTTGTCCACAAAACCACTGAAGATAGGTTACACTAACAGATATTATCTACAATCCTAATTGAATTAACAAAATGGACACGCATAATAAAACACCCCTCTCTCACGCTCCTACACACAATTTTCAGGTAAAGATCACTCTAAGCAACCACAAATTCTAGGCATGACCCCTCTCTCACACTCCTACACACCAGAACCAATCACAAATTCTAGGCATGAAAAAACACACCTCTCTCACACTCCTACACACAAATTCTAGGCATGAGAAAACACACCTCTCTCACACTCCTACACACCAGAACCAATCACAAATTCTGACACCTATATGATGGACGTTGATGCACTACGAGAAGTACAAACAAGTGGCCCAACGACACCAAGCACGTGCTTGTTACGCGCGGGGCCCTTTTGTAAATTTGGGCAAAAATGCGAGTTCGCGAGGAAGAATACATAAAACCAATAAAGACGGGACAAATAATAAAAAAAAAAAAACATGCAGTTAGGAGTGAAGCAAATGAGTTAAAATGTTAGTTTTTAATACCGGGATAGAAGTTGATGTGCAAATTAAATGATAAAGAACGTTATAGTTATTACATAGAACACGAAAGGGCTCGTGCAGACCAAAATTTGATGTACATCGAGGTAAATTAAGAGGTTGATAATTACGTGTTAGTCTAACGGGAACATTAAAAGTTAGGCGGCTAACAAGTTCTACAGAATCAATATCACCTCTTATAAGATTATGCATAAAAATGGTACCCAGCATTTTTCTACGATTTGCAAGTGTGGGCAGATTAAGCAATAATAATCTACTCTGGTAGGAAGGTAGCCTTACGTTTTGATCCCAGTTCAAACTACGAAGGGCAAAAAGGAGAAATTTTTTTTGTACCGACTCTATACGGTCAATGTGGACTTGGTATTGTGGGCTATAAACCGAAGAACAATATTCCAATATAGGACGGACAAGGGAGGTAAATAATAATTTGGTTATATAAGGGTCATCAAATTCTTTTGACCAACGCTTTATAAACCCAAGAACACTCATAGCTTTATTGACTGTCGACATTATGTGGCAGTCAAATTTAAGCTTCGGGTCCAGAAGAACGCCTAAGTCATTTACTGAATATATACGGTCAAGTGGCAAATTCTGAAGCGAATAACTTATAAAGGTTGGGGTAACCCTATAAAAGGTCATTACGTTGCATTTTAGGCAGTTCAAATTTAAGAGGTTATACTCACACCATACTTGAAAATGATCAATGTCTGATTGTAAGCCAAAACCAGACTCTATATTATTATAAGTCAAACAAAGCTTAACATCATCAGCATACATTAGTACACGAGAATGTGTTACAATAGAGGGAAGATCGTTAATAAACAAAGTAAACAGCAAAGGGCCCAAATGACTACCCTGAGGTACTCCAGATGTCACATGGATCGTTTTTGAAACAGCGTTCTTAAATATAACCCTCTGAGTCCTCCCATTCAAATAGCTTGAAATCCAAGTTAATAGATTACATGGAAAGCCAAGCAAATCTAATTTGAATAAAAGAAGGGAGTGGTTAACAGAGTCAAAGGCTTTACTGAAATCTGTATATACAACGTCAGTCTGCATTTTATTGTTAAATCCATTTATTACAATTGATGACAATTCAAGTAGGTTGGTGGTAGTCGATCTTCGCTTAACAAAACCGTGCTGACACGGTGATATTAGCGAGGAACATAAATGTTGCAAATGAGAAGTGATAATACGTTCAAAGGCTTTTGGAATAGCCGACAATTTAGAAATACCTCTATAATTCTGGGCATCCGCCTTCGCACCCTTTTTGTGAAGTGGAATAATAAAAGAATCCTTCCAGATAGTTGGAAAAACTGATGATGAAATAGACAATTGAAAAAGTTTAAGAATAGGTTTGCAGATGGTTGATGCACAAAACTTAAGCACACACCCAGGAAGTCCATCAGGACCGGGAGAATAAGTTGGCGTTGTTGATGTTAAATTTCTTAAGAGAGAACTTTCGGTAATTATAGGGGAAAAAATACAATTTGCCCTATTTAAGGGATTACGGTAATTTGATTCTGTCCATGAAGAAGAGCCATAAGTAGTTTGGAAAAAGTCAGAGAATAAATCAGCAATTTCAGAGTCAGTCGATGCCTCCATTGAGTTAAATCGAACCGATGAAGGCAAAGCTGATGACTTTCGCTTTGCGTTGACAAAGTTATAAAACTGCTTCGGGTCATTTGAAAATTCAAATTTACAGCGATCTAAATACATAGAATAGCAATGACTGTTAAGAACGTTAAAATCAGATCGAGCCACCACATATTTCGAAAAATCGGATGGCCTACCCGATTTTTTATACTTTTTATAAGTGTTTGATTTAAGATTTTTAAGTCGTTGAAGCGCATTTGTAAACCAAGGGGGCCTGTTTGGCTTTGGAGGAAGCCTATCAGGAACGCATTCATTAAAAAAAGTGTTTAGAACGCTATAAAACAGTTCAGTGGCACTTTCGATGTCCATACAGTTATAAAATTCTGTCCAATTATATTGAGAAATCATTAAGTTAAGTTTACTAAAGTCACATTTACGAAAGCTTCTCATTTTAGTTGGAGAGACTAAAGGAGAGAGGGTATCAAGGTAGGGGAGGCAAATTGTCAATTCCATAGTTGGATGGTATCGGTCTTCTGGTACCACAAGAGCGTCAATTCTAGATACTGTGACTTCAGACGGATCTGAAACAAACACAAGATCTAATTGTCTATTTAATGAATTACGTATAAAGCTAACTTGCTGTAACGATAATTCTAAAAGGCCATCCACAAAGTCATGGGCGGATAAGGGTAGAGCGACAAGTGAGTCAGAAGGAGGGGACCAAGAAATATCCGGGAGATTAAAATCACCCAAAACAATCAAAAGGTCTCTATTGGAAAGAAAGGATAGAATAGATTTAATAGCTGCTAGATGTTGCTCATAAATTATAAGGTCAGAGCCAGGTGGAATATAGGAACATGTAATAAAGATAGACAAGGATTGGAGGGTAACTTTCACACCAACAAATTCAATGTCACTAGGGACATGAGAGTGAATTCTCTCAGAATTTAGGGTAGAAGTAACAGCAATTAGAACGCCGCCCCCCCTACGGGAAAGGCGATCAGTTCTGTAGGTATTAAAATTATTTGCAAGAACTTCAGAGTCTGTTATCTCTGGTTTCAGCCAAGTTTCTGTAAAAGCTAAGATATCGTCCGTAAATGCCGAGAAGTCAGCATAAAGCTTGGGTAGCTTCATGTTAAGTCCTCTAACATTTTGGTAAGCCAATAATAAACTTTTCAGTTTTTTGGCACCGTGGAAGGCCTATTATTTGTTCTTGGTTTATTAGGAACAAATTCTTTTATAACCAGATCATCATTAAGCCAGAAGCTTTCAGAAAACAGTTCTTTAAACACATCAGGCGGAGCAAAAATTTTGAAAGACGATATCCTACGGGCGTATGAAAATCGAAATTGTTCAACCGCAATATCCTCAGATGGGAATTTTTTACGAATGAATTCCAAAACATCCTCAGATGTGGTATCAGGCGTAAATCTTGAAACAAATAGTTGCTTCCTATGTGGAACAACTGAGAGTTTCTTACGCCCCCCAGCAGCAGTCTGAACCTCACTCAGCTGAGAGCCAGAAGCGGCACCTGCTGTACGTCTGGGTACAACTGAGAGATTTTTACGCCCCCCAGCAGCAGCCTGAACCTCATTCGGCTGAGCGACAGAAACGGCGCCCACTGTACCTATGGGTATGGTCGGCACCAGATTGGTTGATTCCGCCGGATCTGGAGCCTGACATTCAGATACAGGGGCTACAGGGACAGGGACTACACCTGAACTAGCAGTATCCATTGACACAGGTGGTTCACTTACCCCTGTGTCACCAGAAACTGCAGCAGCTACCAAGTTTGGATTTAAAGTGGATTCAACACTCGCCTTTACTGTCGTTGAGCTAGCTTTTTTGCGTTTGGGCGACTCGGTTAATAATTTTTTATTATTAAATTGTTCACATACGGAATTAAATCCATCATTGAGCTGTTTAAAAACTCGTGAAAGATTACATAGGCCGTCTCGAGTCTGCCTCATAAAGCTGCTCATCTCAACTGCCAAATCCCTGCAGTGCTCACATACCCACATGAGACCAATCCGCATTTCAATAAAGTCTTTAACTCTGCCAGTAAATCCTGCACATTTAGAATGCATCATTGCTTCGCAGAGCCAACAGTAAACAAAAGGGTCATTAGATGAAGTCCTACAATTTTTCTTAGTACAGATAGGAGTCATTATAAGAAAAATATGTTAGAGAATAAAGAGAATAAAATAAAAAGTATATAAAAGTATAAAAAAATACCTCAAGTAAATTTGGCACTGGGATCAAATTCCAAAACCACAAAATCACAAAAACACAAACAGTATAAGAGCGCGAGATCGCGAATTAAATCGAAAGAGAGCGCGAGAGAAAAGTCTTCTATCGACTGAGCGTGGCTTGTGGGGCACCAAAAACAACTCAACGCACGAACAGTTAAATGTCAAGCAAGCAAGAGAGAGAGAGACTATGAGAATAGGTCTACAAGAAATTCGGCAGGTTCAGAGAGAGTGAAATTACAGTTATAATAGAGCGGCAGAGAGAGAGAGAGTAAGAGTAAGAGAGAGAATATAAGAGCCAATTTATAGTGTGCAAATTACACTAACAAAGCCAAGAAATTAAATAAATCAAATGGAAATGTTAAAATAACTATAACCACGTACACGTAATCTGGGAGATCTATGAAAATCACTAACACGATTGTTAGGCTAAACTTTGTTAGTAAATAAACACAAAATACTTGCGGAAATAACACAATATAAAAAAAAACTCAGAGCACAATGGTAAACACAACCATTCACAAGCGACGCTAAATCGATGGTGTGTGTGTGCATCTTAACGGTGACCCACACACTCCATTTCTTTTCTTTCCTCACACTCTTTCTAAGTGACCTTTTTTATGCTAACTAGGTCATTATGACACCTGTGTGCATCTTAACGGTCACGCACACACTCCACTTTTCCCCCTTTCTCACCATTTTTCTCACCTACACACTCCATTTTTCCCAACCTTTTTCCCACACTTTTATTGATTAATTATGTTAATTAGGTCATTATAACACCTATGTGCTAATTAGGTCATTATAACACCTGTGCAACCATGCGTGACTAATTGGTGCTAATTGGTTTGACACGATCAATTAAAAGTGAGCCAGCACCCGTATTATCCTACTACTAAAGCCGAGTGCATCCAAAACCATAAAGCTCTGGTTCATATTGGGGTAGTCGACCATGACTACTTCGTTAACAGTCATTATGAACAAATGCTCTCGATTTTTAATAGAATTAAAGTAAGAATAGATAAAGTGTTAGCTGATTCTGATAAGTCCGAGGGAAAATTAATGGCAAACGAGCAGAAAATAGAAAAAAAGTAAGTTGCGAAAGCTTAGCGATTCAGCAGTTAGAAAGGTATTTAGGAAATACATTTGAGGACATTCAAAATGATAAAATTAAAACTTTTGAAATTAGGATTGGAAAACTTAATTTTTATTGGGATAAGCTAGTTCTTTTAAAGCAGGAAAACACTACAGACGTCACCGTTAGAAGGTATACTGATATAATGGAAGAACTATAGTTCGATATTTCCAAAGGCATAAGAAAAAAACTCCAGGAAATTTTGCCTAAAAAGGTAGAAGTTGGAAATCATAAAATTGATGATTTGCCAACGCTGCCTAAAATTCAGGTACCCACATATTATGGAGATTCCAAAGATTGGGACCTATTTTATGAGTTATTTAAGGAACTCATACATTTAAGGGAGGATCTCAGTCCTTCTTTGAAATTTAACTACCTTAAAATCTCACTTAAGGGAGAAGGCAGGAACGTGGTTTCTCACTTATTGTTGGGATCAGGTGAAAATTATGAGGCCGCCTGGGAATTGATAACCAAGCGGTATGAAAGAAAAATTTTTTCCGATCAGCTTAATCGCCTTCTTGATCTCCAAAATCTAAATGTGAAATCAGTTCGGCAATTAAGAATGTTTATTGACACGATTAATGAGTCAATTCACATGATAAAATTAAAGGCACAAATTTCTGACACATAATAATAAGAAAATTTAACAAAGAGCCATGTTAAAAAAAACTAAAAAAATTCAAGCATTGTCCGTCGTCATTGAATTTTTAGAGCTACGACTAAGTTCGATTAGCTCAGTTCAGGATGAAAAACCTGGAAAAAAAGTGTTCAGTAGCAATATGAAAGAGTTGTCTACACTCAGAAAAAAACGCATCCTAAATTTGAGCTCGATTTATACTTGATTTCGGATAGTATTTTTTGGGCTTGTTTTAAGAATGAGAATGTTGGGCGTTCTTGAATTAAGAATAAATCATTCTTAAAACCCAAATTATCCGCAAATGTTCTTGATTCCAGAACATAATTCAATAAACAGGACGAAACAAGAACGATTTATCCTAAACCCAAGTATAATTTATTCTAAAAAAATAATTTTTCTTGGTAAGCACAAACATTCTTAATGTGATTACTAAAAGTTCCTAGTTTCAGAAAATTAGGTTTTAGTATTCTGTAAATAAGAATGAATTATTCTCATCAGTAGTATTAAAATTACAAAATAAAAAGCATTTTGACAAGTACAATTTGTGCTTAAGCCAATGTTAAAATGTACTAATTAATTTAGTTAACGAGTACCACTATTGATTAAAGTAAAATAGAATTGGCGCTAGACTAAAAAAGACAATATTAGTTCACAAAAACTGTATAATGTAGGTACATATGTTTATAAAACACAAGTAGTTTAATATTATTAAAAATTAAGAATTCGATCCTCAAAACAAGCAAATTTTTTTAAATTGGAGAAAATTTTGAAAATAATAATTGTTATTAAATACTGTGAAAAACGTGCGTCATATATGCCAAAATACGATTCGATTTGAAAAACATTTAAATTCATAGCTAAGAATAAAGTTCTCAAAACAAGCCGATTTTATGTTTAAATCGGGGAGAAAAAAGCAAATTACGGATTTCGTGTTTTAAAACATTTACATAAAATCACAAGGAGATAAATCACTGTGCGCGTAAGTCCACGTAGTGACGAAGCGCACCAGGAGAGTTTGCGAAGACGACTACTATTATATAGCCGCAGAATTCAAAATCTGTAATGGTAACGAGTTATACACCAATCAATTGGTTTGGGAGAGAGGGCGTTTAAAGTGTGATAAATGTCCGACTTGTATTCTTACTGACAATACGCGTCGAATGATATGGTCTTCAAAAGCATATTTAAAAAGTATACTTATTTAGTCGAATGTTCAAGCATTTTTCGTCACAAAATGTGGTATCAGAACTTTTGTATGTTGATGGTGCGATCGTCACTCCATTTTACCTTGTTAAGAGGTGTTTTTTTTATATTATTTAAAACTAAGAATTAAATTCTCAAAACAAGTACAGTTGTACTTAAATTAAGTATGCAAATAAAAGTACTTATGCAGGTTTTTTGGTCATCGCCGCGTAAGAGCGAGCGTGGCCGAGCTGTTAGAACGTCCGACTGTGGTGCGTGAGGTTGCGGGATCGAATCCCAGGAGATTGTGGTTTTAACAAAAATGTTTCGTAAGTATAAAACACATTTTTATCTACAAATCTTTATACATTTATCAGTAATTAGGTTTAAGATTATACAAAATAAGTATTGTTAACTAATAAAACAACACAATGACTTATACTATTAGTTTAAGAATATTTCATACTTCATTTGAGCATAGCTTATACCTCATTTGCAAGTAAATCGGATTAAATTTGTACAAACAATAATATTAACCCTTCACTCTAAAGCAATTTTCATTAAATTTTTAAAATTTGTTTTTATTTTTTACATTGTTTGAGTAGAATTTATACTTAATTTAAGTATAATTAATTCTGGGTTCAAGAACATTTCATACTTAATTACGCCCGAAAATGTTCTCAAATTAAGAATGTCGGTTTAAGAATAAAACGTTCTTGAAATGAAAAAACAAGCCCATTTCGTACCTGACGCACTTTCAAGACCATTTGGGCTTGAAACAAGCACAATGTGCTTGGTTTTTTTTCTGAGTGTACTAACAGTTGTGCTATTTGCAAACGTATGGGACATTTGATACTTCAGTGTCAAAAATGTAAGGCTTTGAATCCATCTGATCGGATGTAAAAAGTAAAAAAAAGCACATTTATGTTTTAAATGCCTTAATACAAAAAAAGTTTTTTTAAGAAAAATCATCACAGTATGTAAAGTCTAAAACAGACAAAAAAACTGAAAAAACGAATGAAAAAGTATACACGTTTATGACGTCGGAACAAGCTACAGCACGCATTCAAATTTCCCTCGGATACCAAACACACTGATTATGGGAATTGTATATGTTTGCGTCTGTAAACTAATTTACGATTTTATACAAAATTATTAAAAAAATTCGCCGCTCCCGCTTATTTTAGCTACTCTCAGCTTGAGACTTGAGAAAATTCTAATGGTTGTATTTCAACGTCTTGTGCAAATGTTGGCCAGAACCGAAGTGCCCAATCTTTCGTATCTATGTTTTATTTAGTCTGGAGTCTTAAGTTTTAAATTGTAACCATTTTATATTATATGTTAGTTAACAAAATTATATAAAATACAAACAATTTTGAAATGGATTTTCTATAAACGCTTTTTATTTATTCGCTAATTTTCTTCAGCTTTACGAATACTTTTTATACCCGTTACTCGTAGAGTAAAAGGGTATATTGTATTCGTGCAAAAGTATGTAACAGCTAGAAGGAAGCGTTTCCGACCCCATAAAGTATATATATTCTTGATCAGGATCACTAGCCGAGTCGATCTAGCCATGTCCGTCTGTCCGTCTGTCTGTCTGTCTGTCTGTATGAACGCTGACATCTCGGAAACTATAAAAGCTAGAAGATTGGCATTTTGCATGAATATTCTAGGAGCTCCTACGCAGCGCAAGTTTGTTTCAAAAAGGTTCCACTTCCCCTCTAACGCCCACAAGCCCCTTTAACTCCCACAGTTTTGAAGCTATTATGAAAATAGTAACTGATATGTATTCGCTTCGTCAATACCTATCGATTGGCCAAGTAAAAAATTGCCACGCCCACTCTAACGCCCACAAACCCAATAAACGCTTAAACCTGGACAGCGCCTACATTTCCGCCTTTCATGACCAGTAGTACCAATATCTGGCGGTTGATGGCGCAATACAATATACACTAGCGCCATCTAGGAAATGGCATTGGAAAAAATCTGCCCTTTTTTCTGTGGTCACTCTAATTCACATTATGTTAATGCAAATTTTAAATTTTTTGAAATGGGGCGCGCATTTTGTCTCTTTTTGCTCGTATACGTTTTTCACAAGTGCATTTACCTGCGCTAGAGAGAGACGGAAGATGTGCTAGGCAGAATTGAAAGTTCTAGAAAGCCTCTTCTAGAAAGAGATCCCTGGGTAAAAATCGAGCGGCGAAAAACATATAAGAAGGCATATTTCTATTAAGTTGTTTAGCTGAGTAACGGGTACCTAATAGTCGAGGCACTCGACTATAGCGTTCTCTCTTGTTATCTCTTCGTTGTGCATCAATAGAATGTGCATATTATAGTTGTTTCGCAACCAAATTTTTCGTACTTCAGGACAGAAATAACAACAGTAATAGGAAGATTTCGATTTTTGATAGTTGAAGTAGTGTATTTTTAAGGTATGCGCTTTCAGCCCGTTTCGAGTAGTAAAGGATTTTGGTTCTGAACACAACTCACAATGAAATTTTTTCATTTCGATGTTGGAAAAAATAAACTGAATTTCTATAAAAAGAGTGTCTTATATAGCGTCATAGCTACCTTGTTATACCCTTGTAGAGATGTTTGTTTTCAGTCAGATGTTTGCAACGCAGTGAAGGAGACGTTTCCGACCACATAAAGTATATATATTCTTGATCAGCACCAATAGCCGAGTCTATCTAGACATGTCCGTCTGTCTGTCTGTCCGTCTGTCCGTTTCTATGCGAACTAGTCTCTCAGTTTTAAAGCTATCGCGATGAAACTTTCCCGAAAGTCTTCTTTCTATTGCGAGCCGGATCGGACCACTATATCTTAAGGCTCCCATAGGAATATTCAAACAACAAGAAGGGAAGTTACCTTCGGCCAGCCGAAGCTTATATACCCTTGTAGATTAAAGAATGCTTACTCGGTGCAGGTCCAGGGATTCCAGATTCAGCGTTTCTATTTCTTTAAATTTAGTTTTTAAGTAGTCAAGAATCAAAACGCCTACTTCCTACAAAGTTACAATGAATTTTCTTATATTTGTTTGAATATTCCTATGGAAGCCTTAAGATATAGTGGTCCGATCCGGCTCGCTTCGACATATGTACTACCTGCAATAGAAAGAAGACTTTTGGGAAAGTTTCATCGCGATAGCTTTAAAACTGAGAGACTAGTTCGCATAGAAACGGACAGACGGACAGACAGACAGACGGACAGACGGACAGACGGACAGACGGACATGGCTAGATAGACTCGGCTATTGGTGCTGATCAAGAATATATATACTTTATGTGGTCGGAAACGTCTCCTTCACTGCGTTGCAAACATCTGACTGAAATTATAATACCCTCTACAAGGGTATAAATATAAGAAAATTCATTGTAACTTTGTAGAAAGTAGGCTTTTTGATTCCTGACTACCTAAAAACAAAATTTAAATAAATAGTAACGCTGAATCTGGAATCCCTGGAACTGCACCGAGTGAGCATTCTTTTATCTGCAAGGGTATATAAGCTTCGGCTGGCCGAAGGTAGCTTCCTTTCTTGTTTTTACATAATTTACCCTAATTTTATATTTCCCTTTTGACATATTTATATAAATATGAAAAGAGATAGATGGTACTGTTCTCTCTTTCTTATCGCAATCTCAAGAATTACATGGATTAAATGGTCTATGTACTTATATATATATCTATAATTAAGGTATGTTCTTATCTCTTTCGCTCTACATGTATTGTTAGTAATTATAAGTTTGGATCAGTATAAAAGACCATGTAATTTAGGGTTAATTAATTAGTATACGACGCAGTGTAAGATTTTGCCAATCCAGCGGGACTTTTAGCAAAAGTTGAACTATTTTCGAAGTCGATGAGCTTTAAGCTGCACTTTAAGAAATGTTCAACTATTACAAAAACAGGCACAAAACAAAACAAACAATTTTTTTTTGAAAGATAACGGTTTTTAAAGTTGGACTTTAGAAATGCATGCAAAATTGCACTGGTAAACAGTTGACAAAGTTTAGTCTTATCAATTGCATCGCGTGATCAGTGGGAGCAGCCAAAAGTTATTTTTCCCAGAAACTTTAGAAAATCTTTAATCCACTTTCAAACAAGAAAGGAAGCTAGCTTCGGCCAGCCGAAGCTTATATACCCTTGCAGATCATTCCTATTAATTAACAAATCGCAAAAATGTTCAATTTTCTAATATTTCTCATTAATTTTTCGATCGTTCCTATGGCAGCTATATGATATAGTCGTCCGATTTTGATTAAATTAAAATTGAAATTGGGAAATATTTAAAAAGAGTCATATCCTAGAGTAGAAGATAATACAATAAAAACCAAAGAAGCTAGAATTTATTTCCAATTACTTTTCCATTAATTTTCCGATCCGGCAGCTATATGAAGTCCGATTTTTTAAATAATTAATTCGAAATTCAGAAATATTTAAAAAATAACATCCCCAAAAGTAGAAGGTAATATTTCAAAAAACACCGAAGCTAGAATTTTTTAAAGTTTTTTTTTTCCGATTGTTCCTATGGGAGCTATAAGATATAGTTGTCCGATCCGGTCGGTTCCGACATATATACTACCTGCAATAGAAAGAAGACTTTTGCGAAAGTTTTGTCCCGATAGCTCAAAAACTGAGAGACTAGTTTGCGTAGAAACAGACAGACGGACAGACGGACAGACGGACAGACGGACAGACGGACAGAAGGACAGACGGACAGACGGACATGGCTAGATCGACTCGTCTTGTGATGCTGATCAAGAATATATATACTTTATGGGGTCGGAAACGTCTCCTTCACTGCGTTGCAAACTTCTGACTGAAATCATAATACCCTCTGCAAGGGTATAAAAAAAACCTTTTTTTGGGACAAAACTAACTTAAGAAAACTAAATTATCTTCTAATAGCACTGCAAAACGCCTTTCAGCAGATCAAGCACTTATGATAGACAGTAAATTATCAATGCACCAGTACAATACCTTGCGGCAGCATACAAAAATTGTCTGTCCAAAATTATATCCATGTTATGATCTCGTTAAGGAGTCAAAAATGTTATGCTATCCTACTGGAATAAGTTTAAAATCCTTTATTAATCATACCGTAAAACGGTTGATAAGTGCTCAAGAAGACATTTTTGAGTCACTGCACAGTGGTTCCGTCAGAGGCCAAAAATCAAAAAAAACCGATCATAAAATATTTAAACTCTATTTACGCAGTTTTTCTCTAAAATGCCCAAGCTTCCTCGTGACATACCAGATTTTTCTGGAAAACTATCGGCACTTTTCAAAAATATACCTAAAGTCGTGAGCACGTGTTAAGTTGCAAAGCAAAACTGCTCGCATCACTAATTTTTCGCAGCAACAGTAAGCTTTGAAAGCGTGTTTTTATAATATTTCGTGTCCAAATTAATATTTTGTGATATGGAGTTTGAAGTTGAAGGTATTTGCTTTAAAAATATATATTATTAGTTTACTTTCTTGTCAAAGTTTATTCGCACAACTAACTTGATCGAATAAGCCTTTTGTGTGTATTTTGTGAAAGTCTTCTTCATGTTTAGTTAAAGTTTTAGTTGTGTTCCAGATAAATCCAGAAATTGGTATGTACGTCATTGTGTTTGTCTTACTTTTAAGGTGTTAAATGTTTTTAAATTAGCTGCAGAAACTTGCAGATGTGTGTTTACTAGTAAAAATATCAAAGCAGTCAAAGGTAACTTTTTGCCTATTGTGCTGTTGCGGTGTTGCTTTGTCTTCGTCTTTCGTGGTTTGTGTTTTTGCTAAACTATTAATTTATAAATTCTTATTAAAATTTTGTTTATTTTTCCCTTTTGAATCATATTTGATTTTGGTAGGTGCATCGCAAATGTGTGTGTTTCCACGTCAATATATTTTTAATTTGTGGTGCACGGAAAATGGAACCAACGCTGAAAAATTAAAGAAATTGATTTCCGATATGTAAGCGAACATTGAAAGCAACGGCTACGTTATTGCAGAGTTGAGCGAAGTGTCAAAAAAAATGGAGAACCTCTGCTAAAAAAACGCAAAAAATGTTCAGTTATTCAAAATAAATCTAGATGGCTTAATAAAAAAGAATCAATTTCAATAAAACGCCGAGATTGCAAATCAAATCAAATAGAGGAAAGTACTAATCGGGGCCGTCCTAAACTTGATTTTGAGAACAAAGCGACGACGTGTAGGTCAGCTGATCGAAATAGACGAGTCCGCTGTTTCTGCTCTACGCAATGATAACAAATATCAAAATGTCTTGCCAGCAGATCCCATGGAAGCTATTTCACTTTTAATGGAGACCTCCATAACGAAACACCAATATTTGCTGATAAGAAACTTTGTAAATAGTAAAATATCCTTTGAATTTTTTCCCAGTTATCAAAGAGTACTAAGTTCAAAAAAAACAAGATACCCTGATGGAATTTATATAGACGAATCTCGTGCGAAAGTCGAATTACAAAGCTTACTAGAGAATACGGCATCTAGTATAATAGAGCTTCAAACCAACATGATTGAAACTATTCTTGAAAATATAGTTAAGAATTTAACTTTAATTGGAAAATGGGGCTTTGATGGAAGCACGGGGCATAGCGAGTATAAGCAAAAGTTTTCAAACGGTGATTCGGACGACAGAAGCTTATTTGTAACCTCCTACGTACCCCTCCAGCTGGTTTCTCAAATAAATAATACAATAATTTGGAAAAACGCCAGGCTATCATCGACCCGTTACTGTCGACCAATCAGATTTCAATTTAAGAAAGAGACCGCTAAGGTGTCAAAAGACGAAGCTGAATATTTTGAAGCAAAAATAAAACAATTAAAACCAAAAGAATTAATCGTCTCTAATAAAAACATTTATATTACGCATAGTTTGCATCTTACTATGGTAGATGGAAAGGTGTGCAACGCAATCAGTGAATCATCCTCGGCAACCTGCTATATGCCACATATATAAGACCAACAGAAATAAACAATGTACAAAAATGTTTGAGTAAAGAAGTTCGCACAAGATTTTATAAATTTGGCTTATCTCCACTACATTCATATATACGCTTCTTTGAATACTTTTTACACATTTCATATAAACCAGAGGTCAAAATGTGGCAAATGCGAGGTGAGGAAAAAAAGATTCAAGTATTAAACAGAAAGAAACACATTCAGGAGCAATTTCGCGAAAAAATGGGAATACTAGTGGACAAACCTAGAGATGGAGGTAGAGGATCGTCAAACGACGGAAATATCGCAAGAAAATTCTTTTCTAATGCAGCTGTGAGCTCCGAAATAACAGGAATCGATGCATCTTTGATTCACAGATGTGCAACATTATTGCTAGCCATGTCATCGGGATACAAAATTAATGTGCAGAAGTTTCCAAAATACGCGCTGGATACAGCTAAACATCTAATAGGTGCATATCCATGGTACTATTTACCGGCTACCGTCCATAAAGTATTGATTCATGGATCAGCTGTAATAGAGCATGCTTTAGTATCGATTGGAGAGCTTTTGGAGGAAGCTGCAGAGTCCAATAACAAGGAAATAGATAAGTCGAGTCTTCTTGTCTGTCTGTCTGTCTGTCTGTCTGTCTGTCTGTCTGTCTGTCTGTCTGTCTGTCTGTCTGTCTGTCTGTCTGTCTGTCTGTCTGTCTGTCTGTCTGTCTGTCTGTCTGTCTGTCTGTCTGTCTGTCTGTCTGTCTGTCTGTCTGTCTGTCTGTCTGTCTGTCTGTCTGTCTGTCTGTCTGTCTGTCTGTCTGTCTGTCTGTCTGTCTGTCTGTCTGTCTGTCTGTCTGTCTGTCTGTCTGTCTGTCTGTCTGTCTGTCTGTCTGTCTGTCTGTCTGTCTGTCTGTCTGTCTGTCTGTCTGTCTGTCTGTCTGTCTGTCTGTCTGTCTGTCTGTCTGTCTGTCTGTCTGTCTGTCTGTCTGTCTGTCTGTCTGTCTGTCTGTCTGTCTGTCTGTCTGTCTGTCTGTCTGTCTGTCTGTCTGTCTGTCTGTCTGTCTGTCTGTCTGTCTGTCTGTCTGTCTGTCTGTCTGTCTGTCTGTCTGTCTGTCTGTCTGTCTGTCTGTCTGTCTGTCTGTCTGTCTGTCTGTCTGTCTGTCTGTCTGTCTGTCTGTCTGTCTGTCTGTCTGTCTGTCTGTCTGTCTGTCTGTCTGTCTGTCTGTCTGTCTGTCTGTCTGTCTGTCTGTCTGTCTGTCTGTCTGTCTGTCTGTCTGTCTGTCTGTCTGTCTGTCTGTCTGTCTGTCTGTCTGTCTGTCTGTCTGTCTGTCTGTCTGTCTGTCTGTCTGTCTGTCTGTCTGTCTGTCTGTCTGTCTGTCTGTCTGTCTGTCTGTCTGTCTGTCTGTCTGTCTGTCTGTCTGTCTGTCTGTCTGTCTGTCTGTCTGTCTGTCTGTCTGTCTGTCTGTCTGTCTGTCTGTCTGTCTGTCTGTCTGTCTGTCTGTCTGTCTGTCTGTCTGTCTGTCTGTCTGTCTGTCTGTCTGTCTGTCTGTCTGTCTGTCTGTCTGTCTGTCTGTCTGTCTGTCTGTCTGTCTGTCTGTCTGTCTGTCTGTCTGTCTGTCTGTCTGTCTGTCTGTCTGTCTGTCTGTCTGTCTGTCTGTCATTCTGTCTGTCTGTCTGTCTGTCTGTCTGTCTGTCTGTCTGTCTGTCTGTCTGTCTGTCTGTCTGTATGTCTGTCTGTCTGTCTGTCTGTCTGTCTGTCTGTCTGTCTGTCTGTCTGTCTGTCTGTCTGTCTGTCTGTCTGTCTGTCTGTCTGTCTGTCTGTCTGTCTGTCTGTCTGTCTGTCTGTCTGTCTGTCTGTCTGTCTGTCTGTCTGTCTGTCTGTCTGTCTGTCTGTCTGTCTGTCTGTCTGTCTGTCTGTCTGTCTGTCTGTCTGTCTGTCTGTCTGTCTGTCTGTCTGTCTGTCTGTCTGTCTGTCTGTCTGTCTGTCTGTCTGTCTGTCTGTCTGTCTGTCTGTCTGTCTGTCTGTCTGTCTGTCTGTCTGTCTGTCTGTCTGTCTGTCTGTCTGTCTGTCTGTCTGTCTGTCTGTCTGTCTGTCTGTCTGTCTGTCTGTCTGTCTGTCTGTCTGTCTGTCTGTCTGTCTGTCTGTCTGTCTGTCTGTCTGTCTGTCTGTCTGTCTGTCTGTCTGTCTGTCTGTCTGTCTGTCTGTCTGTCTGTCTGTCTGTCTGTCTGTCTGTCTGTCTGTCTGTCTGTCTGTCTGTCTGTCTGTCTGTCTGTCTGTCTGTCTGTCTGTCTGTCTGTCTGTCTGTCTGTCTGTCTGTCTGTCTGTCTGTCTGTCTGTCTGTCTGTCTGTCTGTCTGTCTGTCTGTCTGTCTGTCTGTCTGGCTGTCTGTCTGTCTGTCTGTCTGTCTGTCTGTCTGTCTGTCTGTCTGTCTGTCTGTCTGTCTGTCTGTCTGTCTGTCTGTCTGTCAGGCGACCCTTTGTACAGTGTGAGAACTATATTTATGGTCAGGCTCAAGTGGCCTGTACTTAAGATTACAATTGTTCGGCACTGCACCCTTGATAGATTTACATCTTGACATTGACAGACTCGTAAACTCTTAAATTTATGAAAATTAGTGTTCTTCTTGAACATTCTGCCAAGGGCCGGCAAGGTGAGGTGTACAGGATATTAATTGATAAATTCGTTTTGTTATTAATGCAAACATAAAATGAGTGGACTGTATTTTTGTTTAATTTGATTTATTTATTTGCTTTTAACTTATTATAAGACACCTTGCAACGGTCCGGCGAAAGTTATGGCTTGCAATCGTTGCCTCGTAGCATATTTTCTTATGGCATATATTACCATGATTATTATTATTATTAATCCGAGCCCTAAAGAAGCATGTCCGGAAATATGATGAAAATGTAAATCTTTTAATTCAATATGATTCTCTTTTAAGTATTTAATTTCTGTATTCAGGCGTGCAATCTCAACAGTATGATTAACAGAGTTCAATTTCAATGGATACCAAACAACCTTTGGAACTTGATTAATATCTCCTACATACGATGATGATAATACTTCTTCACTTTCAGATTAAATATTATGATGGGCAATCAAAATCCTATCATCAGTTCTAGCTGTACAATCTTTAGCAATACTTAGAATTCCTTGTGTTGGCAAATCAAGTAACTGAATTTCTGCATTCGTACACTGTACTCTTATCTTGGAATTGAAGGGAACCTTAAACAGCCAACTACTTTTCTTTTCTAGCTCTGTCCAATAAGAAGAATAATCTTTTACTGTTTTCTATATACAGTTTGAAACTCTATTTGGCTTAAGTGGTTGTACTTCACAAGAATTGTCATTCGCAGAATTACAAGGCCAACTTCCCTGGCAAATTCTCTTATTTTGCTGCCATCTTTGACACTGACTTAAAGTTGATTCGGACATCATATGATAAGAATCTATTTCAAAATTATAAATTAAATATTCCGAAGGGATAAAAACCATAATCATTCTGTCTTCATTTTGTATTGGCAGAGGAATAATTCTAAACAGTTTAGATGGATGTCTACTAAACAGAGGAATTTTAGCATTTATAATTAATTTATTTTCGATAAAAAATCCCCTAGCTGTCAATAGCGTATAGACTTCCTTAAGCTCAGTGCTTGTCCTTTTCCCTGGAAGAACTAATGTTTCGGAAAGACTACTTTGAATTTTGGATATCTCATTTAGTAATTGATTTGGCTTAAGGATGTTTGTGTTTAACCTACCATGATTAATATCAATTAACAGACTAATGATTGCTGCTTGCACCCTTTCACCTTCTTCAATCAATGAGTTAAGTTGTTTAGTTATCATAAAGAAATTAATTGACTCTTTATAAACGTAATAACTCTCCTTAAGAACTTCTGTCATATTTTCAATTCTTGTATGCATATTCCTAAAGTTATCGTTAATATCTTCAGTCGTTTTCTTTAACAAATTTGTAGTAGTCGGAAGTCTGCTTCTGAACTAATTCATTTAAATTGTGCTGATTGTCTAACAGATTTCTCATATTTTCTTCTAGTTGCTTCCTATCATCTTCATCCATTATCCCACATAAAATGTGATATAATGATCCCATGAATTCGAAAGGAGCACGTTTGCTTCTTGATCTCTCTTGCATCATAAATAGATTATTATTTTCTTTTAGTTCTATCAACTGATTTTGCATATTATCCAAAACTATATTGCATTGATCCTCGAAGCTATGAAACTTACCGCAAACAATTCTCATTTTCTGTATCAGCACATTACTTTTTCTTATCATGTGAAAATAGGCATCCATATTATAGTAAATCACCAGATTCCATGATGCGCTTATAATTTCTACATCTCCTAGTGGATCTAAATATATGGCAGCCGTCTTATTTATATTTTGAATGTTAAATGATTTACTCTCGCTTTTATTGTTGCTGCTTGTGAGACTTGACAGAACAATGTCAGCAATAGCATTACCATTACGGTGCCTAATTTAGAAAATCTTGGTGATACTCTTCTTTTGTTTTCAACTGCCTTTTCCATAACATCCTCGGCTTGTTTTACACCAATTAAAGGACAAATTATTGTTATCGGTCTTGTAAATGAAGCTTCTTGGGTCTTAACTTTTACAACTCGAACTTTATCATCTTTACCCTTGTGAACCTCCTCTACTTTTCCCATTGGCCATCTAGCTGGATGGCAATTTTCATCTTTTAAGAGCACTACCTGCCCTTCTTCTATATTTGGAACTCCCTTTTTCCATTTATATCTTTGCTGCAGTGTGTAAAGATATTCGTCCTTCCACTTCGTCCAAAAATCTCTTTTCATTTTTTGAATCAGTTTCCACCTATCAAGGCTACCAATTTTATCATTGTCTTGGATTGACTCAACCACGTCTAATGGTGGTCTACCTATTAAAAAGTGGCCTGGTGTTAGAACTTCGTTATCTTCAATATAGTCCCCCGTAGTATATAAGGGTCTTGAATTCAGCACTGCTTCTATCTGACATAACAGAGTTGCCATCTCTTCGTAGGTCAAAATAGTATCCCCAATTACCCGTTTTAAATGATATTTAACGGATTTAACACCTGCTTCCCAAATACCTCCGAAGTGAGGTCCTGCCGGCGGGATAAAATGCCAATGAATTTTATCATTTATAATTTCTGAAGCTACTCCAGTATTATGTTTAATGGCCTCTAGAAATTCTTCATCCAACTTCCGAGCAGCACCTACGAAATTAGTACCATTATCCGAATAAATATTAGTACATTTCCCTCTTCTAGATATAAATCTTTTTAATGCTGCTAAAAACGCATCGGACGTTAAGTCACTAACAGCTTCTAAGTGAATGGCTTTGGTAGCCATACACACAAATACTGAAATATAACCTTTAAAAGTCTTTTGCCCGCGATTTTTTGAGCATTTTAGGTGATATGGTCCCGCATTGTCTATTCCTGTATTAAGAAAGGGATATGAAGCATTTACTCTGTAATTTGGTGAATTACCCATTAATTGTTTACCTGTACATTGTCGATATCTCGCACAAGTAACACATTCTCGTAACATTTTCTTGAGGGAGTCTCTTAACCTAAATATCCAATATACCCTTTGTACTTGGTTTCTCATTAGGTTAATTCCACCATGTAAGGTCTCTGCGTGAGCCTTTTTAATTATTAAATCAGATAGGTGGCATTTATCCAATATTATTGGGTACTTGACATCAAATCGCATATTGCTATTTTGCAGCCTTCCACCCACTCTAAGAACTCCATCAGTGTCTAAGAATGGGTGCAACCCTAATATCTTGCTCTTGGATTCGATTTCTTTACCGTCTCTCAAGCAAACTATTTCTGACATAAATTGACGCTCCTGTTGTTTCTTAACAATCAGTATTCTAGCGCATTTCAATTCATCAACTGTCAGAAAAGCGGGATATGAAGCCTTTTTAACTTTAATACCAATAAATCTCAATACCAAAGCTACAATCCGCTCTAATTTTTGAAAACTTGAATATCTTTCAAGTAATTTAGATATGTTGTTTTCTGTACTCGCGATTACAGTACTAACAACTACTTCTTCTTTTTGTTCCAATTGAAACTTTGGCCAATGGTCTTTAGACATCGAAAGCCATTTTGGCCCATTCCACCAAATTCAGCAATCTTTTAATTTGGTGGCACAAATACCTCTGGAGGCAATGTCTGCAGGGTTATCTTCCGACTTCACATGACTCCATTCTGTGTCCATAAGTTTTTTAATATCATCAGTTCTACGTCTAATAAATTTATCTTTGCAGTTCCCATTACGTATCCAAGCTAATATAATGGTAGAATCACTCCATGCATAACTTTCTGCTATGTTAGCAATTGATTCCTTTGTTCTCTGCATTAATTTACTTAACAGATGGGCTGCGCAACGCTCTTACTTAGGAATAGTCTTTCTGTTTTTCTTAGGATTTACTTTACTTTTACTAGCTATTAACGTGACTGATTCTTCTACCTTTGCATATACAACTGCCGCGTTCGCTTTCTCAGAAGCATCTGCAAAACCGTGAAGCTGAACTGGAAAATTTACATGTGTCTTTATCCATCTCGGAATCCTAATATCTTCCAAAAATTTTAAATTTTCTTCATACAACTTCCACTCGCTTAAATCATCCACGTCTAGTTCTTGATCTCAATTTATTTCCTCTAACCAAAGTCTTTGCATAAATAATTTACCAACAATAGTAACTGGTGATAGCCATCCTAATGGATCGTATATTTTTGCTAGGTTCGACAAGACTAGCCTTTTATTAATTTTTTTACTGCTAGTAAATTTAACACAAAGCTTAAATTCATCCTTAAAAGGTTCCCATTGAAGCCCTAAAGCCTTTACGGACTCATTCTCCTCATGCTTAATGTTTTGTTTTCTCCAGCGTTTTCGACATTTTCAATAATTTCTTGATGATTTGAAATCCATTTCCTCAAATTCATCCCTACTTTTTCTAGCTCCAATGAGACCTGTTTAACTATTTCTTTGGTTTCTTTAATGCTGTCTGATCCTGTCATTAAATCATCCATATAGAAATCATTTTTTATAATTCCACTGATTAGTGGATCTTTACATTTATCTCCTATATCTGCTAGCACTCTTTTAGCTAAATATGGAGCCGAAGCAGTACCATAGGTAACCGTAGTTAATTTATAGTCTTTTATTTTATTTTTTGGGGAATCTCTCCACAAGACATGCACAAATTCTTGATCGCTTTCTGCTATATTTATTTGACGGTACATTTTTTCAATGTCCGCTGAAACTACATACTGCCATCTGCGCCATTTTAAAATGATGTCGAAAATATCTTTTTGAACTCTAGGTCAGCGGTCGGCACACACATACGTTGACATTTTGTTTTATATTTGTGTGAGTAATTTGCACTGGGCAGCTTATCGATGTGTGTGTGCAGACCGCTGTTCTACGTTATATATGTGCGAGCAGCGCGGCGGCAGCACAAAACCCTATGCTCACTTAATAGGGCGCTGCCGACCGCTGCTCTAGGTCCACTCCACATAATACCATTTAGACATTTATTATAAGTTGTTTTTGCCGACGCATCAAAAACAACCCTTAATTTTGTGGTTAAGCTCGCATCTCTAATTACGGCTTGATGTGGTAAATAATATTTACCTTCAGAGTTTGCCTCAACCATATGCCCTAAAGACATGTATTCTGCCATAAACTTGCAGTACTGTTCTTTTAGGTTTAGATTTTTTATTAGTTTTTTCTCCAAGTTCAAAAATCTTGCCATGGCTTGGGTTTTGGATTCCCCTAAGTTTTGCTCTGCCTCAAGGGGCATCTTCACAACATATCGTCCTGAAGAGTCTATGTGTATTGTTTTCGTGAAATTTTCTTCACATATTTCGGACTCTAAATCCTCCTTGCTTTCTTCCTCCAATTCCCAAAATCTTTCCAAGTCCTTGCATTCTATCATGGTCGCAACTACTTTGTTACTTCCTTTTGATTTGGTGCATCCAGGCACTATCCAACCAAAGTCTGTGTTTTGACCAAGAAGACCGTCTATTTTTATAACTCCTTTTTGAAGAATTTTTGCATATAAATCGGCTCCTATAATTAAGTCAACGCGACCTGGTTTGTTAAATTCGGGATCGGCTAACGGGTAATTTTGCCACCTCTTTTTATCAATATTTAATGAGCGCATTGGCAACGCTTTCATTAATTTTGGAAGGACAATTGCCTCCACTACCAATTCATTTTTCCTTTCTTTTAAAGGTTTAATGTTTAGTTTTATTTCTGCTTTGATATGCATTTTTTTATCGAGGAAACTCCACTAATCTCAGTATAATTATTTATTTTTGGTAACTTAAGAATTTGTGAAGCTTCCTCTGATATTATTGTACTCTGAGATCCACTGTCTATCAGTTCTCTAAGTTTTTCATAGCCTCCACTAGCTGATTTCACATGAATCAATGCTGTGGCCAATAGGGCTTGTTCCGTCGTCCTACACGTATTCACTTTTTCTCTATTATTATTAATGTGAAGAAGCGTGTGGTGCGGTTTTTTGCAGTTCAAGCAAAGAATTTCATTAGTGCACTTTTTATTGCTTGAATGCTTCAGACACTTTAAACAAATGTGTCTTTTTTTTACCCAGTCATTTCTTTCTGCTGGTTCCATACCCTTGAATTTATAACAATGAGTTATATTATGGGTTGGTAAATTACAATAAGAGCAATTTTCTTTGCTGCTTTTGTTTTGAAACTCTTTTCTCATAGGTTTATTATCCTGTGGAAAAGAGGAAATGGAGCTGAGTCTTTGCTCTAAAAACTCCATGACATCAGAAAGTTCCTGAATTTCTTTTGTCTTTTTCACATGGCTCTCATACAAATTTAGAGAATCCTTGTTAAATTTCCGAAGTATTATGTGGGCAAAAACTGCATCCACGTCTTCAGATAATTGTGCCTTTGATTTTATGATATAAATTGACTCATTAATCGTGTCAATAAATGTTTTAATTAGCTTATTAGACTCCAAATTTAAATTGGGTAAATCCATAAGCCTATTTATGTGATCAGAGAAAATTTTTCTTCTGTTCTCATACCGCTTGGTTAGCAACTCCCAAGCGGCTTCATAATTATCCCCAGTGCCTAGCAGTAAATGGGAAACCACGTTCTTGGCTTCTCCTTTTAATGCTGATTTGAGATAAGTAAATTTAACGGCCGTAGTTAGGTTTTCTCTTGTATGAATGAGTTCCATAAACAGCTCATTAAACAGATCCCATTCCTTGGCATCACCAAAGAAAGTGGGTATCTTTATTTTCGGCAGCTTAGGTAATTCCTCTTCCATTACAGTTATAGATTCCTTAACAGGATTTGTTTCCTTGCTAAGTCTTTTATCTATAGCATCTATAATGTTTTTAACATCGAATTCCAATTCGCTAACCAATCTTTCAATTTCCCTGCTTTCAAAACAACTTCTTACTTCCTCAACTAAATCAAAAGTTTTAGCTCCCCAAAATTGAATTTTATTTTTTCTAACTTCAAGGAAAAAGAGATCGCTATTTAAATTATTAAATGATTCATCTAAATAATTCCTTAACTGCCCAGCATTTGCGAAAAAGTCTTCTTTCAATATAGCAGCCCTCGAAACTTGTTTCATTTCTCCTATTTCTGCCACTTTTTGATCTCCGCTTCCTGCTGCCCTACCCGAGTCCTTTTCAAACTGTAACTTTAGTTTTTCTAATACCATCATCATCGCATCATAATGTTTTAATTTAAAGTAATCATGTTCAACTGGACCTATCTTTATTAAAGCACTATGATTTGCAATAAAAATCTTTTGTAGATCCAAAGATTTTTGAAACTCTGGTAGCGATAAATGCACTTTTGCCTCTAAAACTCTAATTTGTTTAGTTAGCTCGGACTGCTTCTGCAAGAGCTCAATGGTCTTTTCGGACAACATTTTTTTTTTTTTTTAAGATTAAGTTAAGTAAATTTAGGAATAATTTATTTCTAACTTATCTGAATTTATCTGGACGCTGTTATGCCGCTGTAGAAGTCGATGGATTGAGCGGTACTTGATGTCGAAGATGTTGGTTCCTTGCTGCTTGAAGTCGGTGATGCTGGCGATGCTTGCTGCTGAAGTCGTCTTTCTGGGGTTGTGGGTCTTCTTTTGGAGTTGATTTCGTTTTGGTTGTTGTTTTTCAATTTTGTCTTTGAGATGTAATTTTTGTTGATGTTATTTTGTAAGCAGGTTTTTGTAATTTTGTAATGCTTTTTTCAGCACTGTAGCAGCACTTTCAAAATTTTTGGATTTTTTGCAATTTTATTTCTCTTGTGGATTTATTCTTTTTCCAATGCAAGAGTATTGCATTTGTAATTAGGCACTTGTCACAAATGTTATTTTGTGGGCACTTTTTTTTTTTTAAACGCACTTTTCACAAAATTTGTATATTTTTTGTTATATATATCCGCTGTTTTGGCCACGGACACGCCTTACCAACTTATTGGTTTTAATATATAAATCACTATATTTCTCTATATATTAATCCGATGTTAAGGCCTCGGAAACGCCCTACTGACTTAAGCAACCTGTAGCTGTTAAAAAACAGAATCTTTAAAGTGCTTAAAAACAAAAAAAAAAAAAAAACTCTTTGCTTGTCTTTTTGCTTTTATTTTGTTCAACACTTTTGTCTCTTACCTCTGGTGGGGGAAAACAATCGTGTGAATCTGTTTGCAACCTGTAGCTGCAAGTGTCTAGCACTTGACAGAATCTTTAAGGTGCAGAATATCTCTAAGTCTCTTACCACTGGTGGGGGAAAACTGCAGAGTAGTCTGGCCAATTGTTCCGCAAGGAATCAAAGGCTCGAATGACCAAAATGAAAGGGATTCCTGTAATAAGGAAAACAACCTTCACGTTTGAGTTCTGTATAAAAACTGATTTTATTTTTCTAAGTCTTCGCTTACGTAACTAACATGAAAATCTTATGATATACTTATCTATGGTCTACGCAGAGACCACATCTGTTTGCCTGAGCGGGAACCTTATCAACGGCCTCCCGCAAGGCGACCCTTTGTACAGTGTGAGAACTATATTTATGGTCAGGCTCAAGTGGCCTGTACTTAAGATTACAATTGTTCGGCACTGCACCCTTGTAGGTTTAAAATAACAGATCATTATTTACGGCTCTAGATAGATTTACATATTGACATTGACAGAGCTCGTAAACTCTTAAATTTATGACAATAGTGTTCTTTTTGAACATTCTGCCAAGGGCGGCAAGATGCGGTGTAGAGGTTATCAATTACATAAATTCTTTTCGTTAACAATGCAAATATAAAATTAGTGTACTGTATTTTTGTTTAATTCGATTTATTTATTTGCTTTTAACTTATTATAAGACACCTTGCAACGGTCCGGCGAAAGTTATGGCTTGCAATCGTTGCCTCGTAGCATATTTTCTTATGGCATATATTACCATGATTATTATTATTATTAATCCGAACCCTAAAGAAGCATGTCCGGAAATATGATGAAAATGTTGTAACGAACTGATTTTGTAGGTCGGCTCGCTACGAGATTCGTGCGGCTAGCTCAGAGAAGTTATGTGTTCGTCCCACCAAATTTATATAAACGTGACCGCCCAGTAGATCAGTGAGAAAGCACAGAATTCACGGGTTCGAATTGGGTTTATTGCGGGTATGATTACAGCGGGCTTGGTGGCTCGGATGGCCTTGGTGTCGCCACTCGGGGTCCTCGGTGCCTCCTAGTGATGCTCGTCTCTGCAAGTTGGTGCGTCGCCTCGGTGATCGCCTGCCTCGCTGATTCCGTGCTCCGGTCCTGTAGCTCCCTGTAGCTCCTTGTAGCTGCTCGGCGATGTTCGTCTCCGATGCGTTGACTCGAAGACCACTCGTAGCGCCTCGGACTCGCAAGGAGATCAGCCGTGCGGGCTTAGGGAAGCGTCACCGTTCTCAGACTAGGGTGAACAGGAGCTGCGCTCTACAGGACAACGCCTATAGACACACAACCGCCTGTCCCTGGCTCTGTCCCGGATGGTCCCACTAGGCTCCTGCTCGGATCGCGCTGACAGTCTAGGTGGACACCTGGAAGCTGCCTAGTGCTTCACCTTGCTTTACGCCTGGTGTAAACGAACGTTCCACCCTGGCCTCACCCGTTAGCTCGTTCGTGACGTTTCCGTGTGGCTTGATGTCCGATGCTCTGCTCCGGGATGCGCTGGTTGTGAGGTTGGACGTAGCGTGGCTTCTGGTACTTGGGGTTACGTACACGCCAGTCCCGGGCTCGTAAAACCGTGGGTCTTTCTAGGTCAGCGCCTTGAACTGACAAACGGTCCGTTCTCTCTAGGACAGCGCCTTGAGATCACGACTGGCCTATTCTCTCTAGGACAGCGCCTTGAAATAATAACCGGCCTACGCTCGCCCTTTCTGGCTCGTAACACTCGGGGTCTGGGACACACGCCGGTCCCGGGCTCGTAGAACCGTTGGGTCTCTCTAGGACAGCGCCTTGAAATGACCAACGGCCTGTTCTCTCTAGGACAGCGCCTTGAGATGACAATTGGCCTGTTCACTCTAGGACAGCGCCTTGAAATGATAACCTGCCTACGGCTCTCGCCCCGAGTTCACGATCTCTTGTCGCAGGACTTCACTGCTCGACTCTGAGGGACACGCCAGGCGCAATGCGAGGCTTTAGTCGTACAGGAGTAGGAACAGTTCGCCTTGACTTAGCCGTGTGATGCCCTCTGGACCTCAGCTACCTGTGTCTCAATTCGGAGATTCCTGATGATCCAATCCCGAACGTCTCGACGTAGCGATCTTGCTCCTTGTAGGCTCCCACGGCGCTGCTTCCGACGACTTGACTTGTGTTTTCACTTGTAGATTACTTGGCACTGATTGACTGACTTATTCACTTTGCTATCTTGACTGATCTTGACGGATTGATTCCTTGTGATCGACTGATCCAGTTGCCAGCGCCCGGCGGCTTTATATAGGGCCTCCGGGTACCGTTATGTCCCTCGTGCGCTCTGCCCGCGGCATCTCTCCACTCCGGGTCCAAAGTCCGTGGTCCCTGTTTGACCCACTTGTCCTTCACGCACGGCCTTAAATTGTAGTTCTGCTCGTTGCTGCCGTCCCGCGGATTCTTATGTTGCATGTGGCACGCCTGTGTGCCGCTCGGTTGCTGAGATGTGGCACTTGTCCTCCTGGTCCAAAGTTCACGGCAGAGTCCAAAGTCCGGTGCAGTTCCGTTATTTCCTTTTGCACACACGGCACTTTGGCTCTGCCCGCTGAGTCTCCACTCTCTCACTCTCCGCCATGACTCTCCAAACTCTCTTTGTGAGAGTTCTCTCTCCTGACCTCGAAGTCTCCAAACTCTCACTCTACACTTCTCGGTCTCCAAACTCTCTCTCTCCGCCGCGCCGCTACTACGGTAATTCGCCGTAACTGGTAAGCGGCCGGCCATCCGTTATTTTAGCTGCTGCTATTTGTGATGAGTTATTCAACTCCTCACAATGTAAATCTTTTAATTCAATATGATTCTCTTTTAAGTATTTAATTTCTTTATTTAGGCGTGCAATCTCAACAGTATGATTAACAGAGCTCAATTTCAATGGATCCCAAACAACCTTTGGAACTTGATTAATATCTCCTACATACGATGATGATAATACTTCTTCACTTTCAGATTGAATATTATGATGGGCAATCAAAATCCTATCATCAGTTCTAGCTGTACAATCTTTAGCAATACTTAGAATTCCTTGTGTTGGCAAATCAAGTAACTGAATTTCTGCATTCGTACACTGTACTCTTATCTTGGAATTGAAGGGAACCTTAAACAGCCAACTACTTTTCTTTTCTAGCTCTGTCCAATAAGAAGAAGAATCTATTACTGTTTTGTATATACAGTTTGAAACTCTATTTGGCTTAAGTGGTTGTACTTTACAAGAATTGTCATTCGCAGAATTCCAAGGCCAACTTCCCTGGCAAATACTCTTATTTTGCTGCCATCTTTGACACTGACTTAAAGTTGATTCGGACATCATATGATAAGAATCTATTTCAAAATTATAAATTAAATATTCCGAAGGGATATGAACCATAATCATTCTGTCTTCATTTTGTATTGGCAGAGGAATAATTCTAAAGAGTTTAGATGGATGTCTACTAAACAGAGGAATTTTAGCATTTATAATTAATTTATTTTCGATAAATAATCCCCTAGCTGTCAATAGCGCATAGACTTCCTTAAGCTCAGTACTTGTCCTTTTCCCTGGAAGAACTAATGTTTCGGAAAGACTACTTTGAATTTTGGATATCTCATTTAGTAATTGATTTGGCTTAAGGATGTTTGTGTTTAACCTACCATGATTAATATCAATTAACAGACTAATGATTGCTGCTTGCACCCTTTCACCTTCTTCAATCAATGAGTTAAGTTGTTTAGTTATCATAAAGAAATTAATTGACTCTTTATAAACGTAATAACTCTCCTTAAGAACTTCTGTCATATTTTCAATTCTTGTATGCATATTCCTAAAGTTATCGTTAATATCTTCAGTCGTTTTCTTTAACAAATTTGTAGTAGACTCCACTACGGAAGTCTGCTTCTGAACTAATTCATTTAAATTGTGCTGATTGTCTAACAGATTTCTCATATTTTCTTCTAGTTGCTTCCTACCATCTTCATCCATTATCCCATATAAAATGTGATATAATGATCCCATGAATTCGAAAGGAGCACGTTTGCTTCTTGATCTCTCTTGCATCATAAATAGATTATTATTTTCTTTTAGTTCTATCAACTGATTTTGCATATTATCCAAAACTATATTGCATTGATCCTCGAAGCTATGAAGCTTACCGCAAACAATTCTCATTTCCTGTATCAGCACATTACTTTTTCTTATCATGTGAAAATAGGCATCCATATTATAGTAAATCACCAGATTCCATGATGCGCTTATAATTTCTACATCTCCTAGTGGATCTAAATATATGGCAGCCGTCTTATTTATATTTTGAATGTTAAATGATTTACTCTCGCCTTTTATTGTTGCTGCTTGTGAGACTTGACAGAACAATGTCAGCAATAGCATTACCATTACGGTGCCTAATTTAGAAAATCTTGGTGATACTCTTCTTTTGTTTTCAACTGCCTTTTCCATAACATCCTCGGCTTGTTTTACACCAATTAAAGGACAAATTTTTGTTATCGGTCTTGTAAATGAAGCTTCTTGGGTCTTAACTTTTACAACTCGAACTTTATCATCTTTACCCTTGTGAACCTCCTCTACTTTTCCCATTGGCCATCTAGCTGGATGGCAATTTTCATCTTTTAAGAGCACTACCTGCCCTTCTTCTATATTTGTAACTCCCTTTTTCCATTATATCTTTGCTGCAGTGTGTAAAGATATTCGTCCATCCACTTCGTCCAAAAATCTCTTTTCATTTTTTGAATCAGTTTCCACCTATCAAGGCTACCAATTTTATCATTGTCTTGGATTGACTCAACCACGTCTAATGGTGGTCTACCTATTAAAAAGTGGCCTGGTGTTAGAACTTCGTTATCTTCAATATAGTCCCCCGTAGTATATAAGGGTCTTGAATTCAGCACTGCTTCTATCTGACATAACAGAGTTGCCATCTCTTCGTAGGTCAAAATAGTATCCCCAATTACCCGTTTTAAATGATATTTAACGGATTTAACACCTGCTTCCCAAATACCTCCGAAGTGAGGTCCTGCCGGCGGGATAAAATGCCAATGAATTTTATCATTTATAATTTCTGAAGCTACTCCAGTATTATGTTTAATGGCCTCTAGAAATTCTTCATCCAACTTCCGAGCAGCACCTACGAAATTAGTACCATTATCCGAATAAATATTAGTACATTTCCCTCTTCTAGATATAAATATTTTTAATGCTGCTAAAAACGCATCGGACGTTAAGTCACTAACAGCTTCTAAGTGAATGGCTTTGGTAGCCATACACACAAATACTGAAATATAACCTTTAAAAGTCTTTTGCCCGCGATTTTTTGAGCATTTTAGGTGATATGGTCCCGCATAGTCTATTCCTGTATTAAGAAAGGGATATGAAGCATTTACTCTGTAATTTGGTAAATTACCCATTAATTGTTTACCTGTACATTGTCGATATCTCGCACAAGTAACACATTCTCGTAACATTTTCTTGAGGGAGTCTCTTAACCTAAATATCCAATATACCCTTTGTACTTGGTTTCTCATTAGGTTAATTCCACCATGTAAGGTCTCTGCGTGAGCCTTTTTAATTATTAAATCAGATAAGTGGCATTTATCCAATATTATTGGGTGCTTGACATCAAATCGCATATTGCTATTTTGCAGCCTTCCACCCACTCTAAGAACTCCATCAGTGTCTAAGAATGGGTGCAACCCTAATATCTTGCTCTTGGATTCGATTTCTTTACCGTCTCTCAAGCAAACTATTTCTGACATAAATTGACGCTCCTGTTGTTTTTTAACAATCAGTATTCTAGCGCATTTCAATTCATCAACTGTCAG
The DNA here is from genome assembly GCF_030179915.1 of Drosophila takahashii. NCBI lineage: Eukaryota > Metazoa > Arthropoda > Insecta > Diptera > Drosophilidae > Drosophila > Drosophila takahashii. Next base: position 26,242,112 of record NC_091683.1, read on the forward strand.
AAAAGCGGGATATGAAGCCTTTTTAACTTTAATACCAATAAATCTCAATACCAAAGCTACAATCCGCTCTAATTTTTGAAAACTTGAATATCTTTCAAGTAATTTAGATATGTTGTTTTCTGTACTCGCGATTACAGTACTAACAACTACTTCTTCTTTTTGTTCCAATTGAAACTTTGGCCAATGGTCTTTAGACATCGAAAGCCATTTTGGCCCATTCCACCAAATTCAGCAATCTTTTAATTTGGTGGCACAAATACCTCTGGAGGCAATGTCTGCAGGGTTATCTTCCGACTTCACATGACTCCATTCTGTGTCCATAAGTTTTTTAATATCATCAGTTCTACGTCTAATAAATTTATCTTTGCAGTTCCCATTACGTATCCAAGCTAATGTAATGGTAGAATCACTCCATGCATAACTTTCTGCTATGTTAGCAATTGATTCCTTTGTTCTCTGCATTAATTTACTTAACAGATGGGCTGCGCAAAGCTCTAAATTAGGAATAGTTTTTCTGTTTTTCTTAGGATTTACTTTACTTTTACTAGCTATTAACGTGACTGATTCTTCTACCTTTGCATATACAACTGCCGCGTACGCTTTTTCAGAAGCATCTGCAAAACCGGGAAGCTGAACTGGAAAATTTACATGTGTCTTTATCCATCTCGGAATCCTAATATCTTCCAAAAATTTTAAATTTTCTTCATACAACTTCCACTCGCTTAAATCATCCACGTCTAGTTCTTGATCCCAATTTATTTCCTCTAACCAAAGTCTTTGCATAAATAATTTACCAACAATAGTAACTGGTGATAGCCATCCTAATGGATCGTATATTTTTGCTAGGTTCGACAAGACTAGCCTTTTATTAATTTTTTTACTGCTAGTAAATTTAACACAAAGCTTAAATTCATCCTTAAAAGGTTCCCATTGAAGCCCTAAAGCCTTTACGGACTCATTCTCCTCATGCTTAATGTTTTGTTTTCTCCAGCGTTTTCGACATTTTCAATAATTTCTTGATGATTTGAAATCCATTTCCTCAAATTCATCCCTACTTTTTCTAGCTCCAATGAGACCTGTTTAACTATTTCTTTGGTTTCTTTAATGCTGTCTGATCCTGTCATTAAATCATCCATATAGAAATCATTTTTTATAATTCCACTGATTAGTGGATCTTTACATTTATCTCCTATATCTGCTAGCACTCTTTTAGCTAAATATGGAGCCGAAGCAGTACCATAGGTAACCGTAGTTAATTTATAGTCTTTTATTTTATTTTTTGGGGAATCTCTCCACAAGACATGCACAAATTCTTGATCGCTTTCTGCTATATTTATTTGACGGTACATTTTTTCAATGTCCGCTGAAACTACATACTGCCATCTGCGCCATTTTAAAATGATGTCGAAAATATCTTTTTGAACTCTAGGTCAGCGGTCGGCACACACATACGTTGACATTTTGTTTTATATTTGTGTGAGTAATTTGCACTGGGCAGCTTATCGATGTGTGTGTGCAGACCGCTGTTCTACGTTATATATGTGCGAGCAGCGCGGCGGCAGCACAAAACCCTATGCTCACTTAATAGGGCGCTGCCGACCGCTGCTCTAGGTCCACTCCACATAATACCATTTAGACATTTATTATAAGTTGTTTTTGCCGACGCATCAAAAACAACCCTTAATTTTGTGGTTAAGCTCGCATCTCTAATTACGGCTTGATGTGGTAAATAATATTTACCTTCAGAGTTTGCCTCAACCATATGCCCTAAAGACATGTATTCTGCCATAAACTTGCAGTACTGTTCTTTTAGGTTTAGATTTTTTATTAGTTTTTTCTCCAAGTTCAAAAATCTTGCCATGGCTTGGGTTTTGGATTCCCCTAAGTTTTGCTCTGCCTTAAGGGGCATCTTCACAGAATTGAAGAATCTTGAAGAATTTTTGCATATAAATCGGCTCCTATAATTAAGTCAACGCGACCTGGTTTGTTAAATTCGGGATCGGCTAACGGGTAATTTTGCCACCTCTTTTTATCAATATTTAATGAGCGCATTGGCAACGCTTTCATTAATTTTGGAAGGACAATTGCCTCCACTACCAATTCATTTTTCCTTTCTTTTAAAGGTTTAATGTTTAGTTTTATTTCTGCTTTGATATGCATTTTTTTATCGAGGAAACTCCACTAATCTCAGTATAATTATTTATTTTTGGTAACTTAAGAATTTGTGAAGCTTCCTCTGATATTATTGTACTCTGAGATCCACTGTCTATCAGTTCTCTAAGTTTTTCATAGCCTCCACTAGCTGATTTCACATGAATCAATGCTGTGGCCAATAGGGCTTGTTCCGTCGTCCTACACGTAT